>NC_090440.1:453004408-453307563 GCF_031143425.1 Pleurodeles waltl | reverse complement strand
GTCATTGGTGCCATTGATGGGACCCATGTGGCTTTGGTTCCCCCAACAGACAGGGAGCAGGTGTACAGGAACAGAAAAAGTTACCATTCCATGAACATCCAGGTGGTGTGTTTGGCTGACCAGTACATCTTGCATGTAAATGCCAAATTCCCTGGGTCAGTGCATGACGCCTACATCCTAAGGAATAGCAGCATCCCTTACGTGATGGAACAGCTAGAGAGACACCGTGTATGGCTATTGGGGGACTCTGGGTACCCCAACCTGTCGTGGCTACTGACCCCAGTAAGGAATCCCCGGACCAGGGCAGAGGAACGGTACAATGAGGCCCATGGGCGTACTAGGAGGGTGATCGAACGCACCTTCGGCCTCCTAAATGCCAGGTTTCGGTGCCTGCATATGACAGGTGGATCCCTAATGTACTCACCTAAGAAGGTGTGTCACATCATCGTGGCCTGCTGCATGCTTCACAACCTGGCTTTGCGCCGCCAGGTGCCTTTCCTGCAGGAGGATGGTCCAGATGGTGGTGTTGTGGCAGCTGTGGAACCTGTGGAGAGTGAAGAGGAGGAAGACGACGGGGATGAAACAGACAACAGGGACAGAATCATTGCACAGTACTTCCAATAGGACACAGGTAACAATTCAAACATAATTTTGTAAATGTAAAATACTCTCCTGCATCTCTGCTGCCTGTCTATTTGCCCCAGTGTATGATGACTGAGTTGTGGCTTTTCCCTCCCTATTTCAGATCTGGGGTCCCCACTACGAGTCCTGTGCTTCGTTTCCCCATGGACTACAGCTTTGTGGCAGCTGTTTGTTGACTTCACTATGTACAAGGACATATTTGCACTGTCATGTCAATTACAATATTTTGAAATCACAGCCAGACTCCAGATAGTTTTGTGCAAAATAGGTGTTTATTTCAGTGCTCAAAATGGGATGGGTGGTTTCAAGTGGGTGGGGGCTATGGTGAAGGAATGTCCATGGCAGAGTCCAGAGTAACAGTCACACAGGTGCATTGTCCATAGGCCTGTGGAGAGATGGAGCATGGGCAGTTCAAGGATGGACAGGGTGACAATGTGGGACAGTGGGATGACATCAGGTGGTATCCTTTGCTGGCGGGGGTCTTGACATCCTACTCTGTCTTCTTGCGAGATCTCAGGGCCCTCTTGCAGGGTGGTTCTTCTCCTGCAGGAGGTGGGGGTCTGGTGGGCTGCTGTTGTGCGGGGGCCTCCTGTCCACTAGCGCCGGCGGAGGTGGTTGGCTGTTCTTGGTCCAGGCTAGTGGCAGGGGCCCTTTGTTGTTGTTGAGTGTCCGTCCTGGTGTTGATGAGTTCCTGCAGCAGCCCTACCATGGTAACCAGGGTGGAGGTGAGGGCTCTGATGTCCTCCCTGTACCCCCGATAGTGTTCCTCCTGCAGTACCTGGATCTCCTGGAACCTGGCCAGTACCGTCGCCATCGTCTCCTGGGAGCGGTTGTATGCTCCCATGATGGTGGTGAGGGCCTCGTGGAGAGTGGGTTCCCTGGGCCCGTCCCCCCCCTGTCGCACAGCTGCCCTCCGAGTTGCCCTGTTTCCCTGGGCCTCTGCCCCCTGGCCGGTGTGCCCACTACCACTGCCCCCAGGTCCCTGTTGTTGTTGGGGTGGTGGGTTATCCTGGGTACCCTGTAGTGGTAGACACACCGCAGATTGACGCGCCCTGGAGACAGAGGCATGGGCCCGCTGGGTGGGAGCTGTGCTGGTGTTCCCAGAGGGGTTTGGGTCTGTAGTGGCCTGTGCCTGTGTGAGGGGAACCGACTGTCCAGAGGTCCCCGATGGTCCGGGCTGGTCATCAGTGTCCAGGTCGACAGAGCTGCTGTCATCGCTGACGGCCTCTTGGGTGGGGGGTGTGGAGAATTCTGGGCCCTCCGTGGCGGTGTGTTGGCGGTCGGGTCCTGCAGGGGTATAGAGGTATGGTTATAGTTTCAATGTGTGCCATATGGGTGTATCTGTGGGTTCCCGTGTCCCCAAGTGCTGGCATTCGTTTGTGGGGGCTTTGGTGAGGGTGGCTTGTGGGGGGGATGTGTATATGCATTGGGCATGCTTTGGTGATGGGTGTCCATGCTTAGTGGACGCATGCAGGCCTAGGTTTTGGGATGTGTGGGTTGTGATGGTGAGACAATGGCAGGGAATAGGTGTGCTGGGGGTGGGGGTGAGGATGGTGGTGGGGGTGAGGATGGTGGTGGGGGTGAGGGTGGGGGTGAGGATGGGGGTGGGGGTGAGGGTGGGGTTCGAGGATGGGGGTGAGGGTTGGGGTATGATTTGGCATGCAGGTGGGGGGGAAGCAGTATTGAAGCTTCAACTTACCAGAATCCATTCCTCCGCCGACTCCTGCGAGGCCGTCAGGATGCAGGATGTTCAAGACTTCCTCCTCCCATGTTGTAAATTGTGGGGGTTGAGGTGGGGGTCCTCCGCCAGTCTTCTGCACGGCGATGTTGTGCCTGGATACCATGGAACGCACCTTCCCCCGTAGGTCGTTCCATCGCTTCCTGATGTCTTCCCGATTTCTGGGGTGCTGTCCCACAGCGTTGACCCTGTCGACAATCCTCTGCCATAGCTCCGTCCTCCGGGCAATGCTGGTGTATTGGACCTGTGTGCCGAAGAGCTGGGGCTCTACCCGAACGATTTCCTCCACCATGACCCTGAGTTCTTCGTCTGAGAAGCGGGGGTGTCTTTGGGGTGCCATGGAGTGGTGTGTATGATGTGTGGGGTGGAGTATGTGTAGTTAAGTGTGTTGAGTGTGGTGGTGTGTGTTTTGTGTGTGGATATTGTGTGGGTGATGGTGTAGTGTGTCTCTGTGTGATGGTGTTCTGTGATCGCTGCTGTGTCTCTCAGTGCTTCTTTTTGGATTTTGGTCGAAGGGGTTTGTGGGTGATGTGGGTGGGTGTTTTATATTGTATTGTGTGTGTGGGAGTGGTGTGTGTATGTGTATCAGGTGTGTGGAATTCAAATCGTCCAATGTGGCTGAGTTTTGTTCGTTTGTGTGTATTCTGACCGCGGCGGTGTGTACCGCCAATGGAAAACCGCGTTTGAAAGACCGCCGCGTGGATTCGTGGGTCGTAATGGCATGGGCGTATTTCTGTTGGCGTGACGGTGGAGGTTTGGTCACCTCCACTTTTCCGCCGACCGCTGGTCTGGCGGTCTGTTGTGGCTGTCGGATTTTCGGAGGTTTGGCTGCTGCGGGTCAGAATGACCGTGGCGGATTACCGCGACCGCGGCGGGATTATGGAGGATTTCTGAACGGCGGTAGGCGCCTTTTACCGCCGAGGTCAGAATGACCACCAAAGTGTCTGTTTATTTTTTTAACTAGAAAATTCTTGAAAAGAAATAAAATACTTTAAAAAAAAATATTGGTGTGTTATTATAATGCCTTAATTCCTTTCAGGCCATAGGAGTTTTTTTGTGAGGTGTGGTTAGGTAGAAAATTGACCTATGTACTGCTACTGTGCCACTGTAATTCCTTTCCTGATTTAGCTACTCCTGCTGCTCCACCTATATGCCAGGAGATAGCAGTCCAGCTGCAGTGGCAGAGATCAGTGGCAGAGATTGGAGGCCATCCATTTAGAACATCAATGGCTGGTGCCTCTACAGGAGGAGGCGGCAGCTGCCTTTACACCGAGCCCCAGTTCCTCCTGCTAGCGGCCGGTGTCTTCAGCCTCCCACAAGCAAAAATATTGCCAGTGCTGCTGCCAGCTGGCAGCTGCCCATCCAAATCTAAACACTGTGCCCCCCCCTCAGGCTGCATGTCTCAGTGCCACATCTGGCAGTATCTGGAGTGCCTGGACCTCAACATTTCACATATGGATGGAAGCTTTGAGGAGCTCTGACCCACGTGGACAACACCCTCTTTTAGCTCTTTTTCATATTTTGCTTTGGTGGGAGGTACGTTTGTTGTGGGTGAAGAGGGTGAGAATTGGCAAGGTAGTTGGGAGTTACTTTGGACATTTTTAAGTTTGACATTGGTTGGGTATGTGGTCATTTGTTTGGAGAGGTTTTTTTTTTTAAAAAAAGGAAACACGAATCTACTTTATTGTAGTTTTTTGTGTTTTACTTTTGCTTAGCACTGTTGCATTATTGCACAGCCTATTTTTTTTATCTGTTTGCCTATTAAAGTAAGTGTATGCATACCAGCTAGTTATCATTATTTTAGTTATACCCATGTCATACTATCCTCTGCAACTATATTATTGACCATTAGGGGTTAGGGTATGCTGCCATTACCTGCATTGCCTATGCAACAGAAGTTAGCTACCTACTAACTAAACTAGTTAACTTCACTCCATACTTCTCTTACCTGCATAGAGAAAGTGATGGCTGCTACCTCTCTCTGTCTTCCAAAACACAGAGCAGGGTTTCACAAGATGCTTTCTTAATGGTGGTGGCAGTAGTAGCAGGCTAGTACGCTAACAGGGAAGGTAGTACAACAAGTGAGGTCCCCCTTCTGCTTAGGTGAGCTCCATCTGTAGTATCAATAAAAAGGAGTATCCATCACAGGCAACTAAATTGAAAGAAAAACACAGAGTTAGTGGGTTATATATTTATATCACAGCTTTGGAAAGACTGAGACCAGACTACTTCCACCATGACACAACAAAGCAACAATTGGCGATTGTGACTTCTTTTGAGCAATGGGGAGCTTTTTAAATAAAACTAAAGTTACAAAATCCTTGAGTCAGGAGATGTGAACTCAGAGTCTTGAGTGGAGTCGCCAAGGTTAAGTATTTACACAACACAAGGCTTGAATGATGATGTTGACAAATAATGTTCTAGATCTGAATCCCTTTTAGACGTGGGTGGGCAAGTGGAGCTGGTATGGGCTATTGCTCAGGCAATAGAATATCCTGCAGTGACTTGGTGTCACTTTCATTAGATCTGCCCCACCAAGTGTGTGATCCATTTATTATGTGAATTAAGTCACCTTAGTGAATCACACAGCCTGGGGGAAGAGCGATAGGGGTTTGATGAATGATTGGGAAAGGGGATTTTGGGAAAGGTGTGATAAAGACATGGAAGATCGATTAACTGAGAAGTGATGTTGCCCTTAGAAAAAAGTAAATGCAAAACAGATCCCCAGTGCAATGCCAGGCCACCCACAATCACCTTTAAAATTTATAAAAAAAGAAAGTGGTAAAACAAACTCTGGTGTATGCCCTCTATCAAACCACAAACCTTAAAAAAATTCCTTAACTTACTTGATTTCTTACAAAAAGTCGTTAACATCCAGGGGTACATGCAGCCAGGAATTCCCTCCAAATTCTAATTAAAAGTGACCAAAAGATGATAAAGCAGTGAAAGGAGCCTTCTGGGCAGGAAAAGGAAGTTGGAGTCTTGGTGGCACTTCCTTCCTAATAAAAAACAGAAACTAAAAAAAGTGTTTGTATTAAAAAAAAACTACCTCAACCGTCCGTTTGACTTTGAAAACCTATTTTCGAGTTGATTTTGCTGCTCCTCAAGTGAGAAATCTATGACAATAATTGCCTTGCTGACCACAATTGCTTATGACTGCCACTGTTAGAAAGTGCCACGGAAGGCTTCCTAGTAACTGTATATCATGCTAGGGAATGCCATACTTGCTCACACTCACTTGCCAAAGCCTTGTGTTGTTCTCGTTGTCATTACTTTCCTTGAATGAGAAAAAAATTCCACGACATGGCGATTGGAGAAATTTGGCCAGAACTCTGTGTTAAAAGAGTAACACTGAGGACCTCATTAAGGGTTTGCCTGTCTATTGCCAAGACCGATGTACAGGCACAACTCTCAAAAAGCCAGGTTGACCATGGACGAGAAAGAGATGGTTTCACCACCAGACCGGTCACGCTGGCAACACCCTGTCCTCCATATTACAAGCCACAAATCAGCATTGTGGAAATTGCACCATGGAAAACCATTGGTGGTGTGAATTCTCCGTGGTCAAAAAATCACCTCCACTGGAAAATGACACCACATTGGACAGTCTGAATACCCCACAGTTGACACACATAACACAAACCTGTGAACTGCAATTTATAACACACTCTCACACACCTCCACAATCCTTTGCAACCACAACTAACAACTGAGATACTATGGAGAACAGCACTGCACGCAACACCATAGGACAAACACACTTCTACCACAACACACAACTACACCACCAACACAATACACACATCACCACTGCACACATATACCAGATACCACCAGCACAATCAACCAAATATCCCCCACCCCAGCCACCTCCCAACACTGCACCCTAGACACACAACACACACCCCCACCTACAAGATAACCACCGTGTCCCATCAGAAGCACCCAAATTTCACAGATGAGTTGAGGGTCATGGTAGATGAAATCATCAGGGTAAAGCCACAACTGTTCAGACCACTGGTCCAGCAAACATCGATATCCAGGAAAATGAAGTTATGGTGGATGATCATTCACAGGGTCAACTCAGTGGGCACCCATTCACGCACAACGGAGGACATCAGTAAGAGGTGGAATGACCTACGGGGGAAGGTGTGTTCCATGGCATCCAGGCACCTGATTGCCATCAACAAGACTGGCGGTCTTGAGTTCACATCGTGGGAGGAGAAGGTCATGGACATCATGCATCCTGAGGACCTGACTGGAATCATTGGAGGACTCCACACTGGTAAGTGAACAACACTCCCCAGGTACCAACCACTCCTGCCCAGCATGCGTCCCCACCACCCATCACTCCCTAATCTACCCCATCGCACACTTCTGTCCCCATTACCCCACACCCCTGCATGCCACAATGTGGTTCTAAAAATTCTGGACCCATGTAATTTACTTTGCCACAGCATTACGATTTTAGTATCAAAAGACCGATAATGACTAGTACACTAAGCATGAGCATTTTCGCTCAATTCCAGCAGCGTTTTCACCTCGAAATCGCCATTTTCGTCCTGCACTCGTGGCTCCCATTTTATACACGGCAGCCATTTTAAAAGTTGCCCTCACATAGGCTTATAATACAGTCAGATTTGATTCCAAGGACACGTACACCTTGATTGACTTTTCTCTGACCTGGGCAAGCTGGAACCATTGCCTCAGGCCAAACCTGTTTGGTCAGTCCCTCTCCCAGTGGCCGAATCAGATAGCATCAAGGCACACCATGCCATAAAACCCTTATTATCGCTCACACACCCTGCCTAATCTTGCTCACACCTGCACCTGCTCTTTTCTTCTTCTTACTTTACGAGGGGGAGGTGCCCGTTTTTATTGGGGGTCCACACTTATCTGATGTAAAATACTAGGCCTTGCCGGGTAATTTATTATGGGTTGGATGACATGAAATATGAGGTTTCATCATGACACTGTTTTTTCCTTTGTAGTGAAAACATGTGAATGACCAACCAAAATGTCAAGAATGTTTGCCTGAAGCTTAAAAAACTGTATATAAGGAAACCTGACTTTGCATTGAAACACAGTCTCCTGAGAACATACAAATCGTGCTGTTGTACTTCTAGGACACTTGTCAATTGGTTGCAGCCAATAAATTCGATCTTTGACTTCACCTAGAAGACTCTGAGTTTCTGTAGTCTGAATCAGGAAAGTACCCGAGGTCTTTGGGTGTACCCTGGCACCGCTGGGTTACCGGATCAGTACCGGTTCTGAAAAACCCAGTACCTCAGTTGGCGCCCAACGTGGGGCGATACCAGTGGTACCGGTCCAAGCCTGAGGTCCGTGGGGAGCTTCGTGTGAAAATTCTGGAGGAAGGCCGCCACTTCATCGACCCCTGCATGTCGACGTGGTCCGAAAGTCTTTGTTGCGAGGTTCCCCGCTTCCCGACGGCTATGAAGGACTGCTGCCCTGGCTATCGCCCTGATTTGGACCCTTGATTTTTGGTAGAGCGAAACGATAAGACGAGTCTTCTGGTGACGTCATTGATATTTTCAGTTAAGTATAAGTGGAGCGTCTCCCAGTCCTTAGTTGGACACTTGGTTTGGTCCTTAGTTGGACACTTGGTTTGGTCCTTAATTGGACATTTGGTTTGGTATCCCTTTGGGATCACTTTGATTTGGAACTTGCAAGTACCAAAGCCGAAGGACTCGTGTATTCACGAGACTATCGTAAACGATAATCCTTTGAAGTTTGAAGCTAGACTAGTGAGCGAAGATGCCTGGTCTTAGCAGACTTGGAAATTTGTTTTGTCTTGGTTGTAAAAGGGACTCCCGGTTGGAGGACTCATGTCCGGTTCCTCCGATTGGAACTCCAACCTATGAACTATATGTGAAGCACGGAGTGGGCCCCATCACGTTTAATAAAGTATGGGTCCGCTATTCTTGGAAATAATTGAGAAAAGTTTTTTTTTTTTTTTTCTTGTAAATATGACTTACAACTAGGATCTGCAAACGGTTCTGTAAGTAAATTGCGACGGCGCTATTTATGAAAAATGGCTAAAGCGCGCTGTATTGTGTGTACTGAGTGTTTTCTGTTTATATCTGAAATGAGCTCAATGTGTGTTTGTGGGTCTTCTTGATGTTTACAGTTTGTTAAGTAAAATGTTGGTTAATTAATATTAAGTAGAAACTTAGAAAAAATCCAGAAACGAACCATGTGATGTGCTAACATAGCTATATGTTGCTCTTTAATTTATAGAATGAGCAATTGTGCACATATACAAAACTGCCGTTAAATGCTTAATAAATTAGAAAACACATTCAATAGATATAAATAGGGCCCCCCCCCAAAAAAAAAAACGAAATTATCTATTTTCAATTCAGCCAGCACTTTCCCAGTTAAACATGGGTGGAATTTTGCATAACCTTCCTTTTAAATGAAAGTGGCGCAAAAATGTGACGCATTTCAAGTTAGGCTTATGCGCTTAGGCTTGTGAGTTAATGTATCCCAAATAATAGGCAAGGGATGCAGCTTGCTTTTATATGTGGAATTATCACAAAAAAAAGAATAATTTTTTTTTTTTTTTTTTTTTTTAAAGAAAATTATTAATTATGGAAAAATTATTTAAAAAATAAGTGCCTTTCAAAATCGTTTTTTAATATTTATAAAGCTTAATACCTATACTATGACCTCCTAACATTAAAATGTAATTTAAGTTATGTTGCACCGCTAAAATGACATTTGTATGTGCAATTTTCCCTTGGCGCAGGAGCAAACAAGCTCATTTCTATAAAGTATAAGTTAATATTTTCAATGGCTGACTCATGGATTGTGTAATAGACATTCTGGTAATGCATATTATGCAAGAAAATTGTAGGATATTGATTTTTTAATGCCTAAAATATCAAAGTCGATTTTGGGCAAAAGCACTGTTTAAACTGCATTTTCTTTCATTCAGAGTACTTTTTAAAGTGTCTCAGGCTTCAGTAAATGCATACATTTAGGTTTGATATATATATTTGCAGGTTGTGCCTTCTTATGATTCAATGAGTCAATGTGCCAGTACAAAGGCTTGTTTTAATATCAAGGTTGAAGGTTCTAACTTCAGCTGGGCCTACTGAGACGTTCATTCATTCGAGGTTGATGAAATATGTACCATTGCATGGGATTGCAACAAGCATTTATTCTAACAACTGGTATGTGTGTTATTAAGGTTTGTGAATTATTCACAGTAAATGTAGTTTAATAATCTGGAAATAGAGATACATTTTTTTAGCGCCTAAAAAGGAAAAAAAAATTTTTTTAAATAGAGTGAATTATTGCAGGTTAGAAGGAAAATAGAAAGGCCTACTGTCTTTGACAGATTCAGAGTGGCAGAAGCTAGGAGAGCTACAGAGGCTGGCTCAAGTCATGCTGCTGAGATGCTATCTTTAGTTTTCCCATAAACAATGGAGGAGGCTGTCATGTTGACACTTGTGACCTTTTAAATTAGGGCCTTGTCTCTGTGAAATGCAGAATGACCCTACCGGGCCTCTAAAAGTGGGATTTCTGGTTTCTCCAGAAGAACATCAATACAATTAAAGAACTTAATTCCAAAGGGAAAATATAAAAAAAGGGGTTTCTTCGAAAGTCCCAACATCATGTTAAATGCTCTGCAGAACTGATACATTTGCGTCTCCGCTCTAAAAAATTAAAATTATGCCTGCTAGTTGCTTTTATTTGACAGAAAACGAAGTGTTGCATTAAGTCTTAGACAGAAAATAAGATGCAGCCCTTTTCTAAAATTTTGAAGGCTACATGCCTTAATGAGAACGATTTGCCAATTAAGACTTCTTTTTCACAGTGGAAATTGTAGGTGCCAAATTAATATGGAGTGTCAGTGTAACAATTTTTACTTTTAGAAAGGTAAAACTAAGGTGGCTTGATGTTGCGAAGTAACTGACAAGAGGGTAACAGTTAAGTAATGGAAATGTATTTTCATGTATTTGGTCCTATCATGAATTGTTCTTGCTGGTCCTGTATGTTAGAAGAGAAACAGTAAAGTTATATTTGACAGCAGATTTCCATTGCCTGGTGATCTACTGTCAAAAGGAGGGTAAGGATTTTAAACCTGACAAATTAAACAGGCCCAAATATTGGGTTTTGGGCTGCAGGTTTACAGTGCATAAAGTACATGACATGGTGTTGTGTGTCACCGCTTGTTCACACATGCTATTGTTTTGTCTATGCTTTTTGTGCTTGATACACAGCAAGTATATCTGATGGCTTGACGTTTTGTGCGTTTTTATTATTTTTTTTATTTGTTTTTTACATGTTTGTTGCTGCTTTTGATACTATTACAAGCTCCCCTGTGTTGTGAGGGGATGGTCATGACGATGCCCATCGCTACGCAACAGTTGGTTGAACTTGTTCTGGTTACTAAATTCCACAGATAATGATATTTCATGCTGTGAACATAAAAGACAACACTTCACCAGTGAACGTCTATTTGGCTATAATGGTATTGAAGGAAAATAAAAAGAGATATACAGGATCAAAGTGTGTCACCTGCAGTTAGTCACGTTACTGCCCCTTCCCTTAAAGGAACAGGCAGCCCTACATTTATGTATCCTTGATTGGACCTAAGGATGAAATTATAGATCTGTGACTCAAGGTGGCCTAATTTCTATATTACATTAGTTAATGATGTTCTGTTTCCTAAGTAGCATATGGCTTTCGTTCCTTAAAAGAAAACCAGGTTTTCATTTTTTCCTGAAGAAGGAACTGAAACATTAGCTAGGAGTACCGTATATGGTGTAGTCGCCAACGGTAGAGTTAAAATTTGTGTAACTTTGGCCTTTGTGTATCACCCGTACTCTTGGTGTTGTGTCACATGCCTGACTATCACCCAAATAATTTTTTTTGTTCTTTCTATAGATTTTTTCTTTGGTTACTTCCCCTGACCAATGTCGCACCATGCTTAGTTATTGAGATTTTAGCTATGTCCTAGTCCCATTTCTCTTTTTCGAATTCCTTTCACCAGTCAGCCCTTTTATTATTATTGATGTATTGTTCAGGTTCACGTTTCCAGACTGCAGTGATGTACCAGGGACCCCCATGTTATGTATAATTCCCTTTGGTATGACCAGACTGGTTTTCAAGAATTTGCCTGCTTCAATGTTTTCCAGCCTGACTGTCAGGGTAGTGATAGACTGGTTAACTGACTCAATATTATAGTAAGACAAGTTTTCCATCTCAATAGGAGATATCTTATGTTTACCTTTTTGAACATGACGAATTTTCAATGTCTATTTTAATTTGGTTTTCGGTTCCCTTCTGTTCCTGCTACTTTATTTTTTTGTGGGATCAGATGTGTCCTAATCATGCAAATATCAGGACCCTCTAGTTCTTGTCTTTTTGTTTGCACATTTGACTATTAGCCTGTGTATTGCATAGTGCACCTGATGCACAGTTTTTAAAGGAAGGTTTCTACATGTCCCTGATAATCGGTATCATGTGATTTCTCTATTGAGATGTTCTAAGGTAAGGAGGAACACCTAGACTTAATCATTGAGGCAAATATGTGTTTACCCCATTAGACAATGCCACTGTGTGAGGAAATCCATTCAGATAGAATTCTCATGTAGCTATAGATGGCAGAGAATAATGGAGAGAACTGAATTAAAGATGCTACAGACCCTGTTTTGCCCTTCTGCCTTTGTCTTTGTATTTTATGCCCATGGTGTATGGCTACTCCTTTGAAGATTGCAGACCACCTGCTTGCAGTCCCCTTGTTAAAAACCATGAACTGTTTTTGTACTAAATTGAAGGAAACTAACAGCTGTGGCACACTTCCTACGTCACTAGATTCTGCAGGTATCAAGTCATAATAACCTGCAGGACATTGATTTAAGCCTAATTCCCATCAGTGACAGCTACAGATGAAAGACGGACGTCTTGGCCCTACAGTCTCAGCACCCAGGAAGTAGCAAAGCTGGACAGCGATCGCCAGCGCATGGTATCGTACTTGCTCCATCAGACGGCGTTGGACATCACAAAACCAAAGTTTCAGTGTAAAAGAGCTAAAGAGAAGGATTCCTGTTGTTGATGGCAGAACTGTTTTGAGGTTTCATTTCTCTACCTGTCATGTGCTGGTAACCTCTGACAGTGTGCAATCCCTTGAGCCCCTTGGCCTGAGTTTTGGCCACACACCCCCTTTTCTTTGCTCCAACGGAAGAAGGGCAGTGCACCGGAGATTTCAAGTTTGGAAAAAGGCACTATATTTTGGTGCCCATGAAAGAGCAGCTTGAGCGTCCTCTGACACTAAATAATGAGTGTTGGAGTCTGAAAGTGCTGCTGAGCTTGAGCTATTTCCCAATTAATGGTGCTTGGGTCTGCACGAGATGATTTGTGCCCTTGATCAATGAAGAGCACATTGTTTGTAGTATCTGCCACAGAGGAGAGACACTGGTGCATTGCTTTAAGACATTGAGACTTTCGAGTGAGCTGTGGGTGTTTGCCAGGAGGGCACTCCAACTAAGCAGTACTTTTCTCACGAAGAGGCCTGAATTGAGAGGCCCATGCGAAAGAAAACAACAAAAGAAAATTTGATGGACAATAGAAGCCTGCCAGAGAGGCTTTTTGAACGGACTCTGGGCATAGTTGGTTTCACAAGAGGTTTCCGTGTGATTGTATAGACTAGGTGTTAGGAGACTGATTGTTTTGCTGGCATTGTTTTAAAGTACTATTCTGTTTAGTAAAAGCAGAATAAAGTCCATTTTCTGTGGAAAGAGTACCCCCTTTTCACCTTAGAGCATTGATGAGAGTCACCACTGTTCCACCTGAACATACAAAAATTACTGAAATGCAGAGGAGCCCTAAAAATGTTACTAGATAATTTTAGGATTTGCTTTTTGGTTAGGGTTGTGAAAAATTATTATTTCATTTGTAAATAGTGGTCACTACTTTCTCCCGTTGTCTATATGTTCTTAATAACGTGTTTTCTAGTGTCTTTTAAACATGACGTTGTCATTTATGGGTGGGATTGTTTTTCTCTACTCAATTGACTTCTGCACCCACTTCCCAACCTATGTCTTTTCCTACTATTGTTTCTTTGCAATCTTTTCACCCTTTTCCTGAACATGAGCAGGTTAGAAGATCAGAATTTGTAAGCAATTTTTTTGTTCAGCTTCTGCATCAACACTAGTTAGTAGTGAACATCACTAATTGTTGGGTGTGTGATCTTATGCCACCTACTGCAGATAGAGGTATTCCTTATTTTGTCCTGCCATATGTGGCCTTTTGTGCTACTTCATGTTCGAGGAGACCTGTCCAGAGAGAGTTACCAAGTACTAGAATTTTGCTCCAGCAACATCTCCATGGCCTTATAAACATAGACCTGGACTCAGATTAGCATGAGAATAGGTTTATTGCCTATGTAAGGGCAAAAGGAGGGTTTGTGGTTCTAAATATTCTGGACCCATGTAATTTACTTTGCCACAGCAGTACGATTTTAGTATCAAAAGACCGATAATGACTAGTACACTAAGCATGAGCATTTTCGCTCAATTCCAGCAGCGTTTTCACCTCGAAATCGCCATTTTCGTCCTGCACTCGTGGCTCCCATTTTATACACGGCAGCCATTTTAAAAGTTGCCCTCACATAGGCTTATAATACAGTCAGATTTGATTCCAAGGACACGTACACCTTGATTGACTTTTCTCTGACCTGGGCAAGCTGGAACCATTGCCTCAGGCCAAACCTGTTTGGTCAGTCCCTCTCCCAGTGGCCGAATCAGATATCATCAAGGCACACCATGCCATAAAACCCTTATTATCGCTCACACACCCTGCCTAATCTTGCTCACACCTGCACCTGCTCTTTTCTTCTTCTTACTTTACGAGGGGGAGGTGCCCGTTTTTATTGGGGGTCCACACTTATCTGATGTAAAATACTAGGCCTTGCCGGGTAATTTATTATGGGTTGGATGACATGAAATATGAGGTTTCATCATGACACTGTTTTTTCCTTTGTAGTGAAAACATGTGAATGACCAACCAAAATGTCAAGAATGTTTGCCTGAAGCTTAAAAAACTGTATATCAGGAAACCTGACTTTGCATTGAAACACAGTCTCCTGAGAACATACAAATCGTGCTGTTGTACTTCTAGGACACTTGTCAATTGGTTGCAGCCAATAAATAAGATCTTTGACTTCACCTAGAAGACTCTGAGTTTCTGTAGTCTGAATCAGGAAAGTACCCGAGGTCTTTGGGTGTACCCTGGCACCGCTGGGTTACCGGATCAGTACCGGTTCTGAAAAACCCAGTACCTCAACAACACCTTACTGCCACTATCCCCACACATTCCCCCCAATGCACCGATACCAATCACAATGCCAAACACTACAACTCCCACAATGCAACACTCCCTACACATCAAAAATTCACAGTCACACAAAAAAAAACAAAGCACATGCCACACCAACTGGATGCTTCGACTGCATTCCAACACATGGCAATGACAGCAATGCTATCCACAATTCCAAACCCTCAATGGAAAAATTGTAATAATGCCACAATATGTCACATGCAAACAATGTCTGCAGTGCTGCAGCTGTCATTGCCATCACTGGGAAGCAAGTTGAGCTACTCCATGCATCAGAAGATGATACAAACAAGTATATCTTCACAATTTAACTCCCTCCCTTTCTATCCACAGGTCCCGCTGCCACTGCGAGCTCTCCCCGGGATGAAGGCACTAGCAGATGTCTGGATAGTGATGACTTGCCTGGCCCCTCGGGGATAACTGGCCAGTCCAATACCACAAACCCCACCCTGGACACACCAGAGTCCCTCACCCATGTTGCTACTACAGCAGCAGCAACCCTGCATTCCCAAACCTGTGTCCCAAGGACAGGTCAATCAACAGTGTGCCCCACATTACAGGGACCAGAGTCAAGACCACACACCCAAGACAATGAAGGTCCTGGTGCAAGTGGTAGTGGGCACACCTTGCCAGGGGCACAGGCACAGTGGGGGTAAGGGTGGTGGGAGGGCACCTGTGCGCCAAAGGATGGGGCAACCAATACAAATATCTGGCCAGAGGCCATCTCACAAGTCCTGGGACAATATGGACAAGACCCTCACTACTGTGCAGGAGACTCAGAAGCTGCAGAGGGAATACCACCAGGAAGCCATGCAGCAGTGACAGACCCTCAATGCCACCATGGCCTCCATTGAAGGGGTAATGCAGGAACTGGCGACAGTAGCTATAATCCATCTAGTGGAATAGAGGCCCTGCCAGAGGGTCTGCAGACCACCAGCACCCCTCTCCCTGTAGCTGAGGGGCCCATACACAAGCGACATTTATCCACATATCCTGCAGGACCTAATGCCAAGACCAAGACCACTGCCAGGAAGTGACCCTCTCCTGAACATTCTCCCTTGTCTACCACTGACACACCCTGTTAACTGTCCACTGTCAAGTCTCCATTTTCCCATGGCCACTTCGAAACTGGACCTAGTCTAGCCACAGCTGGGACAACTACTCTGATGATTTCACCCACCATGACCCCACTCATCACCCATTGCACTTGTGAATTTCAATAAACACCTTTGAGCCCAGGTAATGCCAATGTGTCTTTATTGTACTAAGTTAGAATTTCTGTGAAATAACATGTCATTACTGTCAAACCATTGTCCTGCTAATGTATGTGAGATAGACAAAAGGGGGAGCAATATGCAGCCAGGTTAATGGAAGAGCAGACATACTGGATACATGTGTCAAGAGAGCTACCAGGCAAGGTAGGAACCAAAGTTGCAACTGCAAATAGACCAAGACAAGGACAACTATCACCATAGGTGTCAGTGTAGGACACTCAATGCACATGCTGTACAATGTCTCAACCCTAGTGTTATTATGGCCGGTGTGATCACAAACCATATGCCCATGTCAGAGCAACATTACCTAAACATCCATGCCGAATGGTCCTTCCCTCACAGCTGGCACATCTCATCTAAAGTGATGTTCCACAGTCATTAAGATTTGGGTCACAGATGTTCACATTGTGGACTGCGTGGATGACTAGCTACACTGATGACAACACTATGTTTGCCACCAATATGGCTATTGGCTAGGCAGGACAGGGTATAAGGCACATGGGTAAAATATTGCTTTAGTTATGCAACTGAACATCTGAGTTAACATTGCACTGACATTTGAACAGTGACACCTCCTCTGATGGGCAGAATGCCCCCCCACCCCCCCAGAGGGTGAGCTGTACACTACTCCTCCACTGATGGCATGCACCAGGAGGAGTTATGACATAGGGCAGACAGGTGTACTGGTCACTTTACATAAGACAACACATACCTGTTACTCACGGGAAGTGTTGTTGAATTAACTCTGCTCTGGAGTCAGCTGCATCCTCATTATCTTCATCCTCCTCACTCACGATATCCTCTTCCTCAGCCACAGGTCCAGCAAAAGGATGCGATGCCTCAGGGCCAGATTGTGCAGCATACAGCATGCAATAACGATTTGGCAGACTTTAAGTGGTTTGTACATTAGGGCACCTCCGGAGACATGTAAGCAGCGGAATCTGGCCTTCAGTAGACCAAAGGTTTGTTCGATGACACGCCTCATCCTGCCATGGGCCTCATTGAAACAGTTTTCACAATCTGTTGTGGGATATCTCATAGGTTTCAGCAGCCAGGAAAGGTTGCGGTAACCAGAGTCACCTGTGTGCACAAATGTAGGTGATATCTCAATACAGATGGGGACACAGGGAAGATTGTATAAAGAGATGACATGACATAGACACACACTCTATTGGATACATACCGATCAGCCAGGCTCGGTCTCACTGTAGTTGTGCCATTATTTGTGGTACATTGCTGTTTCACAGAGTGTATGAGTCATGAACAGAACCAGGGATCTTAGCAGTAACCTACGAGATATATTGGACAGCGAGACACACCTCTTGCACATTTATAAAATAATAGTATTTGTGGTTCATGTAGACTTGCTCATTAATCCTGGGTGGTAACAAGGCAATGTGTGTGCCATCTATGGCCCCTATCACATGAGGGACATGTGCCAAGTCATAGAAGGCTGCCTTCACTGTGGTCAAATCCACACGTTGGGGGAACCTGATGTAGGAGGGAAGATGTATTAGAAAAGCACACAGTACATCCTTCAACACATTGCTGAACATCATCTGTGACAACCCTGCTGCTAAGCCAACTGTCATCTGAAAGGACCCTGAGGTAAGGTAGTCAACTACTGACAACACCTGCACCAAGCGAGGAATGACATAGAGTTGAGGCATAGGCTCCAACTGGCTACACAGCTCCATGATGATCTGACGGTTCAGATGATACGTCTGAATGATGTGCCTCTCTTCCAGGGTAGCTAGGTCAAGTAGGGGCCAGTACACAGGAGAGTGTCTCATCCTTATTATTGCACCATATCTGGGAATAGGAGAGAGGAGGAGTCATAACTTTATGTATGCAATGTGTTGACATTGTAATACTAGGCACTAGTCAGTATATACCATCGATGATGCGCGTAAAATTCATCTACAATTCACTGTTTTGAATGCAAAATGGCAGCTGCCTGTCCTGCATGCACAGGTAGTTGGAAGTGACCTCATTCCACCAGCGTTAAATGTCATGGCGGTCTAAACTGCTGTGCAACTCATCATTGGATAACATTATTGTCTATGGGAGACTAAAGCCAATTGTAATCACCGCCAGCGGTGACGGTCATGTACGCGGCAGCCGTGACCGACATTTACTGTAGCATAGCTCACTCGTGCAAGCAAGACCTCCACTTCGTGTGCTGCTGTGTTCTGACTCCAGAAGCCAAGATGCCAGGAGATAGGGCCCCAGCCTTCACACAGGAAGAGCTGGAGAAGCTTGTGGACGGAGTCCTACCCCTGTATGGACAGTTGTATGGGGCACCAGAGCAGAAGGCGAGTCACATGTCACTGTTCTGTCTGATTGTGATGTGTGTGAGGATGGAAGGCGTTGGGAGGAGGCAGACAGAGTCAATACACGGAGATGGGTGAGGAGTTTGAGTGATAGTGGAGTGATGACACGTGAGTGTGGTAATGAAATGTGTCTGATGTGTGATGTTCACTGCTGACCCTGTAATGCCACTCCAGATGACATTCCCCTTCTGTCTGTGTCCCCCATGCAGGTCAGTCCCCATCAAAAGAAGGGGATTTGGTGTGCCATCGCCAAGAAAGTGCAGACTCTGGGGGTCCACAACTGGCGGAGCACCCACTGCAGAAAGCAGTGGGAGGAGCTGAGACACTGGGCCCGGAAGACCATGGAGGCCCAGCTGGGGATGTCCTCCTAACAAAGGAGGGCTGTCAGTCAGACCCTGACCCCCTAATGGCCCACATTTTGGCAGTGGCCTACCCTGAGGTGGATGGGAGTTTGAGGGCAACACAGCAGCAACAAGGGCCAAAGTACACACTGACACCTTGATAATGTTATGCCTGTATGGCTGTGAGTTAACTACTATTGGAAATATGTAGCGCAGGTCATTGTTAGTTGTACCCGACTATGGGTACCAGCCACCCTAGCAGGATTGGTTCAGAGATGTGTGCCCATACTATGCAGACAGTGACTAATGAGGGCATTTACTTCCAATTTTGGATTTGTGAGTTCACCCTCAACAAGGTTTAGGTGTCCAGCTCCTACCATCAGCATCGGTACAAGTGAGGTGTCAGGGCATTGCCATCAGTATCAGTCTACCACTGTGACAGAGATAATTAGTGAGTCCTCAATCAGCTGCCATGTACTGTATGTGTTGATAGGCACAGTGGGCCCAGATCTCATAGCGCTCTTTGTTAATGGATTAGAGAGCATGTTACCTACCCATGCAAGATTCTATTGATTGAGGAGTACAGGAAATGTCTCCACACACAACCATGAGAATGTGCCAGGCACTGGACAAGTGTGACTAGGATGACCCTCATCAAGTACATGAGTGCTACTGTTCCGCCATCCTTCAGCACTGCTGTCGTTTCCCCTATGGTGTCCTAGTGTTGTAGCATATATATGTTATGTTATGTTATGTTATGTTATGTTATAATGGTTTATATAGCGCCTAAACTGCCCAGAGGCCTCGTAGCGCTTATACTGCCATGACGGAAATGTACTGTTTATGTTCATACAGGAGTTTAAATTTTAAATAGCCAAGTCTTCAGGTCCTTCCTGAGAGACATCTCTTGTGGATTTGATCTTATCTTGAGAGGGAGGTTATTCCAGAGTAAAGCACCTTGATATGCTAGTGATCTTCCTCCCCATCTTGCTTTCCTCGCTGTTGGTACTATGGCCAGGTTAGCTGAGGAGGATCTGAGTGGCCTGGCTGGAATGTAGGCCTGTGCCAATGTTTTAAGCATTTCAGGACCATTGTCAAATATATATGTGAGAGCATGTCCTGCCATGGCATTGCAGCAGATGATGATGTTGTTACTCTGTGTGTATGTAGGGTTGGCAGTGACCAATCGCACCCTTTCTTTCTCTCCCAACCTCCTTCCCTCTCCACCTCTGTCTATGGGTGCATTAGCATCATCTGGCAAAGGAAAAGGGGCACCGGCGAGTGGGGTAGCTGCAGCCCACAGGACCTACGAGGCTTACACCAGCAGAGCTGAGGGGACCGGTGGGATGGAGGGTGAGGGGAGTGCCACGGGGAGACAGGAACATCAACTACATCTATGGATTCCTCCTCCGATGGACGCTCCTTGGTGGTGGCGGACCCATCTGGGACCATCCCAGCACCATCCCTGTCTGCCACCCCTCTTACCAGTACCACCCTAAATGTAGCTCCCCACCCAGTTGCCCGTGCCGGCTCAGCCAGGAAGGTGGGCATCTCCTTTGCCACAGGCACCTCTGCCCATGCTTCATTCAGCCCTGCTGCCCTCAATGAGGAGGGCATTGACTTCCTGAGATCTATCTCTGTGGGGAAGTCAACCATTGTGAATGCCTTCCCAGGACTGGTATCACAGATGGAGCAGTCGAATGTCTACCTGGAAGGCATTCACAATGCCCTGCCTGCACTGCAGAGATTGTTTCAGGCTCTGGTCTCCTCATTGACAGCAGCTAGTGTTCCTTCTTCTTCCGTCCCACCTCCAACTGCCTGTTCCCAATCCCACAGCCCACACACCTCACCCATCCAAGGCACGCCTTCATACCAACATGCATCCACATCAACAGACTTGCAAGATTGCAAGGACAAACACAAGCACCTCTGCTATTCACGTACTCAAAAGACACATATAGACACAACAACATCCACTCTCTACACGAACTCCCCCACCACCTTGCAGACACTACACTGCTCATACCTGCAGTCACTGCATCATTACTCCCAGATCCTGCCACATGTGCCCACACTCCCACCATCACCACAATAGCAGACCCCATGTATGCACCCCATACACCACATGTGTACTCAGCACAACTGTCAAAACCCTAAACGCAGCACATCTACCCTATCTGCACAACATATATTCACATATCCCGACTGCCATCTCCCTGTATCTCCGCCCCCTCTTCCCACTATACCTAAATGTTGATGCTCACACACCCAATAGTCCCTCAAGTGTGTGCTAGGCGGGTGTACTTACAGTTGGTGTCTGCGCTGCCTTCGCTGGTTCTGGAGTAGTATGGCCAGCAGGAGCATTGGGAAGACTTCCAGTTTGGGTTCCATGGCAACTGTGGACGTGCCTGTGTTCCTGGAGGTGAGTGTCCCCTTTTATGTTTGTTTCTGCCAGACTTTTAGTGGCTGTGGCAGATATTCTGGAGGTGTGCAACCTTGTAATATGGTTGTGGTAAAATGCTCCCCGACAGCCAGGAGATGGCTACCGCCGGTCACAGCAGCCCACCCGCACTGCCAGTACTGCTGGTGACTTGACTGTGTTCCAGTTGGAACACCGCCATGGTCATAATGTGGCGGTCTGCTCCACCGGGCCCGCGGTTGTGGGGCTGCCACCTCCCTCCACCACAGTGGTATTCAGACCACCAAGCTCATTATGAGGGCCTAAGTGTCCAAATTCCTCTAGTTCTGTGAACAGAATAAAAAATTCTGCCCAGATTTACTTACTGGATTTTCATCATTTGGCATCATTTTATTGAATGATAGATTCTATTTTTCTCAAAATGGTTTGGGATTTTTCTATGTAGCATTTTCACTTGATGTTTGTTTGAGCATTGAAAAAATGGTTTATGCATGGCTTCTCAGTTAAGTCTAGCTGCTTTGTGCCAAGGTACCTGACATTTAAACACAGGTTTACTTACTGGCTTACGAAGTTGACTCTGACAAGGGTTGTGATTACTATTTGAGTTGGGTTCTCATACCTTCCACTAATACTCCAGTTTCCTACAAGCATGCTTTACACTTCGCTAGAAATACAGCAGCACTTGTTCATATTTATAAATAGGTAATAGAATATAACATAATAGCATACCAAAACAATGTAACAGCAAAATGAATGCCTTAACTGCTGGGCCTACCTAGTACTGAGCCCATTTTTTGCTATCTGAGGCAGTTTGCACTTATGGCTGCATCATTTTCTTTTCACATAAGGTATTCATGCTGAATTTGCATCCTTTTTCCCAAAATCCTGGGGATTCTAAAACTACCCAGCATTTGAGGGTTGTCCTGGAGGGGACTGAGAAAATATGTAAAATATAGCTATATTTTTAGATTTTTTTGAAAAATAGGACCAAAAAGCTCTGAAGAAAAGTGTCTGTTTTATCTTAAAAAGGGCATCAATTAACTGTTTGCTGTGCTAAGGTTATCATCTACCCAGCTTTCAGGAATATGCAGAGATGAATAAAAGCCTATTTTGTACAACTTTATGGCATTTTTCAAAGCAGAAGCCCAGTTTCCCTTTTTTGTGTGCTCTCAACCTACTTCCAGTTTGTTGTAGAAAACTGTGTGAACCCCATGTCTGATCCAAGAAAGCCATAGATTTTTGCAAAGTGGACATAATTCCAATTTCAACAAGGGGTCATATGTGTAGAACCCTCAAGGCTTTCCCAGAGAAACTAACTCCTAAAATGAGTAGGAAAACACCCAGAGCAACTCAACGGGAGCACATAGAGACTCCCAGGATGGGAAGCAGAGCCCAATTAACAGGGTTCAGTCCAGGTCCAGTTGCCAATGGCCAGCTGACAGAAATCCACTTGTAGTTTGTTGCATCCCTGTAGCTTAAACTGGAGGTTAGCTTTATTACCCTTGGAATCAACGTCTTTGTCCTCAGTAAAAGAGGGAGGGCAGGGTTAGATCTCCAGGGCTTAGGTTGCAGACCAAAAGTTCAGCCCTCTCCTGATCTTCCCCAAGTCCAGGGGTGTTCTGAAGTGGGTGCCTGGAGTTGCCACATTTATGCCCGGCACAAGCCAGTGGGTGGGAATGACTATGGAGCACATTTTGACCAATGGGGTAAACATTGCTTGGCCAACCAAGATGGTAGAGGTCTTCGGCCACAATAAACATGGGCTCTGATGACTGGGATGTGTGCGAAGGGTGTACTATGTCATTACTAGTGTCTTCTCAAGTCTTTCAATAAAATCCGGCCTGGAAAAGTCACAGTGCTCCTAATAACCCATGAGACTGAAGTCTGGTAGAACCAGATTGTGGATACACAAGAATTGTTTTGGCATGCTGTTCTTGCACATTAACTGTGTGCCAACTGATTAATGTAAAACCCCAAACTCATGTCTAGCAGAATTAGATATTCAAAGATTTACTCGAGTATGCAAAAAGTGCTGGATGGAAAGCTTGAATTAAACTCAGCCACTGGTAATTACTGAGGGCCGCATCCCAGTACTTTGTTATTTTGCACACAATGCCACCTGAGTTTGGACCCTGCCATATTCAATGCAGTCTTTATGCTGCTCTCATCGGAACAGTAAAGTCTGAATTGCCACACAAGGGGCTCCCAGCACTAGAACAGAAGCAAACTAAGGCTGGTTTTCCCCAGATTAGGTCTCCTAAAACAAGTATAGCTTAATTTCAGAGACATGCTGTGCATGGGTCCAGCCTGAACTGCCAAGCTAGGCCCTCCATCAACCAGAACACAGGCAAACCAGCTGGGTATAGTTTGGTTCAAGTGACACAGTGTGCACAGAAATCACGTTTGGGCATATGCGTCCCACTTAGGGAGACATAATAAAGTATACAAAAAGCAGGGCCAGATTGGGAACCCAAAGCGGCACTGACAACCTTTGCAGACCAGCCCCCATAGGGTGCATAGCAAGCAAGCTTGACCAGCTCATCATTCCATAGCACCTCTCTACCATGTGTTTCACTTGTATTGTAGCACCTCTCTTACCAGTGTGGGGTGTTGGAGCACTTTACATCACACACACATACATAGACAATGAATCATACATGTGTAAATCAGTGCATAGAAAATTTTGACAAACAGGACTGCAAGGTGTAGGATTCACAGATCATTCATACTTGTAGACATTATATAAGAGTGCTTGGTCTGGGGAAGCATGAACCTGTGATTCAGAACATAACACATTAGTTAGGACTGACTTTACTAATAACTTATTTCTACCCAAACAAACCCTTTTTAGAAAAACTAGGATAAGCAAAGACTGGGAAAACACATAACTTTCGAACCTGTACCATGCAGTTTTTATGCAAATCTTTGATGGTAGTTCTTAGCTCACTGTGCTAGATTATGATTGTAACCTATGAAATGCACAGTAACAAAAGGAGGTCTGTGACAAAAGCAGTAACCCACAGAGCTATGCACATAAAACAGAGGTTATGCAGCAGGCATATTAATGTTCTGTGCTACCTTAGATGAGTCAGAACTGTTGCTGGATAAAACTGATCTCTTTCCAGCAGGAACGCTAATCACCAGAGTTATCTTGCCACTTTTATTTCTGCCTGAAAACTTTTGGGTATACAAATAACTCTGAAGTGCTTTTAAAGCTGCTGCACTGTTACAAAAGCAGACCCTCAGTAACAAAAGTGACCCCCACCCTTCCTGCCTCCCAGGCAAAACACCTATGCCCAGTATGGCCAGTCCAGCCCTGACAAAAAGTGATCAGTGGAATGCTTGAATTAATCTCAACAGCTGGTAATTACTCGGGCCACATCGCAGTCCATCACGTTTTTGCATACCATGCCACCTCATTTGGGATGCAGTCATATATAAATCAGTCTCTACCCTGCGGGAACAGCCCAGCCAGAACTGTCAGGCCAGGTCCTATGTGAACCAGAATACAAGCAACCCAGGACAAGTTTCACCCTGGTTAGGGCCCATCAGCCAGGTATATCATGGGCCAGTGATACAGCATTCACAGCACCCAAGCAGGATTTGACACTGTAATGTCCAAAAGAGGCCCACTGGGTTTGGAGCCTGCCTTGCTGGGGGAACAAAGTAAGGGACCTGCCATGTGTCAGGTAACATTTGCCTGTGACAGCTGAGGCCACTTTGAAGTGCACCCCAAGTGTTATATGTAAAACACCAGAAGGATGCTTATAGTCCCCTGTCTGCATTTTCTGCCAGGTTCAGATGAGTCTTTTATGCCTATTTACGTCAGCTTATTTCTTGCTTCTGGGAGTCATTTTCACAAATTCACACCTATTTAAATGCTAATCACTGTCTGGGAGACATGGGAGAGCAAATGTAAATGGGCATTCAGGAGCTTTAGGCAGTGAAATTTAAATATCTAAAAGCACATTTTATTAATATTTATAAAATATCCAACTGATTCCTTCAAATAGAATTTTAAATATATGTTAAAAATATTTATTTAATTATTTTGTATCTGTTTTAACTGAAACCAGCATTATAAAAATAATAATGTAACCCAGTGTTTTCCTGTGAAACAGCCAGCCATGCTAGAGTGAAGCTAGCTTTTGGGTTTTTCACTGTAAGGATATGTTTAAGAATACATTTCTTCATTTCTACTTTTAAGTGCCATGCACTCTGATTTATGCATATTAAGATCTACATATATCTTATAAATATAAATATATAAAAGGAATGTTTTGACCTGTCAAAAGGGGTGTCTGTGACAGGTTTAAGTTGTAGTTTAACACTGCAGCAGACAGGGGGGCGTGGCCACGAAGCCAAAGATGGCGCACGCTTGATCCGTCTGCTCCGGAGGGGCCTAAACTTCTCCTGTTATTCTGGGCCTCCCCCCGGGGCAAATTGATGGGGAGTGAGTGCGGGGACCCGTGTGGGCGACCCGAGCACCGGTGGAGCCCAGAGTGAGCCTGGCGGAGCCCGTCGGAGGCGGCCGGCGAGCCCCTCGGCCTTGGGCCTGTCGCCGCGTTAATGTCGGGAGCCGGACTGAGCGAGTGAGCGGATACGCGGCTGGGCGTGGGACCGCGCGCCGTTTGAGGGGGAGCCAGCCGACCGCGGCTGGGGAGACGGGGCGGCCCCCCTCCTGCCTGGGGGTTGCTGCAGGGCTGCTCGTGGAAGGCCTTGTGTTCCCGAGACCGCGGAGGACGGTGTGACGGCGACCGGGGGTGCGTGCGGGCCCTCCGGCCCCACCCTCGCAAGTAAGGGGAAACGACCGGAGCCCCTGGCGGGGGGCCCGGCTGCCGGGAGCCTTGCTGTGGCGCCGACCCTGCGTGCGGCACGCTGTGTCTGGCGGAGGGGGCCTCTGGTGTAGCGGACACCCACTTTGAGCACCGGCACACTCCTGCGAAACGGGCCTGCCTGACCGGACCGGTCCGGCCCCTGAAGTGGCGACTACTGTGATCAAACTGGTGTGGTGCCTCGTGTCCTGGTGCAACGCGCCCCGAGTCCACGGAGATCCTGAGCGAGAAAGCACGGGTCTCTGGTGCTGATGGGATTCTACCTGGCGGCCCCTGCGGGCCTTGAACTGCGCTTGAGACGGAAGTCCTAGATGGGGGATCCCCTGAGCTAACGCACTGTGGTCGGATTCGCCACTGGAGGGGGACGATCTCCTACGTAATCGATGTCCCCTAAGAACCGCCACAGGGCTAAAGTCATGGACGGCACAGCGACCCCCGGGCGCTGGGGGGGACGTGCGGGGTCCATTGCAGGTCGATGTACAGGACACCCTGGACAAAATATTGGGTGCGATAGAAGACACTAGGTTAACACTGCAACACGACATCAATCAGGTCGCGGTTGAACTGGGCCTCTTGAGGGCTGACCATCACAAATTATCGGACAGAGTCAAAGAGACAGAAACCACACTGGCCGACATCGCACCAAAACAAAAAGACCTGCAGGCCGAAATGTCGCATCTCAGAGATAGAGTGATGCGACTAGAGCGAAGAGCTGAGGATGCAGAGGGGAGAAGCCGGCGGAATAACGTGCGAGTGGTGGGCCTCCCGGAGGGGGCAGAAGGATCAAATATGGTAGAATTCCTGGAAAAATGGTTGAGCACAGTGGTGGCACCGGGCCGGCTGACTTCATTCTACACTCTGGAAAGAGCGCACCGCGTGCCTGCGAGGCCCCTGGCGCCGGGCAGGCCCCCCCGAGTGGTGATCGCAAGATTACTACACTATAGAGACAGGGACATCTTGCTACAAAGGGCGCGAGAAGAGGGCCCATTTAAGGTAGCAAATGGCGAAGTCACGCTGTTCCCGGACTTTACAGTAGAGGTACAGAGTAAGCGTGCCTCATACATGGCAGTCAAAAGGGCCCTAAGGGACGAAGGTATACAATATTCGTTGCTGTACCCGGCTAAGCTGAAAGTAATGCTTGACGGTAAAACAACATTTCTTCAATCCCCGGAGGAGGCATGGGAATGGCTGGAAACTCATGGGACCCAGACAGAGCGGCTCGGGAGGGGGGGCCCGACCGGGGGTGGACCGCGCCGGCCCCCCAGGGAAAGACGGACCCGAAGTCGCCCACGCTTGGCACCATCCCGGAACCAAAAAGAAAGTGGCAGAAGAGCAGCACTGGAGGCAGCGGCCCGTGTGAACGGAGAGGGGACCCCCCGGGAGGACTCTGGCGGTGAATCTGACGAGACTGTGATGTCATCGGCGGGGGGCTCGAGCAGCTCGGTGCAGGCCCCGGTAGTGACCCCACAAACTGCAGATGACCTCTGAGGCCCAGAGGCTTACCGGATACCCCGGGGCGGGCGCAAATGGTGCACTAATGGCCCCTCCGTGCAGGGCCACCCCCCTACTGGAATCTCGCCTGTACAGGTGGACTGGCGAGAACCGCAACTAAAAGATGAAACATGCTGCACTGTTGCACGGGTGTTTTTTCTGTTTTTGGGCAGCCTACTGTTTGAGAGGTGCCCTGGGGAGTGGGAGTTGGGATAAGCAGTTACTAGTTAGGATGGCAAGGGGTGGTGAATGGTTGCGTAACAACAGTGCTTCACTAAGGATCAGGGGACAGCAGATGGTAAAAGTACCAAAGAGTAGCCAATATAAATTAAAAAATCACCAACATGGCAGAATACAATTTCTTAACGTGGAACGTTAGAGGGATGGGGTCACCGGCCAAGCGACACAAAATACTGGCTTATTTAAAAAGGAGGAACATACAGGTAGCAATGCTACAGGAGACCCACCTGGCGGCTGGTGAACCTGAGAGATTGAGACGTAGGTGGAGGGGGCGGGTGTTCGCAACAGAGTACTCAGCGTACGCAAGGGGAGTAATGATCTGGATCCGTGCATGGGTTCCCCTAGAGATAGAAGCTTCCAACATAGATCGTGAGGGGAGGTTCGTGGTTCTGGAGGGACAGCTATGCGGCACACCGATTGTCCTGTGCTGCGTGTATGCCCCAAATCAGGACCAGATCCCCTTTTTGACGAGATTATCGAGCCACCTCTCCCGCCAGAGGAGAGGAGAGCTTTTGGTTGGAGGGGACTTCAATAGTATATTAGATGTAGACTTGGATAGATCCTCCCCCCCACTACAGGGTGCAATGTCAAGTAAGATAGCTGGGAAACTTAGTGAATGGATGAGCTACTGGGGGCTAGTGGATATATGGCGGGAACAACACTTACACGACAGGGATTACTCATATTATTCGGGCCTTCACCGACTCCACACCAGAATCGACAGGGTGGCGTGTACGGCAGACCTTGCACGTGGGATGGTTCACTCAGAATATCTGGGCCGTACACTGTCTGACCACAGCCCCCTATTGGTAACATGGAGGGCAGCAGGGATTAGGCCCCCCATTCCGACCTGGAGATTGTCCCCTACAGCACTTGAGGACCCAGCATATAGAGACGCCCTGAGACAGCATCTGACTGACCATATTCAATTTAACAGTGGATCCACCACCTCTAGATCTACGGAATGGGAGGCCCTCAAGGTGGTGACAAGGGGTTTTTGTCTTGGACAATCGGCCGGAGTGAGACGCACACTTGAAAGGGAGCTGACTACGCTAGAGAAGATAATACATGAGGGAGAACTTACTCAGGGGACTGGCACACTAGTAAATGAGAAATATACAGTACTCAGGCAAAGAGAGACCATTCCCAGATCGAAGAACAACTTAGATGCCACAGCACACAAAAATACTTTGCCTCCCTACAATCTGAAGAGGGTAGGTCTGGGAAAATGTTAGCCTGGTTGGTGAAGCCGGGTGGAGATGCTGAGCCCATCACAAATGTGCTGGATAAGGAAGGGTCATGCAGAAGTAGACCAGGCCCTGTAAATGATGCATTCAAGGAATATTGCACCTTTTTATATGGAAAACCGGCTGAAATCAGTACGGAGGTCTTTGATAATTACCTACAACATATACCTATAACGAGCCTGATGGCCGGAGACAGGGATAGGCTGGGGGGCCCAGTGACGGTGGCGGAGGTCAGTGAAGCTATAGCTCAATTAGCCTCAGGGAAGACCCCGGGAACAGACGGCCTCCCCATGGACTTTTATAAAAAATTCGAGAAGCAACTGACCCCCCAGTTGGTAGAGATGTATGCAGAATCGCTACAGAATGGGATAATGCCGTGCACCATGAGAGAGGCAATGGTAGTCCCACTCCCTAAGACAAAATCTAGGCAACCCTCGGTGACTGACTTCCGCCCCCTGTCAATGCTAAACAGTGATTTTAAAATACTAAGCAAGATCTTGGCCAACCATTTACTCCCTCTTGTACCAACTCTGGTACATGTAGACCAAAATGGTTTCGTCCCGAATCGCTGCACCTCCTTAAACCTGAGACGTCTCTTTGCGGTCCTGAATATGCCTAGCGACATGAAACCTGCAGCAGGGGGGTTGCTCGCGGTGGATTTTGAGAAGGCATTTGACTCGATCAGATGGGACTACTTGAGAGCAGTGATGCTCCGTATGGGAATGGGTGAAGATTGGGTCAAATGGGTGGACTTGTTGTACACGTCACCGCTAGCAAGAGTGAGAACAGGTAAAACAGTATCCGGAACTTACCCAATTCACAGGGGAACCAGACAAGGTTGCCCATTGTCCCCACTGTTATTCGCCATGGCCATCGAGCCGCTGGCGTCCCAGATGCGGCGGGAGGGCGTGGGTAGAGGAGTGGAATGGGGACACCAAGAACATATCATCTCGCTATATGCTGACGATATACTTGTCTACCTTAGGGACGGAGAGAAGGATCTCCCATGGGTGCTGGGAATGCTGGAGAACTATGGGAACATATCTGGACTTTGCCTCAACCGTAGCAGGACATGCGTGTTCCTTATGGCTCCGGGCGGCGGACGCCCGACAACATGCCCTGGGGATATGATTTGGGCCCCTCGAACCTTTAAGTACTTGGGCATACAGGTGTTTCACGACAGGGCAGACTTGCGCGAGGGTAACCTGGGCAGAGCTCTACGATCTCTGAAGTCCTCGGTGGGGTTCTGGCGATCGCTGAAATTGACGATAATGGCCAGAGTAGCATTGTCCAAAATGGTAATGCTGCCCCGGCTTCTATACTACTTCGCTAACCTGCCCCTTCTGATTCCAACAGCGTGGTTTCGTGAACTAAACACCCTACTCAGGGAACTTATATGGGATGATGGCCGTAGACGCACCTCGCTCCAGATACTATGCAGGCCAACTAACAAGGGGGGTCTAGGAGCACCAGATTTTGAAGCCTACTACCTGGCATCCCAGCTGCAATGGGTTGCCGGGTGGCTCACAGGTAAGGGTCACCTGGAGAGGTACGCCGACCAAGTAGTGGAGGACATAAATCAGTTCATTGCTCGAATGACAAATAGGAAGCTTAATTCCCACATGCACAGCCCGATGCCAAAAGTGGCGTCAGCATGTTGGAAGAGGTGCGTGAAAACGGATGGCACTGTCTTCCCCCGTACTCTCCGGCCCTACCCCTGGCGGTACTTACGATCGAGGCTGGTGAGAGGAACCTGGGAGGCATGAGCCTCGGAACCTGGAGGAGAGCAGGAATAGAAACGGTGGGAGACCTGTTTCAGGAGGGAGTGTTGAGGTCCTTTACTAATCTTGTTGACAGTGGAGTCTCCCCGGGTCAGTTCCTTATGTATCATAAACTGATACATGTGCTGAAAACGCACTGGATCACGGTCAAGGCGGAACCAGCCACCCACAGGGTGCTGCATCTCCTATTGACATCAGGAGATGAGTCCCATCTGATATCTAAATTATACCGAGTTCAAGTTGAGGATGCACTAGATTCCCTGCGGCCACTGAGAGGGAGATGGGGAGGACAGTCGGTAGGGAACCGTCAGATGCGGAATGGAACAGAGCTTTGGCTTACCCCCGGTCCGTCGCTCGCAGCACGCGCCTGAGATATATACAATATAATTACCTCCACAGAACGTACCTCACCCCACATCGGCTAACAGTAATCTATGGGGGAGTTCCTAGGGTGTGCCCCAGATGTAAAAATGTAGACGCAAATTTTGACCACATGGTATGGACCTGTCCAGAGATCCAGCTGGGGTGGGAAGAGGTGATGTCCGACCTATCGAGACTCCTTAATATGAACCTGACTCCGACCCCTGACAGATGTTTGATGGGCTTTGGGAATGGGTTGCCGCGGGGAAGAGTGGAGACCCGATTTCTGAATCTGGCACTGGTATTATATAGGAGACAGATCACAAAGAACTGGAAGGCACAGTTTTGGCCTCCCCGGGTTGGGTGGAGACAAGACGTTACAACATGGGCTAGAGCCGAACTCCAGGTCCTGAAGAGCGAGGAGGGGAGGGGACTGCGTCGCCACCCTATAGCACAGAAATGGGAAGTAGCAATGACAAGCTGGGACAATATTTTGAGAACAGCGGACGCAGACACTCCAACAGGAGTGGAGACTGGATAAACATAGGAAGGGAGGAAATGTTGCCTCGCCCTCTAGGACATGATAAGGGAAGACACGATAAGGCCGAGATTAAACAAAAGGCGGACAACAGGGGACAGAGCCCATGACATTGATTAACAGACAGGCTGGACCCGGTAGATGCCCCACCCACCTGAAACCAGACAAGTCTATGAGTAATGACACCATACATACTGGAAAAGCCAAGAAATGGCATCCCCCTGCATTAGCAGCCTCCACCCACTACTTTGCCATCGTGTTTAAGTTTAAGTTAATTAATGTTTGAAACGAGTTAAAGGTGTTGTATAATAGCTAGAAAAACATGACTCTGCTACACTAGGCCAATTGGGCAACCCATACGAGAAGAAGCGCCACTGATGTTCTACTCTTGCATACGTTTAAAGTATAAAGGTTATCGAATAATTAATGAAGTAGAACATTCAAACAATGTAGACAGTAGTGATATTAACACTGTTATGCACTAACACGAAGCAAACGAGATGGTGCTGTAAACACAATACTGTTTATTGAATGATAAAATGTTAATAAAAAAATATTTTAAAAAAAACACTGCAACAGACAGGCTGCAAATTGTAGGCTTGTATTCATGTTTGCCCTGTAATTGTAGTGGGTTGAATAATAGAGGCTGCAATACACTAGTGACTTTTAACATACAAGCCCTGGGTACACTTTGTACCATACAGTAGGGACTTAAAGGTATATTAAATATGACAATTAGGGTTATGCCATTTTCACCATTTTGAAAGTGGGATCACAGGCACAGTACAACGACTCAAGTCAAGAATTTGGATGTCTACACACAAAAGATGGTCATTTTCTACACACAGCCAAATACCAACATAGGGAAAGGAGAAATGGTCATCTGCTCAGTGTGACACTAAAATTGCCCAACTCCAACTGTTAAAAATACTACCTAATCCTACCCCATAGGTCATAAGCTTACTTGTTGTAGACAATTTGAAATATTTCGAACAAGAACACCATGTACAAATGAAAACAGAATCAATACATTGGCTTCACAAGAACATGGATGGAAATAGAATTGGACTGATAATGCTTCCTGTGTTAACTTTACATCTATCATCCATTAAGAGAAATGTTGACCTGGATAACATAGTTGTTGTAAATCATTAAATCAAAAGTGATCTTAGGTTACTTTTCTAATCCTTTGGTATAAGGTGTCAAAAGTTTCAATGTGATTGTTAACAGTCATCAGTCAAGTGCGTATTCCTCTCTGAACTTTTCACTTTAAATTTGTATTCTACTCTTGATTATCAATAGTAAAATGACTATCTGATTCACCCATATCTGATCTGGCCTCTCTATAGGTTTTAGTGATTCCCATACTATAATATACTTAGTGCTAGTGTTCAACAAGCCCTTTTTCAACAGGCAGTAAGACAGGGGTCTCCAACATTTCTGTAGTGAGGGATACTTCTAATCAGTGAAAATAATTGCAAACTATTGAAGGCTAAGCATCTCACCCATTGTTATTAGGAACCAACATGCCCAGCTTTGTTGATTTTAAGCCTAATGTCCATAGAGGTAGATACTATGGTGTCATCAACATACTCTAGGGAAAGAATGACAGGGCAGCCATGTGTTTCAGTAAGACAGTGTTCATTTGAGTTGTATGAACATGTATTTGTCTGAATGGGATACATGTGCTTGGTTGATTGAGGCCCTGTGCCATATGTACTTATGGCACAGGGTAAACCTTTTAACACATTTGGCACCATTACATGTATAATCCAAATATAAGAAATTTAAAGTGAAGAAAAAAGTTCAGCAAAAATGTTCATAATATGGAACTTATTTTACACTTTGAATTCATAAATATAGCACAGGGTCTACCAGCCACTGGGAGAAAGATCCCCCTGCTGTGTGTAAAAGTGACATTTTAAAATGAGAGAAATTAAACTGGAGAGTTGACTTTATATTTACAAGTATTCCATAAAGCTTAACATTTAAATGTCCTCCCATTTCCAAGTGCCACATTTACAAACAGCAGGCATCTTGCTGCCAGTGGCCTTTAGACACTTTCCAATAGTTATAACAAAATACGGTAATTTGTTTGAATAGGAGGAATTTAAAGTGAAGAAACATGCTTCATAAAAATTAGGATGTAACAGGCTTAGTAGAAAGTTGAGAGAAACATTAAGACATTGTTTCATAGTATTTGAAATTGGGTATCTAGTTGGCAGAGGTATGGACCCTGTCAATGGAGCTGTCCAGTCCTACATTAGGGGAGACGTATATATATTGAAGCAGAAGGTTTGGGCCTGGCAAATGGGTAAGCTTGCCAAATGGACATTGTAGTTTATGGCAATGGCAGTCCTGAGCCATGCGTAAAGGGCCACTGAAATCGGTGGCACAATCAATACAACAGGCTGACTAGTAGCAATTGTCACACGTAGTGCACTTTTCTAGGGACTTATACGTAAATAAAAATATGCCAATTGTGGATACGCCAATGTTACTATGTTTTAGGGAAGGAGCACATGCACTTTAGCAATGGCTAGCAGTGGTGAAGTGGCCAGAGTCCGAGAGTCAGAAGGAAAAATGTCAGGGGGAAATCAAACCAAGGAGGCCAGGTCTAACACATACCCTCCCCCAGCTGAAAGTAGGGCGAGCTAACTAACCCCTTGGGAGTTCTCTCCACCAAGGTGGAAAAACCTGGAGAGACCATCAGCATTGGGGTGGTCTGTTCCAGTAAGGTGTTTCACCATAAAGTCTATTCCCTGTAGGGAGATGGACCCCCTCAAAAGATTGTGATTCTCACCCCTCATTTGCATTAACCATCTGAGGGGCCTGTAGTCTGTCTGAAGCCTGAAGTAAGTGGCAAACAAGTATGGCCTTAGCTTCTTCAGCACCCAGGCCACAGCAAAGGCTTCCCTTTCTATTGCACTCCACCTCCATCCCAAGGAAGTAGTCTCCTACTGATAAAGGGCATAGGTTGATCCAGGCCTACTTTATTTGGCTGTGAGAGCACAGTCCCCAAACCAGGCTCTGAGGTATCTGTCTGGACAATAAATTATTGGGAGAAGTCAGGGGCCTTGAGCACGGGTTCTCTATATAATCTTTGGATTTCATGTGAATTGTAACCCAGGAATGCACAATGTTCTTCCTTCAATGTGTGTTTTTTTATTACATTTTATCAAAATGTGCTAAGAATCATCTCATTGCACAGTGACTTCTTGTCATCACCTGAGGAAGAACAATGACTCATTCCCCTGCTCCCAGCACCTGAGGGAGAATGATGACTTATTCCCCCCACTCCCCATGCCCAGCCATGTGAGAGGCTTCCTATTAAAACCACACCTGTGGTGCCTCTCATCGCTTGGCTTCAAGATCCTTACCTGTGTAGTTTAAGCTCACAATCGGTCTGCAGTCTTCTGAATACACTCCTGTTTCCTGATTCCTGGTAGCCTTCCTTTGGACCAGGTCCTCCTGCAGCAGAATTCCTGCAAAATAAAAAGTGAAAGAGAGAAATCATGTTACAGTAAGAATATTACAGTGCCCGGTGCCCCTGGCATTTAAAGGTTAGTGATAATTACATTACTGAGAAAACCAAGTGAATGCTGGCTAGACCCAACACGAGTTGTCTCATTTCATTAAAAAAAGTCTCAGCAGAGATACAAACTTAAAAGGTTGGTTAGTTCTGTCGGAGCAGTTCTAAAAAGATCAACAATGCAAAAGTTTGGGAACTACGTCAGTAAAACCGATGACAGTGCTGGCCATTGTTTCTTGCTAAATGACTTTGTTTACCTAAATCTGATAGCAATCCAGAATATTATTTTGTTTGAAACACTGTGACATTTTTACTTGCAAGAGTCATCTATGATGAAGTAGGTGTTTAAGAATGTTTCTAAATACTGATACTTCACCTGTAAAGAAATTTGAGTCCATTTAGTATTCTGCATTGTGGTATAGGAGCACTGGGATGTTGTGCAACAAAAACATTGTGTAAGAGGTTTTGTTTGACTTGTATACTGTTTCTTCGTCTGCTAAAAGTTTCAGAGCAAGATATTTATTGGTTTTATTTTGCCTATGGTTAATTTCTTAAACATATATGAAGTAGGGTGAATTAATGCCCAAGGTTAATACTATTTCTGTCTTTTACCCAGCGTCCTTTACTCACAAGACAGAAACCATCCCACTAGCGAGCACTGCAGAATCGAGGCATCTCAGGACCTGTTGTCTCAATTCTTTTCTTCCCATCTCCTTATTTCCTCCCCCTCCCTCCTTGGGACTCTTCACTCACTGCTTGTAACCTCAGCAGTGAAGGTCTGTCCTCAGAGGTCTGGGTCTTGCTCTTTGTTCTCGTGGAAACCTGGATTTCAGGTGAGTGGCCCAGGCCTGTCAGTCAGAATGGTCTCAATTGTGGCTTGGAGAGGCTACACTCTGCCACCTCCCACTTGGTGACCCAAGAAGACCACAGAACTCTGCCCTATATAGCACTTACTGGGCTTGATAATCAGTCCTGCCCTCTGAAGAGCCTGAAGGACTTCCATAAGGAGGCACAGGTGGTCCACCCAGTTAGAACTGAAGACCTACTATCTAGGTAGGTAGCACTGAAGCTTTCCAGTCGAGCTAGGACCCCTGGAAGGTGGCAGGTGCGTTCTATAATCCAAATGGCATGACGCCAAACTGGAAGTCTGGTGTAGAGAATGCTGAACTCTTCTTAACCTCCTCGATCAAGGCAATCTGCCAATACCAGGAAGTTAAGTCAAACATGCTGAGGAACTTGGAAGCTCCAATCCGATCGATGAGCTAATCAGCTTTGGATATGGGGTACACGTCATTCATGGTGACCGCATTGAGCTCAGGCTGAAGCTTAGTTCAGGTGTGACACCTGGCTGGGCAGCCTTGAGGACCAACATCACCGGGCTCGACTAGGGGCTTCTACAGAGCTCAATTACACTTAATGCCAGCATCTTGGTGACCTACTCCTTAATGCTGGCTCTCACCTTGTCAGAAAACCTGTACATTTTGTTCTTTACAGACTTCAATGTCAATATCACAGGTACACCATTTAGTGAGTTAATGGGGTAAGGGAGAAGAAAGAGGCAAACTGAACTAGCAATTGGTGACAGTCTCTCTGTTGGCCTAGGCTCAATGTGGGGGAGAAGCTAACACTCTCCACTGACCCTTTCTGTTCCTTGGAAAATAGCAGGTCAGGGAGAGGTTCACTATCCTCTTACACCCCATCATCTGTGACAAAGAGCATGGTCATCTGAGACCTCTCAAAGTGGGGATTAGGTGATTAACATGCAGGAACCTCAAAGGGTTCCTAGGAGTTCTGAGGTTCACAAGGTAGGTGAAATCACTCTTACACTCCTTTACCTCATAGCACCCGCACCAGCAGTTCACCAGTGGGGCTCCAGAGGCTCCATTAAGCTCAACCAGAGTGTCATTCTGGCCATACCAGTGTTTAATTTCCTTCTGGCTAGATTCCACATTCTCCTGTGTGAGTTATTAGACGCAGATTATTGTTTGTGAAGGTCAAGCATGTAGTTGATCACTTCTTGGGGGGTTCTCCCAGGAACTTGCTCCCAGCCTTCCTTTACTAAACTGAGAGTTCCTGCCACAAAGTACACATACAGAGATTCAAAGGGGCTGAAACCAAACTCCTTCTGTGGTACCTCTCTATATGCAAACAACAGGCATGACAGGAGGACGTCCCACTTACGCCTAATGGATTTTGGGTAGACCCAAAATCATGCCCTAGAGTGTTTGGTTGAAACTTTCATCCAACCAATTGATTTGGGGATGCTAAGGAGTAGAGAACGTGTTGGTCATCCCACCTTCCTGCCACACAGCCTTCATATAGTTAGACATGAAGTTGTCAGCCCTATCAGATGCCATTTCCTTGGAGAAATCCACATGGGTAAAGATGCACATCAGTGCCCTGGCCATGACAGGCACAGTCACTGCCCTCAGAGGGATAGCTTCTGGATACCAGGTGGCATGGTTCACCAAGACCAGAACAAATCTGTTGCCTGCAACTGTCTTGGGGTCCAGAAGCCCGATGATGTTGATGCCCACTCAAACAAATGGGTTATCATCAACAGGAAAAGGTTGTAGGGGGCCTTGCACATCCCCACTGTCTTGCCACTAGCTGGCAGTTGGGGCAGGACCTACAGAGCGCACCTGAGTCCGTCTTCATTTAAGGCCAGTAGAAGTGGCTTAAAAGCCTGTCAAATGTCTTGCCTTGCCCCAAATGACCTGTCAGTGACACATCATGGGCCAGACTCAGTAGGAAGGCCCTATTGCACTAGGGGCCACCAACACACATGTTTCACCAGGCTCAGAAGCTGTAGCCTCACTATACAGGAGACCATTCTCCCATTAGACCAGGTGTTTGCCAGAGGCATAACCAACTGATTGGTCCTTGGCATGCTGCCGAAGACCCTCAAGAGTAGGACACTCCTTTTGCGCCTTGCAGAAACCCTTCCTGGTAGGACCCCCTTACTGCTGCCAGTTGGATGGCTCAGGAAAGTTCCCCAGTTTGGCCAGTTCCTCCCCGTAGGTACCGAGGTGTCCACCTCAGGTTCATCTTCCTCCTGGACCATGGAAGTCTCAGGAGTGGGTGTCCCATGCCCCTTGCCCTTCTTCTTTTTGGAAGGACCCTCGGCCATTCCTCCAGGCTCTAAGTCCTTCTCACCACATTCTCAAGCTGCCATGGAGTGTGTGGTCAGACACATCCACTCAGGCAGCCCCATCATTCCTAAGTGTGAACTAAGCTCCATCTCCTTCCAGGCTATATGCTCCAGGTCATTACTAAGCAGGCAATCCACATCCATAGATGGACACAGGTCTACCCTCAAAGAACCTCAGCACCCCACTCCACCCCCATTTAAAGGGAACCAGATCCACTGGGTAGTGACTATTGCAGTTCTTATCAGCAACAACTTGGTGGATCACCTTAGAGACTTTTTTCTCTGAAGACATCAGATGGCACCTGACAGTTGTCATACTGGCTCTTGTGTCTCTCAGAGCCTCTGCCCTCTGCCAATTTAGGTTCACCAACTGACTGTTCTTCCTATTATTGTCAGGCATGTGGGTTCTCTCTCTTACCAGGAGACACTAGGGTAACCTCTACACTGTCCCCTAAACTATCCAGGACAATCTCCTCCCCAAACACTACACAATCCAACTTCAGTGACTGCCCATCGTTGGGGAACTGTCCCTGCTTGGGACACTTGGCATCCACTTTGTAGTGTCCTTCTCACTGATATTCATAGCACTTAGGGGGTACCTTCCCCTAAGAATATTGTAAGAGTACAATTTCTTTCTTTTCAATAGGGGAATGAGAGCCATGCCCCATAGAACTATGTGTGGCCCTTTAGAGAACTCCTTGCTCTTATTTTTACCCCCTGTTTCTGGTGAGGACCAAGAACACCCTTGTGGTGAACCCGTCAGATACCTTTTTATGGAGCCTGGTACTGACCCAACAGCCCAACTCTTTAGCAAGCTCCCTGTCAACAAGGTGTTGTCTCTGATCTGGAAAACAAAAATTGAACATGTGCTCCTTTGCAATCAAGGTTTACAGTCCCTAGTAACCGTTTACCCTGCAAAAAGAATCCACACAAACCACCCAGATCTCTTGGGATAGCTTCTGACTGTCCCCGAACTTCTGCCTGTACTTTTTGGGAGTCAGACCAAACTTCCTGATTAGGGCCTCCTTCAGGAGGGAATACCTCATCCTCTCTCTCCCTTCTAGGGCCAGTAGAGTGTCCCTCCCCACACTAGGAAAGTACCTCCACAGACTAGCTCCCCAATACTCCGCAGGGACCTTGGGCATGCTTAAAGAAATTTCATAGGCCTCCAACCATCTGTCAATGTCACTTCCCACCACAAAGTCAGACACCAGACCCTTGGGAATGGGGAACCTCCTGTCCGAGGGCACTGAACAAATGCTGTCACCATCTATGCTGTACTCTGCCCTCATGGCCTTGAAGTCTACTCTTTTAGGATCAATTCATGACCTCACCTCCATGGACAACCTGTTCTCCTCCAAGGTTCTCTCTGCCTTCTCTTTCTCCACTTTGAGCTTAAACAGCTCCAATTTGAATTTATGTTCTTCCCTTCTGTCCTCCAGCTCCTCTAGGTAGAGGCATGTAGATGAGATGGTACTCCCTGCCCTGGAGGGAATTTCTGCTCCATTGGCCCTCTGCCCCACAGGCAGATCCAGTGAATCCTGGTCTAGCTCCAAATCACCTTCTAATATCCTATCCTCCTCCTCCTCTGGAGTCACAGGTGTATCCTGGATTTCCAACCAGGCCCTCAACACATTTTGCAACTCCACCTTCCTGGTGAAGCCTATTATAGAAAGCCCAAACTCCTAGCAGAAGTCCTTGAGCTGGGCCACAGTGTAACTCCCTAGCTTGGCCAGCTCACAGTTCATCTTTGCAGGTGCAGGTACAAGTGCATATGTGGGTCCCCCAGTCCAAGACATGATTTTAGAAGGAAACAAAAATGCCAATAAGGGAGAATAGAAAAATAAAAAATGACAATCAGAGAGAGATGGCAAAAAATGCCAATGAGGGTCAGAGAAAATTGATTTGAATTGGTCTCATATGTGGATGGGAGAGTACACAAAATTACTGTAAGGCACTGCACAAATACAAGCACTATCCTCAAAGCTCACTATTCATTTTGGAAATTGGGTCTCTAGTTGGCAGAGGTATGCACCCTTTCCATGGGGCTGCCCAGGCCTAAATTAGGGTTGACATATTGTTTAAAAAGGGCACTGTGGCAAGTAGGTTACCTTGCCAGATCGACATGACAGTTTAAACCTCCATGCCGAGGCTCTGCAATGGCCGATCTGAGCCATGTTTAAAGGGCTTCTGAATTGGGTGGCACAATCAGCTCTGCAGGCCCACTAGTAGCCTTTTATTTACATGCCCTAGGCACATGTAGTGCACTTTAGTAAGGACATATAAGTACAATAAATATGACAATTGTTGATAATCAAATGTTTCCATATTTAAGGGAAGGAGCACATGCACTTAAGCACTGGTCAGCAGTAGTAAAGTCCCAGAATCCTAGGGCCAGCAAAAACTAACTCAGCCAAACATGAGGTCAGAAGGCAAAAAGTCAGTAGGAAACCACACCAAGGAGGCCAGGTCTAACACATATAATGAATAATTGTCTTCACTTCGAAATTCTCAAATTTAAAAACGTGACTGTATTTTAGTTATAAATATGGCACATTGTCTACCAACCACTGGGCACAAGAGGCCTGCTGTTTGTAAATGTAGCAGTTTAAAATGGGAACAAATGAAAGATCTTTGATTTCATTGCCACACGTGAGATTTATTTTTGGCGCTCAGTTGCGAGTGCCATGATATTCTCAGGCCACTAGCGAGTGCATTTGAGATTTAGCACCCACTCGGGCAACTTTTGGCCATGACAGCACCAATATAATGCCATTCACAAGCACACCTCAAGTAGATTTTCTACTTGAGACTAAGCTAAATCTACTCGAAAATATGTTTTACAATTTTTATTCCAACAGGAAGGAAGTGCCCCAGAGACTCCAACCTCCTGCTCCCATCCAGCAAGCTCCTCCCACTGCTTTGTCCATCTCCTGATCATTTTTTTTTACTTTGATTTCTTGGTTGGAGGATCACTCTGTTTGTTTGTTGGATATATATCCTTGGATTTAAGGACTTTGGACCTCATTACGAGTCTGGAAGTCTTCAGACAGCCAGACTTGCAGTACCATTCAGACCACTGCAGTTTTGACAGCCCAACCACTAATTAACGAGTTTGGTGGTTGGACTGCCAAAGGACTGCTTTCCCTGCCGGGTACTGAACTTAGCACCGCCATGCTGATTACAACCCCCCTTTCCACTAGACTTTTCATGGCAGGGAGCCTGTCATGAAAAGGCTGTCAGGAAGGTAGTGCAGGGAGGCACAGGAGGGGCCCTGCACTGCCCGCAACCATGTATTATACAGTGCAGAGGGCCTCAGTACCCTCAGAAATGCCATTCCTTTTTTTCAGGTTCTTCAGAGACCAGAAAAGTCACTTTAGTCAACAAACACAAATTTATACAAAATACTGTTTCTCTACTAGTTCTTCAACAGCAGTGCCCTACAAGTCTATCTCATTTGGATCGGTACTGGGACAAAGTTACCCAGAGTCAGAAGGAGGATGGAAGAACTCAGAATGGGACTATCCAGCTTTACGAACAAAGTTATCGACTTCAAAGGGAAACCATGATGATGAGGACTTTGAGACCTAGTACACAGCTATGTGGAATGGAGAGAGGTGCTTTGAATTGGGAAATACTGATGAGTATGTGTGTTGTATTAGTGGCAAACATGAAACTCCTCTTGTTTTTACTCTGCCTCTGAGTCTTCCTGGTATAATCCTCATGAAGCTTACCTTCCTTCTGTCCTTCTCCCAGACTCCACAATATAGTTTATGTTTTACAATCTGCAGGCCTTCTCCTCTCCTGCACAAACGAAAGATGAAAGCTGAACTCAACACTCATGCTTTCCTACAAGACCAGTTCAGACACACATCCAAGAGTGACAAACAGTCCCCCAGAGAATGCAGATGAACCACCTTATTTGGAAATACAGTGTAAATTTTCTTTTAACAATCATATTTTTTAGAACTGGGTGGGTTTAAATCACTACTTCATAATTTGAATTTTTCAAACCTAAGTGACAGAACATTTAGATATCTAAAAACATGGATCTCTGGGGCAGAAGGGCTGTTTGCAATGCATTTAACTGAACTGTGGCATACTCATTCCTTCATTTCCTTTGACAACACATTGATGATGAGGTGCTGGTCATCGCCCTAATAAATATTGTTCTCGTCTTCTGTTTGTTTTTGTCACATCTTTCCCCAAATCTCTTTTCCATCCATTCATCAAACTCCTAACCTTCTTCCCCTGGGCTATGTGATTCTTTTGAGTTGTGGTTAAATATAACACCAGTTCACTGCAGGATCTTCAGTTACCTGAGCAATAGCCACACCAGCCCCACTTACTAAACCATGCATAAGAAGATCATTCCACAACATCAACATCATCATTCCGGCCTATGTTATGTGTAAATAAACACTTAGGGCCTGAATACAACCTTGGCGGATGGGCTACTCGTCACAAAAATGACGGATAGCCTGTCTGCCGTATTACAAGTTCCATTATGTCCTATGGAACTTGTAAAATGGAGGACAGGATATCTGTCACTTTTGTGACGGAGCAGCCCTTCCGCCAAGATCGTAATTAGGCCCTTAATCTTGTTGGCAAACTTTGAGTAGAATTTTCTTGACTTGAGGATTTCATAACTTTGTTTTTCATTGAAATCCATGCTCATCATTGCTCAGAATAATTTTATATTACTATTTTATGTTATAATTAGGCATGGGCAAAGTTTATGAAGTTCTGCTATCAGAAGTCCGCGAAGTGTTGAAAAAGCTCCGACACACTACGTGAGTGGTAGGCTTTGGGTAAGTCGTGCTGTTCGCACTGATTTTTAGTGCCAGGGGTTTCTTCCACGATATAAAATCAGCACGACCGGCATCCTGCTGAGCACCAGAGGGTTCAAAGTTCTTTCTGCCAATCGAGTAGATTTTCAACTCGAGCAGCATCTTCCTCAAAGTGAGCAGCAGCTTTTTCAATGTGAGCAGTAGCGGCTTGCCATAATTGCCCATGTTCAGAAAACTTGCTCACCAATTTAGCAATTTCTCTCACTCATACTTGCCAACTTAATCCCTTGACAACCAAGGACATAACAGTTACGTCCTTGGCTGCAGCGCTGAGGCGCCAAAGACATAACCTTTACGTTCTGGTACCGGCTCATGGGGGAGCGTTAGCGCTCTCCACATGAGCCTCGCCGATGTGCACCCACTGCAGGGATGGCAGACTAATTGCTTCCCCTTCCACACCCGCCCCCCAACCCGTGGCGTCTGATGACATCAGTGCATTGACCTCTTCAGAGGCCTGCCCCTCTGTGCTGGAAGCTAAGCTTCCAGCGCGGATTGGAAGAAAAATGCTTTTGCATTTCTCCTCCGATCACTGGAGGGGCCGAGAAAGGCATGAAAGGAGAGGAAAGGCCTTTCCTCTCCTTTCATGTCTTTCTCAGCATGCATGATGCGATCAGGCAGCAGAAATGCGCACTAGACACCAGGGATTTTTATTTTTTTAGCAATTGACATGAGGGGAGCGGCGCCTTGGGCAAGGGCAGGGGGCCAATTTATTTTTAGGCCATTTCTGCCTCCCGGAGGCAGATTGGCCCAATATAATTAGGCCGATCTGCCCCCGGGGGGTGGGGGGGGCAGAAATACCCTACACACCAGGGATAATTTTTTTTGTTCTTTATTTTTATTTTGTATATGTGGGAAGCGACCCCCTAGGCAACAGTCGCTCCCCTGGGGGTTAAATTACTTTTAGGCCATTTCAGCCTATTTTCATTAGGCCAATCTGCCCCCAAGGGGGCCAGAAACCACTAGGCGCCAGGGAATTTTTATTTTTTGGTTGCAATTGACATGAGGGGAGCAGCCTATTGGGCAAGGGCCACTCCCCAGGGGGCCAAATTATTTTTAGGCCATTTCTGCCCCACCAAGGGGCAGATCGGCCTGATATAATTAGGCTGATCTGCCCCCAGGGGGGGCAGAAACCCCCTAGACACCAGGGATATATATTTTTTTTGTTTATTTATTTATTTTATATGTGGGGAGTGACCCATTAGGCAAGGGTCACTCCCCTGGGGGCAAAATTACTTTTGGGCCATTTCTGCACCCCATAGGGGCAGATCTGCCTATTTGTATTAGGCCAATCTGCACCCAAGGGGGGCAGAACCCACTACACAGCAGGGATTTTTTTTTTTTTTAATGTTATTCAATAGGGGAGCAGCCCCTTCTGCAAGGTCGCTCACCAGGGAGGAAATATTTGTAGGCCTTTTCTGCCCCCCCGGGGCAGATCGGCCTATTATAATTAGGGTGATTTGTCCCCGGGGAGCAGACACCCCTAGACACTAGGGATACATTTTTGTTCATGTTTACTTTTGTTCTTTATGTATGGGGAGCGACCCCTTAGGCAAGGGTCTCTCCCATGGGGGCAAATTGTATTTAGGCCATTTCTGCCCCCCTTTGGGGCAGATCGGCCTATTTTTGTTAGGCAAATCTGCCCCCAAGGGGGGCAGAAACCACCAGACACCAGGGATTTTTCTTTTTTTGCATCAATTTCACGCAAGGGGAGCAACTCCTTAGGCAAGGGTCGTTCCCTTGGGGGGCAAATTTATTTTAGGCCATTTCTGCCCCCCTTGGGGGCAGATCGGTTTATTTTTATTAGGCCGATCTGTCCCCAAGGGGGGCAGGAACCACTAGGCACCGGGGATTTTTTTGGGGCGCCAATTTCACGCAAGGGGAGTGACCCCTTAGGCAAGGGTCGCTCCCCTGGGGGTGCAAATTTATTTTAGGCCATTTCTGCTCCCCTTGGGGGCAGATCGGCCTGTTTCAATAGGCTGATCTGGCCCTGGGGGGGGGCAGAAACCACTTAGGCACCAGAGATTGATGTGTGTGTATGTGTGTGTTTTGTTTGGGGGGGGCAGCCCCTTGGTCAAGGCTCGCTCCCCATAGGAGAACATTACTGTTGGCCATATCTGCCCCCCTTGGGGGCAGATCGGCCTATTTGTGGAAGGCCCATCTGCCGCCAATGGGGGAAGAAAGCCCACCAGAGACCAGGGAATAAAAAAAAAAATAGTGGGGTGGTGGCTACCAACAATTATGGGCCTGGTTATGCCCCCAACCCAACTGAAGGGGTAACAGTCTTTCAGCTCTCCCCCCGCACACTAAAACATCTTATCCCACGGCAAGCAAGAGCACATTTGATTATTTTAGGTTTTGGTTTTACATTTGGGCCATGAGAGCTTGGCTAGCTCTCAAAATTGTCCCACTTGGAATGGTGAGGGCTGCACTTTTTGGACTTTGGGACTCTGCCATCTAGAAAAATCCACAAGACCTAGACACATCTGAAAACTAAACATCTGGGTGAGTCCAGGGTAGTGTGCTTCACATGCACCTAGCACCATTTTCTTGCCCACAATGCCCTGCAAACCTCCAACTTTGCTGAAAATCACAAATTATTCCCACATTTTTGTAATGGAACCTTCCGGAATCTGCAGGAATCCATAAAATTCCTTCCACTCAGCACTGTCTCATCTATATAAAATTCTGCTGCACTTGTCAGCCTAAAGATGGTTTTTTTTTTAAACTGCCCTTTTGGACCCGCTTTGGTTCCCCTTCAATTTCGACATTTTTTGGCTCTTCCCTGTCACAGGCACTTTACCCACCTACACATGTGAGGTATCATTTTTACCGGGACGCTGAGAGGAATGTTGGGTGGTAGGTAATTTGTCCCGGTGCGGTGATCCCACACAGAAATGTGGGAAAAATTTGATTTTTTAGCTAAATTTGAGGTTTGCTGAGGATTCTGGGTAAGAAAACACTGGGGGAACCATGCAAGTCACACCTCCCTGGATTCCCTTGGGTGTATAGTTTTCAGAAATGTCTGGGTTTGCTAGAGTTCCCTCGATGGCTGCTGAGCCTGGAACCAAAAACGCAGGTGCCCCCCCACCCAAAAACAGGTAGTTTTGTATTTGATCATTTTGATGTGTCCAGATAGTATTTTGGGGTATTTCCTGTCGCGAGCACTAGGCCTACCCACAGAAGTGAGGTACCATTTTTATCGGAAGACTGGGGGGAGTGCTGGGTGGAAGAAATTTTGTGGCTCCTCTCAGATTCCAGAACTTTCTGTCACCGAAATGTGAGGAAAAAGTGTTTTTTGGCAAAATTTTGAGGTTTGCAAAGGATTCTGGGTTTCAGAACCCGGTGAGAGCCCCACAAGTCACTCCATTTTGGATTCCCATAGGTGTCTAGTATTGAAAAATGTGAGGGTTTGGCAGGTTTCCCTAGGTGCCGGCCGAGCTAGAGGCCAAAATCCACAGATAGGCGCTTTGCAAAAAAAAACCAGCTCTGGTTTCTTTGTGAAAATATGAAGTGTCCACGTTGTGTTTTGGGGCATTTACTTTTGCGTGTGCTATGCCTACCCACACAAGTGAGGTACCATTTTTATTGGGAGACTTGGGGGAACCCTAAGTGGAAGGAAATTTGTGGCTCCTCTCAGATTCCAGAACTCTCTGTCACCGAAATTTGAGCAAAAAGTTTTTTTTTGGCCACATTTTGAGGTTTGCAAAGGATTCTGGGTAACAGAACCTGGTGGGAGTCCCAAAAGTCACACCATCTTGGATTCCCCTGGGTATCTAGTGTTCAAAAATGTGCGGGTTTGGTAGGTTTCCCTAGGTGTTGGCTGAGCTAGAGGCCAAAATCCACAGTTAGGCACAAAAAACAGGTCTGTTTTCTTTGGGAAAATGTGATGTGTCCATGTTGTGTTTTAGGGCATTTCCTGTCGCGAGCACTAGGCTATACACACAAGTGAGGTACCATTTTTATCGGGAGACTTGCGGGAACACTGGGTAGAAGAAAATGTGTGGCTCCTCTCAGATTCCAGAACTTTCTGTCACTGAAAATGCGAGGAAAAAGTGTTTTTTTGTCCACATTTTGAGGTTTGTAAAGGATTCTGGGTAACAGAACCTGGTGAGAGCCCCACAAGTCACCCTATCTTGGATTCCCCTAGGTATCTAGTTTTGAAAAATGGCAGGTTTGGTAGGTTTCCCTAGGTGTCAACTGAGCTAGAGGCCAAAATCCACAGCCAGACACTTTGCAAAAAACACGTCAGATTTCAATGTAAAAATGTAATGTATGCATGTTGCGTTTCCTGTTACAAGCATTAGGTCTCCCCACGCATGTGAGGTACCATTTTTATTGGGAGTCTTGGGGGAACACAGAATAGCAAAACAAGTTTTATCTCCCCTTGCCTTTCTCTACATTTTGTCCTTCCAAATGTAAGACAGTGTGTAAAAAAGACGTCTATTTGAGAACTGCCCTGTAATTCACATGCTAGTATGGGCACCTCGGAATTCAGAGATGTGAAAATAACCACTGCTTCTCAGCACCTTATCTTGTGCCATTTTGGAAATACAAAGGTTTTCTTGATACCTATTTTCCACTCTTTATATTTCAGCAAATTAATTGCTGTATATCCGGTAAAGAATGAAAACCCATTGCAAGGTGCAGCTCATTTATTGGCCCTAGGTACCTAGAGTTCTTGATGAACCTACAAGCCATATATATCCCCACAACCAGAAGAGTCCAGCAGATGTAACGGTATATCGCTTTAAAAAATCTGACATCACAGAAAAAAGTTACAGAGTAAAAGGTGGAGAAAAATGGCAGTTTTTTTCACCTCAATTTCAATATTTTGTTATTTCAGCTGGGCGCTCTTCACTTTAGAGAGCCCTCAGGATGCCAGCCATCACCCCTAGAAGCCACAGGATCTGGGTTCAGAGGAGGTGCAAAAAGCGGTTGATGCAGCACAACAAAAGAAGGTCCCACGACGCCGCTACCTAGGTACCATATACTAGGGACTTATAAGGGAGTTCCCGTGTGCCAATTGAAATTGGTAAATGAAGTCACTGGCCTACAGTAACAAATTTAAAAGCAGAGAGAACATAAGCACCGAGGTTCTGGTTAGCAGAGCCTCAGTGACACAGTTAGGCACTATACAGGCATACACATTAGGCCACAAACTATGAGCACTGGGGTCCTGGCTAGCAGGATCCGGTAAGACAAGCAAAACACACTGACATATAGGGGGTCATTACAACATTGGTGGTAAAAGCCACTTACCGCCGTGCAGAAGACCGCCAACACACCGCCGCGGCCGCGAAATTCCACCACAGCTATTATGACCGACAGCTCGGAATCTGCCAAAATTTAGACACCCACACAAGTCTGCCACACCAAAGGTCAGTGATAAACTGGCGATACCAAAACCGACACCATCACGCCAACAGGAATACGCCCACACTATCACGACCCACGAATCCACGCGGCGGTCTTTCAACCGCGGTATTCCATTGGCGGTACACACCGCCGCACTCAAAATACACACACTCTTACAAAACACTACCACATTGGACAATTCCAAATACACACACCTGAAACACATACACACACCACTCCCACACATCCAATACAATATAAAACACACACCCACATCACCCACAAACCCCTACGAAACAAATTGCGACCGAAGGCCAGAGATAGACACCACCAGAAACAACACTAGCATCCACAGGCACTCAACACCATCACTCACACAACATCCACGCACCTCACACAACACACCCCTAAATATCACCCCACACATCACAACACACACCACCCCATACATCACCCACACCACACCATGGCACCGCAAAGACACCCCAGGTGTTCTGAGGAGGAGCTCAGGGTCATGGTGGAGGAAATCATCCGGGTCGAGCCACAGCTACTCGGATCACAGGTGCAGCACACCATCATAGCTAGGAAGATGGAGCTATGGTGCAGAATTGTGGACAGGGTCAACGCAGTGGGACAGCACCCAAGAACACGGAATGACATCAGGAAGAGGTGGAACGACCTAGGGGGGAAGGTGCGTTCCGTGGTCTCAAGACACCAAATTCCAGTTCAGAGGACTGGAGACGGACCCCCTCCTCCTCCCCCCAACTAACAACATGGGAGGAACAGGTCTTGGCTATACTGCATCCTGAGGGCCTCACAGGAGTAGCTGGAGGAATGGACTCTGGTACGTCAAATCTTAACTACTTCATCCCCCACCCTACCTGCATGCTATCACATACCCCCACCCTCGCCCTCACCCCATCACTCCAACTCCTTACACATGTCCCACTATTACAAACCACACATCCCAAACCCAAGCCCTGCATGCAACACCAAAGCATGGACACCCATCACCAAGGCATGGCCACTGCACATACCCATGCACCCCTCTAAACCATTATCACACAAGGTCCCACACAAGAATGCAAGCACTGGGGTACAGGGTCACCCACCCATTGCACACCATGGCACATACAGATGCAATTATCATGCCTTTACACCCCTGTAGAACCCCCACCCAACGTCACCGGACAGGAGGGTCCAGACATGTCCACTCCACCCACAGAAGAGGCCCACAGTGATGACAGCAGCTCTGTCCAACTGGATCTAGATGACCAGCCCAGCCCATCTGGGACCTCAGGACAGTCAGTTCCCCTCACACTGGCACAGGCCACTACAGAGCTTGCCCCCTCTGGAAACACCAGCGCAGCACCCACCCAGCGTGCCCATACCTCTGTCCCCAGGACACGTCAATCAGCAGTGTGTCCACCACTACAGGGAACCCAGGCTAACCCACCACCCCAACAACACCCGTGACCTGGGGGCAGTGGTAGTGGGCGCACAGTTCAGGGGACAGAGGCCCAAGAACACGGGGGAACTGGGAGGGTTGCTGTGAGACAGGGGGAGGACAGGCCCAGGGAACCCACTCTCCACGAGGCCCTCTCCAACATCAAGGGAGCCTAACACCATTCCCAGGAGATTAGGGCAACGGTACTGGCCAAGTTTCAGGAGACCCAGCGGCTGCAGGAGGAACAGTATTTGGGGTTCAGGGAGGAACTCAAATCCATCAATACCACCCTGGGCACCATTGTAGGGGTGCTGAAGGAACTCGTCAACACCAGGAGGGACACTGTGGCACAACAAGGGGCCCCTGACACTAGCCTGGACGATGAACTGCCCACCACCTCCGCTGGTGTGAGTGGACAGGAGGCACCGCCACAGGACCACGACACCAGCACCCTGCCCCCTGCAGATGGAGAACCACCCTGCAAATGGTCCCTGAGATCCAGGACAAAGACAAAGAACAATGTCAAGACCCCGCCAAGAAATGAGACCACCCTGATTGTCATCCTTCTGTCCCACTTTGTCACCCTGTCCATACTTAAACTACCCTAGCTCCACTTCCTATGCCCCTTTAGACAGTGCACCTGTGAGACTAATAGACTGGACTCTGCCATGGACATTCCTCCCACATCACCCCTGACCAATTTACAACCCCCTCCACTATTTTGCACTTAAATAAACACCCTTAAATCACAAAACAATCTGGAGTCAGTCTGTGCTTTCGAAAATGTGTATTTGCAATAACTGGAAAAATGCTATATCCAATGTATTGTCAACATACCTAGGCCAGGGCGAGTTTAGTAGGCAAGGTCCCTTCTTAAAGCAGGCCATGTGGCACCCCACCCCACCTGTGTTCAGAGCCAACTACACCTAGTCAGGCTCCTGTGGCTTCCATGTGCAGCAATTTGGCAAAGGCCTTGTACCCCATGTCTCTGTGATTAATTAGGGAACTCAAAGTGCACGGCGTAGTGAAGGGGGCTTCTGTGTGTAGTGTCCGCCAACGGTAACAGTATTGCATGCACTCAACATGTCTTTCTTCTGTCTTCCCCCCCTTTTTGTGGTCTCCCTGTTCTTGTGTGCATTAGCATCATCAGGCGGAGGAGCAGTGGTACCGGAGCAGGAGGGAGCTGCATTCCACATGGCCCTGGAGGGCGACACAACGGAGTCAGAAGCCACCAGTGGGACGGAGGGCGAGGGGAGCTCCACAGCGGGGACAGGAGCTGAAATCAGCGACACAGACTCCTCCTCTGATGGGAGCTCCCTTGCTGTGGTGGACCCCTCTGTGCCCCCCGCATCTACAGGTACAGCGCCACCCCCCCTACCAGCACCGCCCTCCCAGCAGCCCCTGAGCGTGTGCCCCGTGCCCGCTCACCCAGGAGGGTGGGCATCTCCTTCGCCCCAGGCACCTCAGCTCCTGCTCCTGTCAGCCCTGCTGCCCTCAGTGAGGAGGCCATTGACCTCCTCAGGTCCCTCACTGTTGGGCAGTCTACCATTTTGAATGCCGTCCAGGGTGTAGAGAGGCAGTTGCAACAGACGCATGCATACCTGGAGGGCCCAACAGCAAGCTTCTCAGACTCTGGCCTCAGCACTGATGGCAGCCATTGTTCCTGTGTCCAGCCTCCCCCCTCCAACTTCCTCCACCCCGACCTAAACCCCTGTACCTCAGCCTATCCCAAGCACACCATCAGACCAGCATGCACACACCTCAGCACACAAGGGAAGCTCAGGCAAACATAAGCACCACACATCTCACAGGCACTCATGCAAGCATCATACACATGCAGACATAGCAACATCCACTGCCTCCACTGTGTCCCCCTCCTCCTCGTCTCCCTCCTCCCTCCCAGTCTCGTGTCCACTCACACCTGCATGCACTACATCTTCAGCCACTACCTCCATCACCAGCATACCCACCACCACACCCCGCTCACTTGCACTCACCACCCCCACTACCATTCACACAAGCCCTGTGTCCTCTCCCAGTGTGTCTGTGAGCCCACCTCCCAAGGTACACAAACGCAGCCACACACCCACCCAACAGCCATCCACCTCACGACAGCCTCCAGCCCATGAACTTTCACCCAAAGTCAGCAAACGTACACCTCTTACAACCACTACCTCTTCCTCCACTCCCAAACCCCCTCCATCTACCCGTCCCAGTGTGTCCCAAAAACTTTTCCTGTCCAACCTTGACCTCTTCCCCTCACCTCCCCCACCCTTCCAGTCCCCTGGGGCACGCCTTTCCAGGTCAAAACCCAGCACCTCAGCCACAACATCTGCGGGAACAGTTGTGCCAGTAGTAATCGGGCTTCTGGAGTGTGCCAAGCAGCAGGGCAGCCAGTGTGCCAAGGAGCTAGACCATGGACAGTCCCCCACCTCAAAAGAACAAAAAGTTGGCCACTGCCCAGCGGGAGAGAGGCAAAACATCTACCACCAAAGCCTCTCCCAGGAGTACAGTTGGGAGTGGGAAGACAGCCGCGCCACCATTCAAGGTGGGGAAGGGACACAGAAAAACAGGTAAGTTGCCGAACACCTGCACGGCGGACAAGACCGCCACCAGCACCGCTGAACAGGACACCGCCTCCACCAGCACCGCTGAACGGGACCCCGCCGCCACAAGCACCGCTGCCAAGGACACCGCCACCACAAGCACTGCTGCCAAGGACACCGCCGCCACAAGCACCGCTGCCAAGGACACCGCCGCCACAAGCACCGCTGAACAAGACACCGCCGCCACCAGTAACGCTGAACAGGATACCGCCGTCACCAGCACCGCTGAACAGGACACCGCCGCCACCCGCACCGATGAACAAGACACCGCCGTCACCAGCACCGCTGAACAAGACACCGCCGCCACCATCACCGCAGGCCAATGAGCACCAAAAGCTCTGAAGCTACTGAGGCCGCCAGGAGCAGGATGAAGAACTCTGGGCACCAAGCCCCCTCCAGAACCAGTGGAGATTCACATCCACTACCTCAGTCCTTGGCAGGATGAAGCACTCTGGGCACCAAGCCCCCTCCAGAACCAGTGGAGACTGTTATCCACTTGTGAGACTGTGACTTTGCAGTCCCCAGGATGCAGCAGTGGGCGAACCACCCACTGTAAAGACTTGTGAGACTGTGGCTTTGCACTCCCCAGGATAAAGCAGTGGGCAAACCACCCACTGTAAAGACTTGTGAGACTGTGACTTTGCACTCCCCAGGATGCAGCAGTGGGCAAACCACCCACTGTAAAGACTTGTGAGACTGTGGCTTTGCACTCCCCAGGATGCAGCAGTGGGCAAACCCCCTACTGTAAAGACTTGTGAGACTGTGGCTTTGCACTCCCCAGGATACAGCAGTGGGCATGGAGCCCCCTCGTGGATCTGGCGTTGTGCACTCATCCGGCTGAGGGCCCCCCCCTTCCCTTCCCCCTGAGGTGCCTGTTGTATTTCTATCTGATGCCCCAGCAGTGTTCTCTCTGTTTTGATCGGGTATCTTGTGTGGGCCTCGCCCATGCATTTTGGGCCCAGTGGTCCACGGACTTTAATGGTGGAATACCTTGGACTTGTATTCTTGGTGTATATATTTGTTTATAGTGTAAACATATATATATTTTTGATTACTGTATTTTAATAGATTACAAACGTTCAACTCATTTCCTTTTGTCCTTGCATTCTTCCAGGGGGGGTTGGGGGTTGTAACTGTAATGTATCAACATGTACTTGTGGGTGTTATAGTGGGTGAGGGTGGGAGTGTTGCGTGTTGCGTGTGTGTGTCACTCTTTTTTCCCCCCCCCTCCCCTGTGTCGTAGGTGCAGTACTCACCATGGTCTTCGCCACCGTCTTTGATGTTCCTGGTAGAGGAGAAGGAAGACAAAGGCTGGGAGTATCTGGAGCTCGGGTTCCATGGCGTCCTGGTTCCTTGTGGGGTGTGTAGAGGTGAGCGTTTTCCCTTCCAAGCCCTGTTTCTGCCGTGTTGTTGTTCGTGGTGAATCCGCCCCGGAAAAGGTGGCGGATTGGACTGTTGTTATACAGTGGGCGGAACCTTGTCTTCCGCTTGTCTGTTGGCAGTTACCGATGCGGTGTTTGTTTGTACCTCTGTGGCGGTCAGAGTGTTAAAGTGGCTGTCTATGTTGGTGGTTTCCGCCACGGTCGTAATTCCATTTTTTTTACCGCCGGCCTGTTGGCGGTTTTACAGCCGCTTTAACACCGACCGCCAGGGTTGTAATGACCACCATAGTTTTTTATCTATGGGCACTGGGTTCCTGGCTAGCAGGATCCCAGTGACACAGTAAAAACACACTGACACACACTCACAAACAGGCCAAAAGTGGGAGTAACCATGTTAGAAAGAGGCTACTTTTTCCTACAACATGTGGATTAAGGGTCTGCTATCTGCCTTGAGTAGATGATGGGAAAGACGATGCACTCCAGTACAGGGAAAGAATAAGGATATATATATTTTATGGGACACGTGCGTCACAAAATATCTCATCTGCAAAACATGAAATCACAGACACCTGATCCCATTTTACTTCCTTGTCTTGCCATCAAATACACATTATTTCAATCAAATACATTTCCTTGGCAGTAATGGAAGGAAACTTGACTTAGTCTGCTGCAGAAGTGTAAGGTTCATGGAAAGGCCGGGAATGTACAGTAGAGGTTTTGCTATAGAACAGTAGGGGAGGGGGAGACACTGATGATGGGGCTAAGCTTAGGTTTAGCCAGTCACAGTGGCTGAAACTGAAAGTTGAGGAATGTTAAAAGGGAAAAAATTGATCAGGCATGCATCTAATGCGAAAGCCATATGAACCAATGGTCCCGTAACATGCGGCGCATTCCAAAAATGTTTTTTTCAATGTTTTTGGTAGTCTGGGACAAAACCTAAGAACAAATAAAGGAATGGTGACTGAGTGTCAATGGGAAGTAAATATCACAGTAATAGAAGCAGACACACATTGCAATACCACAGCGCTGAATTAATGCTGCAGTTAGATGGGGTTATGGCCCCATGGTTTTGAAATGCCATGGGCAGGGTGGTGATGGAGAATGAAGGGTGGGATCAGCCTCACTGAACAAATAAAGTGGGTATACTAGTAACTGTCAATAACCAAGCAATGTGACTTGCCATGGCCCGTCCCTGCCACTGCAGATACTCCCCCTGCAGCTGCTTCCTCTAGCATACTGGTGCTGGCCCAGCACTGGTGGTCTATGCCGCTAGAAAAAACATTACACCTTTTAGAGGCTAGATACACCTCTCCTTTTTTTACTTCTGTTTAATCAAAACAGAACCGCAATACACGACTACAGTTCAGTTCACAGTAACTTCTCTACAATCTAAGATATCACTTTGGGCATTATTTTGGTTGACAATGTTAGAAAAGCCAGTAGTCAAGGCAACTGTAATGGAGGGAGAGAGATATGATGATGACTGTGAGTCAGTTGAAGTGCAATGAAGGGGTAGAATACATTGGTCAATGAAGGACTTATGGTTTTGGTTGCCAAATGCAATGCAACCATCCTCATGCTACATTTCTGCCATACTGTACTGTCATTGAAACTGCTGGGATACTGAATAATACAAACAATACAACACAACATTGGGGGTCACCCGAACTATGGCCACATTCTCACCATTTGAGCATGAGCAATAATTAGAAAGTCATCACAACAAACAACCATAGAATAGTTTGCTTGGGTCTGCAAACTCTGCAATATTCATAGGAGACTACCTAATCTATTGTCTTAGTTTTACAGTGCCAGTCCACAGGGTATATATGTTAGGGGAGATGGAAAGCTTAATACCCAAGTAGAAGAATGCTTCCGCTACTGATTTGTGAAGGCAAGAGAAAGGCAGCTACAGAAACAAGAAATCTAGAAAAAATGATAATGCAGGGGGAGATTATAAGAATAAACTTTACACAGAACAAAGAGTATTTAAAAAAAGTCACTCAATAAGAGAAAGGAGGAATGTTAGACCTGACATGTTTCTGTAGTGCTTCCCCAAACTTTTTTGTTTTTTTCTAAGAGGTTTTGCTGATTCTCGGTGAGTGGTCTTTGGACTCTGAGCACTGTCCCACTGGAAAGTACAGTGTGAAAGTTCATGCGCCCTTCCAACTCCACTAGGCAGTGGCGCTAGCCAATATGCACAATGTCATTTTCCTATATACTAAGCCTGGCACAACTTGCCAGAGAGTGCTTATTTACACAGTGGTGTTTTTTTTTATATATACTGAGTATGTTACAGCAGGCCTGTATGGGCACACTTGCACCTTTTTGGTGATCCTAAACTTGTGTCCAACCTGCTCCTACAGGCTTGTGTGTGCACCATGGCACATGAGCCCATGGAGTACAGAATACCCATGTGTGTTCTCACTGCCCATGAGAGCTACTCTTCCCGAAGGTTAACATGGGAGGAAGTTTAGAATTACTCCTGGTTCAAATAGTGGATTGCAGTGGAACAGCCTCAGGTGTTTTCTATCAATGGCTTCACAATGACAAACCCCTTCTCATAATTAACTGCATTTAACTATTTAATAGTATAGATACATACACTATTTAAAGTTTGTATGCTTGTTATTTACATGTGAAGTTATGTAACTACTTCTATTTTGTATACTTACATGTATGCTCTGTTAATACAGAGTTTTGCAGCTTTTCCATTGGGTGTGTTCTAATGAGGAGCAGGTGCTTTCTTTCTGGTTGGATGAAAAAAATCCTTTCCTTTTAAATGTTCATTTGATGGCAGTTTGTAGAGGTTGAGGTTGCTTTGTTTATCTTTACTCACTATATGGGTGAGTTTACAAATTGAGTAATAATTTATGTGTACTTACATCGTTTAGTCAGTTTGTGGTATTCGTTTGTGGCAATCTATTGCTTTTTCAAATCAGTTTTGTCTGTTAGAAAGTCTAGGTGAAGAGAAGGCATATGAGAGTTTCTTTATTAATTATTTGCTATTCTATGTTTTAGTTTAAATATAAGCTTTTCTTACTTAGGTAGTTGTTGAAGTCTATATAAGTTTTCTTAAATGGTCTAATGGGAGAATCTGAGTTCCCTTACCTTGCAGCATTTCTTTCTGTTGTTTATACTTTTATTTTATTGGTCATTTTAGCTTTAGTTTGAATTGAATTGTTTTTCATCAGTTATGTCTGTCAATGGTAAACGCTAATTTAGGTCTTTAATATATGATGTATAGTTTGATAGTTTGGAAAATAACTGTATTTACTTATATAGTTTTATTATTATTTAGATTGTTATGTAGTTCATGGCAATTTGTGTTTGGATTGTAATGCTATAATTTTGGGTATATAATTTATTGGGGTGAATGGTAAATATTTTGTTGATGTAATATATTTATATTTAATCTAAAAATGTATAGAAAATGTTTAAGATTTATTTCCAATAATTGTGTTATATATCAAATGATTTTTTAAATATTTTTTTATGATTATTTCATTATTTTGGTGATATTATTGTAGTTGATTTGGTCTGAATCAGTATTTTTGACATAATATATGTTTATTTAAAGCTAACAAGATTTTTGTTTCTGATATTTCTGTTTTCGATACAGGTTAAAATTGAAATTCTTAACTATATTTGTGCCCTCAATATTTGTGGTTTTACTATTTAGGTATAGAAATCCAATATTTTCGTTATGGATATTTAGGGCCTCATTTTAAGTTCAGCGGACAGGATAACCCATCCAACGAACTTCTGATGGGGAGGTTGCTGCCATGCTCCCTACCTCACCGCCGGACCCATTACGACTTTCCAACTTTCCCACTGGGCTGACAAGCAGAAACTAAGGCTTCTGCCTGTCAGCCCAGTAGGAAAGTGACAGCAGCATTGTCACCGGCTCGTAATCGAACTGGTGGCAATCAGGACTAGGATGAATTGCTTGACACTCATGACAGAGGTCCATGTGAGGCTAAACTCAACCTTTGTCTTTTTAAACATTTACATGACTGGCACTGGTACCACACTGGATACTTTGGGCCAATCTCTCCTTGCTGCTATCAGTTGGAAATGCAGATGCCCCGAAAGGATCATACTCCAGTTGGTCCACTCATGGCCCTCTAGCCATCTAATTTGGTTGCAGGTAATAAATACCATGAATGCTTCTAATGCCTTGAATTTGCAACCCACTGCTGAATTGATTTTTTTTTTTGATACTTTGCATACCTGAAAATAACTGCCTTACAAAGTATCACATTGATACTGCATTGCCTTTTGAAAAAATGGTGATCTTGCTGTGCTGGAAGCAATAAACCCCTCCAATACGCACGACCTGGATGGAATCACAGATGCTCATGAGCAAATTAAATACAGATTTCTAGACCAGACACTTGTTTTTTAAACTATCTGGTTCCCTTTTCTTGGGGTGACCTTGAGTATTTCTTTAGGTGGCTCAAAACTCATTGAAGAACCTGAAGAAAGTACTGTGTGGGCCCGTACTTTATTACTTACCTTTGGGTTTATTACTGACTCAGTGGTTTGGTTGGCATTCCTTTAATGTTTTTAATTTTATTACTGCTCCCGGCATTTCTGCTGTGTAACTATCTATTGTGATGTAGGCCCTCATTGTGACATTGGTAGTAAATGCCACCTACCGCACGCTGACGGCCACCAACATACCGCCGCAGTGGCGAATATCCGTTCACCATATTATGACACACACAAACCAATCCAATAGAATACAGCCACATACACAAATCCGCAAGCCCAGAGGTCAGTGATAAAGTGGCAGTACCAACACCCATACCATTATGCCAACAAATAAACGCCCACCACATTATAACCCACGAATCACCACAGCGGACATTCAACAGCGGTAAACCATTGGCGGTACATACCCCCACGCTCAGACTGGACACCCACATACAAAACAACACTACATTGGCCAATACCAAAAACACACACCTGACACCCATACACACACCATACCCACACACCCACAACACTATAAAATACACTCCCACATTACCCACAACCCTTTACAAACAACAATTACTGCCAGGAGAGGGACACCAACAGCACAGACACAACTAGACACACACACCACATAATCCCATACATCCCTCACGCACCCCACATTATACACCCCACCACATTACTTAACACACTCTCACCAACACACACCACACAACACCCATGGCACTACAAAGGCACTCCGTTTCACTGAGTTGGAGTTAAGGGTCATGATGGAGGAAATTCTCAGGGTAGAGCCACAGCTGTTTGGAGCACAGGCACAGCAGATATCCATTGCAAGGAAGATGGCGCTATGGCAGAGAATTGTGGACAGGGAGAACACCATGGGACAGCACCCAAGAACAGGGGACGACATCAGGACGAGGTGGAATGACCTACAGGGGAAGGAACGTTCCATTGCAGCAAGGCACCAGTTCGCCATACAGAGGACTGACTGTGGACCTCACCTCCTCCCCCACAGCTCACAGCATGGGTCGAGCAAGTACTGGCTATACTGCATCCTGAGGGACTCGCTGGAGTAGCCGGAGAACTGGACACTGGTAAGTCAATATTTACTACTTACGACCCACCTACCTGCATGCCATCTCACACCCTCACTCCCATCACTCCACTCCATCCCACACACTGCACCTACATATATGACTAACCACAATGCCAGGGCCTGCATGCAATACCAAAGCATAAACAGCCCTCCCATCCCTGCATGGACACCCATCACTCAAGCATGCACAGCATAGTGATACTAACATTCCCACAATACATCACCATCCACAAGTAAAAGGTGGCAGGGCAACACCAACGATAAAGGGGAAGCCAGGGATGTACAAAAGTCATACACATGAAGCATAATACATCATTTACATCCCCACAGGTACCCCAGCCAATGTCAGTAGAGAGGAGGTGCCATGACTATCCAGTCCCCCAACAGAAGATGCCCCCAGTGATGACAGTAACTCTGGACTATTGGATCTTGATGACCTACCTGGCCTCTCAGGGACCACTGGACAGACTGTTACCCAAGCCCACTCACAGACCACCACAGAGCCTCCCCCATCCGGAACCAACACCACAGCACCCACCCAGAGTATCCACACCTCTGTCCCTAGGAGACATCAATCAGCAGTGTGCCAACCTGTACAGGGACCCCAGGCCACACCTCGCCCCAAGACAATCCAGGACCTGGGGTCAGTGGCAGTGGGCACACCGTTCAGGGGACACAGGCACAGGGCAACAGGAACACTGGGAGGACTACTGTGCACCAGGAGTAGGACAGGACCAGGGACTGACCCTCCAGGAGCCACTCTTCGAGATCCTGGGAGCCTACCAACATTCCCAGGACACGATCAGCCAGATCCTTGACAGTGTGCTGGAGAACAGTCAGCTGCAGGAGGGACAGTATCAGTGGATCAGGGCGGAATTGCAGGCCATTAACACCACCCTGATCTCCATAGCAGGGGTGCTGGCAGACATGGCCAACATCATGAAGGAGGCAACAGCACAGCAGCGGGCCCCTACCACTAGCCAGCCCATTGACCAGCCCTCCACTTCTGCTGCCGCTAGTGGGCAGGAGGCCCCGCCACAGGACTCACAGGCCACCAGGATCCCTCCCCCTGCAGAAAGTGAACCACCCGCAAACATTCCCTGCGCCCCAGACAGAAGCCAGAGACACTTGCCAAGACCACCGTCAGGAAATGAGACTCTTCTGATTGTCCCCCTTGTGTCCCACTCAGTCACCTTGTCCACATTGAACTGCTGTTGCTCTTCTTCCTATTGCCACTGCACCTGTGCTACAAACAGACTGCCCTACATCATGACCTAATTCCATCATCACCCTATTCCATTGAAGTTGCACTGTCCCACCTGTGTGTCATTGGAAGAACTGCTGAATAACTGATGTTCTCTTGTCCTCATCCTCATCTTCAGCCTCTTCATCCTCACTGTCATCAGGGTCTGCTGCAGCCACAGGGGCATCTCCAGTCTCCTTCTCCTGCATAAAAGGTACATGGTGCCTGAAGGGCAGGTTGTGCAACATGCAGCATGCCACTACTATCTGGCAGACCTTCTCGGGTGAGTAGCACAAGGATCCACCTGTCAAATGAAGGCACCTGAACCTGGCCTTCAGGAGGCCTAAGGTTTGTCCGATGATCCGTCTGGTTTGCCCATGTGCCTCATTATAATGTTCTTCAGCCATTGTCCTGGCATTCCTCGCAGGGGTCAGCAGCCACAAAAGGTTTGGGTAGCCAGAGTCACCTGCAGGTATTGAGGGACAACATTGAGCCACACTAACATACAGTGGGTGAGGACCAAGGCTCACCTATTAGCCACACCCTGTGCCTCTGTAGTTGAGCCATCACATTTGGGATGCAGCTATTCCTCAGGACAAAAGCATCATGCACCGACCTCGGATACTTAGCATTGACATGGAAAATGTACTGGTCGGCCAGGCACACCATCTGCACATTCATGGAGTGAAAACTCTTATGATTCCTGTACACCTGTTCATTCTGGCGGGGGGTACAAACACAATGTGTGTACCGTCAATCGTCCCAATAATATTGGGGATATCTCCCATTGCATAGAATCCCACCTTCACAGTCGTCAAATCTTCCACCTGTGGGAAACCTATGTAGCTGCAAATGTGTTTTACCAGGGCAGACAAGACTCTTGCCAACACGATTGAGAACATTGGCTGAGACATTCCTGCTGCCAAGCCCACTGTCACTTGGAAAGAACCTATCACCAGGAAATGGAGCAGTGATAGCACTTGCACAAGATGGGGGATCCCAGTCGGATGACAGATAGATGAGATCAGGACTGGCTCCAACTGGGCACACAGCTCTGTGATTGTGGCCCTGTCCAGTCTATAGGTGAGTATAATGTGCCTGTCCTCCAGTGTAGCTAAGTCCACAAGGGGTCTGTTCACGGGGGTATGTCTCCACCTCTTATGCATCCGCAGCGGTAGGTATCTAAGGGACACAAGAGTGAGTACACTGTCACAGTTTGAACAACAAAACCACAACAGCAGTCCACATGGTGCACTTGTGTTTTGAGACAGTGTTAATGGCGAAGTATGTGCCAATTTAACCTGTGACGCAGCAATTGTCGATATGCCTGTTCCCCCCTGAAATGGTGACCGCCTGTCCTGTATGTAGGGACAGGTGGAATTGAGGTAAATCCATCAACATTGGGCGGCGTGGCAGAAGGCTGTCTTGCACTGCCGTGCAATTCCCATTGGATAATATGGGGCTCTATGGAGTACAGTGGATAATGGGGATCTACGACGGCGGTAACGGTGTACACCGCCGCGGACATGACTGCCATTTTCTATTTCAATCCTCACTTGTTTCCTGACCTTCAACAGGAGAAGACCTACACTTCGTGTGCTGCTGTGACCTGTGTCTGGAACCCACCATGGCCTGTGTGACCAGGGAAAGGGCCCCTGCCTTCACTTCGGAGGAATTGAAGCGACTGGTGGATGGGGTCCTACCCCAGTACTGACAGCTGTATGACCAACAGGGTGAGTTTGTGTTGAGGCCATTGGTGAGGGTACCAAAGGTTCAAAGTAAGGAGATCTGGATTTTATAGCGGCAAAGGTCTCTTTGTCACCTTTGACACTGGAATGGATTTGCTGCCTTGTCCCAGTCCAAGGTTGCACTTTCAGATTTGAAGCTACTGGCCATGGCTATCAGAGATCAGGCAGATCAGACCGGTGTCATCAACCACTGGAATGGTAGCCCTATCTGGTCTGGCTTGGCTTTTTTCAGGGAGGGCAGGATCTATCCTCTTTCAAGGGTGTCTTTTTAGGTGCCCTTACTGAGGCATGTATTTAGAATGTTCAGAAAGGACGTTGATCATCGTCAAATACCTTCTTAATTGTTTGTGATAGGATGAAATAATTGTCCTAGGAAAACTCAGACATTTCAGACATCAAAAAAAGGTTAAGATGTTCATGAGTTTCTTGAAAGAGTAGTAATAGCATTTGTTGTGGAGTGGAAGGATCATATAGGTATTAAGTGTATGTGTATTACAGATGTGTTGGTAGAGCTTGTCAATCTTGTCCTTGAAGAACACTGGTGTATGTGCACTTCTCACTGGATAGTATGGGGTTTTAGATGCCATTTAGAAGACTACTTGTTGCACTAGGTTGAATTGGCTTCCATCATAAACTACTTCCTTCTGCAATGTCTCTATTTTCCTTGCAGCTGATTTTGTGTTTGCCATCCAGGAGTATGTACCTGTAGGATAAAATAGAGGGTTGGAGTGTGGGTACCTGCTGTGGTATTGATGACATGGTGGAATTTGAGACCCAGTGAAGATGTTAAGCCAGTAAGGTTTGCCTTCATCTTAGCTAGGCTGCAACTCCATTTTGGGTACTGGAGGTCACCATCTCCTAGCAATAGAATTTGTCATCTTTCCAGATTTCTTCAGAATTATTGTCATATCAGTTTTTTGACGCAGATGTCGTCTGACCCTATCTTTCTTAGAAATGTGATAGTGTCAAGTTATTTGACTAATGACATAGATGAAACACCTTATGTCACATTTGTCTAGGTCAAATGTCTACTTTTTACAGTGTCAAGGCTAGCAAGGATGATATATAGGCACATATTCAAAGTAATATAGTGTGAATTGATGTCCCTTTACCTTATTGGTTAATATGGAAACATTTGGGATGCACACCTTTATACATTTGCTCTATGTCAGACATTTCTAAACTTATGTCAGAAATTCTAATGTCTGATAAGAATCAGTATATAAGGACTACCACTCTAACACCCGAGATTCTGACAGAGACAGTCTTACCTACTGCCAGCGCACTTTGCACTTCACAGATACTACATCTCACCCAAAGCCAATAAAGCTTAGTCCCTGAGGAAGACAAGATCCCCTACTGCAGTGTGTATTTGCCCTTTGTGGGGAACACTGTCAACAAGGTATGCAGTGCATCTCTTCTCCCTATGAAGCTCTCTTAGTATAGTGCATAGAAGCAGATGATAGTGCCTAGATGACATCTTAACCATGTTAGAAATGTTCATTTTATTCTAATTATTTATTACGTTTTCTTGCTGTTTTTATCAAATTCTGTGCGGTCGTTTTAGATGCACTGTGGACCACATTAATCCTATAGTAATAAATACTTTTTTACTTAAAAATGTTCATTCTTCTTAGAACAGTGTGCGATTCTGTGCACAACAAAATAAGATTTGTTACTGTTACCATGCCCCTGATTCCTTTATGGGATTGGTACTAACCCAAAAGCAATTCTTCTATTTCAATTACACATTGAATAATGTTTTGCAAGGCTACAGTAACCTGTCTTTCACATTCATCGTTGGTGCATTGAGCCAAGTTCATCTGTGTCGCCCGTGAGTGGGAAAGCATACTTTGTAGAGATATGCCAAAGTAAGTGCTTACTCAACAATTGGTGCCCAGCATGGGGATCACATCTAACAGTTCAGCCTTGAGTAGTTTTTTTCACTTTTCACATGTGTGAATAATTACTGTGTCATTAGTAATCATGGTTACCTCCTACTGGTAAGGGGTGTTTGTCAACTTTAACTCCTAAAACAGTTGTTCCCATTTATAAGTACAAAGATATGGAAATCCCTTTAACTTATGAGAAACACTTGATTTGGTTTGGTGACATTTGCTACATACATTAAAAAATGTCAGTTTGGGGCCCTTGTGAAATGAAGGGGTGATATGGCCAATCTTGGGTGGCTAAGCTCTCATTCTTCGCACTGACAATTTAATACAGGGTGAGGTATCAGTGGTGTTAAATTACAAACTTGCATTATACAGAAGACTTGTACAGTTTATACAAAGCACATTGCGTTCCAGACCTGCTGTCACCACAGAGCCTGTACCTCCTGCACAATTACAAACTGTTACTCCACAGATAAGCATCTGTGAAGTATGATGACATGTGTTTCTGGATTGTTTATAAGACCAAATCAGCTAGAAGCAGGGTATCCCTACACTACCCCAGGACGAACATTGAATACTGACTAACTGCCTCCCTCTTGGAATGGTTTCACCAGTAGAGGAGTACAATAGCTGGAGAAGTATCTTTACACCAGTGTGCAATTTCCACCTAGACAACTCCAACGACACCAACACCACCAACCTCCTGGACTGAATAAATGTCATCGGCGTCCGTCAAATATTTACCAGTCACATGCACATCATAGAACATACAGGAGACTCCATCTTCACAGCTAGCAACAGAGTCAAATACAGTCACACCACCAAACTCATCTGGCCTGACCACTCCATTGTACATTTCACCAACATGACAGCTCTAGAGGCACCACCAGATCAGCATTAGAGGCAGCACCCTGAAATGGATCACATCTTTCATCTCCAGCAGAACACAGAGAGTCCTTCTCCCTCCTTTCATCTCAAAACCCAAGGACATCATTTGCAGTGTCCCCCACGGATCATCCCTCAGCCCCACCCTCTTCATTACTTACATGACCACATTGGCCAACATCATTAGAAACCACATACTACACATCATCAAAGACCATTCCACCTCAAAGGACAAATTCCACATCTGCATTGATGAAGGACAACTGCCTCAAACTCAACACCAACAAATTAGAAGTCTTCCTATTTGGAAACACCACCTCACCTTGGGATGACTCCTGGTGGCCCGTTGACCTAGGACCCTACCCCACCCCCAAAAACAGTGCCTGAAATCTAGGAATCATCATTGACAATAAACTCAATATGAGGAACCAGATCAATGAATTCTCCTCTACCTGATTCCTCACCCCCCACATTCTCAGTAAGATCCTCAGGTGGCTCATTATCACCACCATCAGAAAAGGCTCAACCTCCTAGAATATGGCATCACTCTCTACACCGGACTCACAACATGCCCCACAAAAAGACTTTAAATCATTCTGAACACAGCAACCAGTCTCATTCTGGACCTCACAAGACAGACCCGCCTAAGGAACCTCCACTGTCTCCTGTGCACAATCAATGCCAATTCCAGCTGCTGATGTAAGCCTGTAAAACCCTGCACAACAAGAACCTGCATCAATCAGGGAATTTGTAAAGCGCACTACTCACCCCTGAGAGACTCAAGGCACTGAAGGGGGGGCTGCTACTGCTCGAACAGCCAAGTCTTGAGATGTCTCCTGAAGGTAAGGTGGTCCTTGGTCTGACGCAGGTGGGTGGGAAGAGTGTTCCACATCGTGGCGGAGAGGTGCGAGAATGATTTGCCGCCGGTGGTTGTTCTGAGGATGCATGGGACGGTGGCGAGGGCAAGGTCGGTGGAGCGAAGCTGTCAGGTCGGGAGTAGAAGGATATCATTTGTTGAGGTATTCTGGTCAGGTGTTGTGCAGTGCCTTGTGAGCGTAGGTGAGGAGTTTGTAGGTGATTCTCTTGTTGACGGGGAGCCAATGTAGGTCTCTCAGATAGGCTGTGATGTGGCAGTGGCAGGGGATGTCCAGGATAAGGCGTGCGGAGGTGTTCTGGATGCATTGCAGTCTTTTCTGGAGTTTGGCCGTGGTTCCCACATAGAGGGCATTGCCGTAGACCAGTTTGCTGCTTACGAGGGCTTGGGTGACTGTTCTTCTTGTTTCAGAGGGGATTGATTTGTAGGTCTTCTGAAGCATGTGGAGTTTGTTGAAGCATGAGGAGGAGATGGTGTTGACTTGCTGGGTCATAGATAGTGAAGAATCCAGGATGAATCCCAGGTTGCGTGCATGGTTGGTGGTTGTCAGTGTGGTTCCCAGTAAGCAGGCCACCAGGAGCCGTCCCATGCGGAGGGGGTGGAGCCGAAGATGAGGACCTCTGTCTAGTTGGAATTCAGTTTAAGGCAGCTGTCCTTCGTCCTTTCGGGATGGCCTTCATTCCTTCGTGGGGATGTTGTCCTTGGTAAGGGAGAGGATCAGCTGGGTGTCATCGGTGTATGAGATGATGTTGAGGTTGTGCGATCGGGCGATGTTAGCGAGCAGAGCCATGTAGACGTTGAAGAGGGTCGAGCTGAGGGATGAACCCTCGGGTGTGCCGCAGATGATTTTGGTGGCTTCAGAGTGGAATGGAGGGAGGCAGACTCTCTGAGTTCTGCGAGTGAGAAAGAAGGTGATCCAGGGCTCTGTCACGGATTCCTGCGTCGCTGAGGCATTTGCATATGGTGTGGTGGCAGACGGTGTCGAACGCGGCTGAGAGGTCCCGGAGGATGCGGTTCGTGGTTTCAGCGTTGTCCAGTATGGTTCTGATGTCATCGGTGGTGGCAATGAGGGCAGTTTCCGTGTTGTGGTTGCTGCAGAACCCAGATTGGGATGGGTCTAGAGAACTGTTCTACTCGAGGAAATGCCTCAACTGCTGCCTGAACTTCCATTGCCCCACCAGACACAACGCTCTGCCTCTCTCTCCCTCGCACATCCTGTTGATTTGAATTGCTTATGCATGGTATGCCGTCATTCACAGTCCTCCCTGATGTACAGATTGTGCATGATGCTGCACCAGCTCTGGACTGAGGAATCAGGTCAATGGGAAACTTCTTCACAGCCTCCTCTATCATCCTAAACAATATAAAGGGAGAGGCTTCAGTTCTGCCTATACATCAGAGTCTGGAAGCAGTTCCAGTTTAAGAATGTGAACGGGAAGTACCAAAAATAGTTTGCACCTCTATCAGTACCTTGAGTACTCAAACTGTTAATCTACATTTAAAGGACTTGGGTAGGAGCACTCCTAGATAGCAAATATACAGATTTAGGGTTTACAACCTAAACATGGAAAATGAAGGTTGCATACCACATATCATAGAAGCAGTCTTTCAAACACAATTATCTGATGATTATAATATCATCTTAGCAGTGGGAGACTGGACTCCAGTCTTTATTAGGGAAGCACCATGGGTGAAAAAGTCATAAGGGTAGCTTTCTCTTGTATAGTCCCTGAGGACATCAGTGAAATATATGACAGTGAATGGGCTATAATACAAGTACCACCCCTATGTAAAAATCAGGTGGGGTTGGATGAACCCTCCAGTTCCATGTCATTCCCTTTTGCAGTGAACCACAAGCCCAGTACATTTTAAACCCAGAAGTAAAATGTGGTATAAAAGCAATATTAGATCATTTGCAGTACCAGGGCATAATAAAGCCTTGCTTGTCACTAATAAATATGTCCCTTTTACTTGTCTCCAAACCCGACGGCTCCTGCAGAATAATCTTAGACTATAGGAATTTGAAATCGTATATGTGACCCTATGCAGTATGAAACACACATAGTACAGGTATAAAGACCAACCTACTGCTGAAACAAAGACAAAATTACCTTGGATATTTCCAATGGTTTCCTACGTCAAAACATAGCACTAAAAAATAAGTTCAACCGCTTTCAGTTTCAACAGATTACAATTTTAATTCCAACAAATGCTTCATCATCGGGTCATTGTGGACATCCAGTGTGTTGGTTTGGGCTCTACTCCTCAGAGAAGGAGCACTCCCAAGTTTGAGGCCTAATGGGATCTGTGTATAATATAATTAAAATTAATTCTAATCCTATCTCCTGGTTCACCACTGAACTCCAAGTCTCCAAGCGTGAATGCCGCAAAGCTGAAAAAGCATGGCGCCAAGAGCCCTCCATGAACAACTTTTCCACCCTCAAAACTACCATACGCAAACACCACCAACTCATCTGGACCACCAAACTGACTTACTACAAAGAACGCATAGATAGTAACTCACATAACAGCAAGGAACTCTTCAACATTATCAAAGAGCTCACCAAACCCAAATCCTGTGCCATCAACTCCCCTCACACACAACACCTCTGCAACTCCCTCTCCAACTACTTCCAACTCAAAATCAGAAATACACAACAGTTTCACACCACACGCACCCACCATCACCACCACTGACACCACCGACATGACCAACAACACAACACCCCCCCACCCCAACCAACTTCACACCTGGACCCCCACCAACGACGAAGGAACCGAAAAAACCATGAACTCCATCCACTCAGGCTCCCCCACAGACCTCTGCCCCCACCACATCTTTAACAAGGCCAGCCCAATCATCGCTCCCAAGCTCCTTCAACGCCGCTACCGTCCCAGACACCTGGAAGCACGCCAAAGTCACTGCACTCCTCAAAAAACCCAAAGCAGACCCGGAAGACCTCACCAACTACCGCCCAATCTCTCTTCTCCCCTTCCCCGCCAAGGTCACTGAGAAGATAGTGAATGCCCAACTGTCTCACTTCCTAGAGGAAAAAAAACACACTCTACGCCTCCCAGTCTGGATTTGGCAAGAACCACAGCACTGAGACCACCCTCTTCGCCTGCACTGACTACATCAGGACCAGAGTCGACAAGGGCAACACCGTCGCACTCTTCCTCCTGGACCTTTCCGCAGCCTTCGGCACTGTTTTGCCACCAAACCCTCCACGCACGCCTTTTCAACGCAGGAATCTGGCACAATTCCCTAGACTGGCTCACCTCCTTCCTCGTCGAAAGAGCCCAGAATGTCCCCCTCCCTCCCTTCCAGTCCCCAGCAACCAAGATCATCTGCGGGGTCCCCCAAGGGTCATCCCTCAGCCCTACCCTGTTCAACATTTACATGGCCCGCTCGCCAACATCCTCCGCCCCCACAGAATTACCATCATCTCGTACGCAGACGACACCCAGCTCGTCATCTCCCTCACCAAGAACCCTTCCGCCGCCAAGACAAACCACCACGCCGGACTACTCGACACCGCCAAATGGATGACTGCAAGCCACCTCAAACTCAACTCCAACAAAACAGAAATCATCATCTTCGGCCCCAATAAGACAGTATGGGATGACTCCTGGTGGCCCATCGCCCTTGGACCACCCGCAACACCCTCCACCCACGCACGCAACCTCTGCGTCATCTTAGACTCATCTCTCTCCATGGCCCAGCAAATCAACACCATATCATCCTCCTGTTTCACACCCTTCGCATGCTACGGAAGACCTTCAAATGGATTCCCATAGAAACCAGAAAAACCGTCACCCATGCACTTATCAGCAGCAGATTAGACTACGTAAACTCCCTCTATGCTGGTACCACAGCCAGGCTTCAGCAGAAACTCCAGCGTATCCAGAACGCAGCCGCTCATCCTTAACCTCCCACACCACAAACACATCTCCACTCACTTCAGAACACTTCACTGGCTGCCCATCAGAAAAAGGATTGTCTTCAAAATCCTCATCCACGCCCACAAATCTCTCCACAAACCTGGAACAGCCTACCTCAACGAACTAGTGAACTTCCACGCACCCACTCGACTCCTCCGCTCTGCTCAACTCGCCCTCGCCACAGTCCCACGCATCCAACGCACCACCTCTGGAGGCAGATCCTTCTCCTACCTCGCCCCCAAGACCTGAAACTCCCTCCCCAACAACCTACGCAATACCCAGGACCTCCGGAATTTCAGAAAGCCCCTAAAGACATGGCTTTTTGAGCAGTAAAACGGCATCCCCCTATACATTCTGTTTACATTGCATAAAAATAGGATACCATCTCCATGTCCAGGCTTCTTCTACCTTTTTCCCCTTGCCAAGGCCTCCAGAGGCCCAGGGCATCCTCCCTCGCCTTTGTGCAGTTCTCCCTCACCTTTTCCCACCTTTTCCTGCACCCTCCTGTGCCTACCACCTCCTGCCTCCCAAGCGCAGCTCCTCCTCCCTCAGACCTATTCAATGACAGCTGCAATGCTGCCCTACTTGAGCAGGCCCTTTCCAGCTCCCCTGCGGCCAGTTTAAGCCAGGCTCCCGGTTCCAGTGCATCCTCACTTAACTCAGTGCCTCTTTTCCCACCTTTTCCTGCTCCCTCCCACGCTGACCACCTCCCAAGTGCCCCTCCCTCTTAGACCTATTTAATAACAGCCATAGCAGGACCCTAGTTGAGCAGGTCTGTGCCAGCTCCCCTGCTGCCAGTTCAAGCTAGTCTCCCAGTGCCCGGGCTTCTTCCACCTTTTGCCCTTGCAAAGCCTTCTGAGGCCCAGGGCATCATTCCTCACCTCTGCACCATTTTCCACTGCCTTTTCCTGATCCCTCCCGAGCTGACCACCTCCCGCCTTCCAAGCGCCCCTCCATCAGACCTATTTAATGAGGGCTGCAGCGAGGCTGTGCAGCAGGCGTGTGCAGTGGGTGTGCCTCTGGTATCCCAAAGGCACACCAAAGGCAAGCCTGTTTGGCTTGTTTGTGCCTGGACTATACCCAGAGCCAGGAACCCTGGCCATCCGCACTCCTGCTGATACGCCACAGCAGATCTCCTCACCTTGAACCTCGGACAAACAACAACTGCTACCTGGTATCACCCCACTCCACAGCGGGACCATTCACTTGCACCCACTGCCAGTTTACCTCCACACCAGAATCGACCATCACTGCAGCAACCAACAGCACGCCACCCCCATTGGCCAAGACCTACTAACAACAACTCAGCTGTCTACTGATCAATGCAAGATCACTCTGCAAACACTCCACTGAAATCTGGGACCCCTCTTCTCCCTGGCATCTGACGTGACCTTTATCACAGAGACCTGGCTTACCCCCACTTCCGCACTGGACATTGCCACTTCCACAGCCATCAGCTACAAGATATGACACTGCAACTGCACCAACAGACTTGGAGGCGGTGTCGCTACCATTCACAGGGAATCCATTGTCTGCTCCACCACAAATGACAAGACCAATCCCTTGTTCTGTGTGGAATGTTTGTTCTTATTCAGTTCTAGGTTAAGTATTAACCTTGATGAGTTTTACCACAACATACCCAATTTCCAATTTAGAATTTTGGCAAATGAGTCCATTTGGAACCAACGTACCGATTATTAGAAATGGGGACTCTGGTTGGCAGGCAGTTTGCACTCTGTCCAAGCAGGGACCCTCACTCTAGTCAGGGTAATGGAGAATCACAGCTAGTTAACCCCTGCTTACCCCCTTGGTAGCTTTGCACGAGCAGACAGGCTTAACTTCAGAAGCAATGTGTAAAGTATTTGTACCAACACTGTAGGAGACTGGCCTGGCTTATAGTGGGTACCTGATGGTCTTTATACCTTGTGCCAGGTCCAGTTATCCCTTATTAATAGATTAGTAGTGTTCTAGCAGCTTAGGCTGATAGAGGTAGCTATAGCAGAGCAGCTTAGGCTGAAGTAGGAGACATGCAAAGCTCCTACTATACCACTTATATCATATAGTACTATATCATAAGAAACACAATACTCAGAGTTACTAAAAATAAAGGTACGTTATTTCAGTGACAATATGGCAAAAGTATCTCAGAGGATATACTCCCTTAGGAGGTAAGTAAAATACACAAAATATACACACAGACCAAAATCAGGTAAGTAAACAGTTAGAAAAGTAGTGCAAACACTGTAGAACACAATAGAATGCAATAGGAGACAATAGGCCTAGGGGCAACACAAAGCATATACTTCAAAAGTGGAATGTGAACCATGAATGGACCCCAGGCCTAGTGTAGCATGTAGAGGGTCGCTGGGAGTGTAAGAAAACACTAAAGGTGTCCAAGATACCCCACCCCAAGACCCTGAAAAGTAGGAGTAAAGTTACCCTACTACTCCAGAAAGACAGAAAAGTCGGGATAGGGGATTCTGCAAAGACAACAACTGACTGCAAAGCACTGAAGATGGATTCCTGGACCTGAGGGCCTGCAAAGGAAGGTGACCAAGTTCAAGAGTCACACAAGTGTCCAGGGGGGGCAGGAGCCCACTAAACCCCGGATGAAGGTGCAAAAGGGCTGCCTCTGGGTGGAAGAAGCCAAAGATTCTGCAACAACAGAAGGTTCCAGGTACTTCTCCTTTGGTCAGAAGATGTCCCACGGCATACTGGAGGATGCAGAGTTGTTTCCATGCAGAAACACTGCAAATAAGCCTTGCTAGCTGCAAGAGTCGATGTTGAAGATAATGGGTGCTGCCCAGGCCCAGGAAGAACCAGGAGGTCACTTGGAGGAGGAGACAGACGGTGCACTCAGCAACAGAGAAAGCCCACACAGAAGCAGGCAGCACCCACAGAAGCACTTGAACACGCATTCAAGAAATCTGAGCACGGCAGTCGTCTCAACACAACAAAAGAGGGTCCCACAAAGCCGGTGGTCAACTCAGCGAGTTGAGCAATGCAGGATGGAGTGCTGGGGACCTGGGCTGTGCTGTGCACAAAGGAATCCTTGCACAGGATTACTGTCTGGCGTGGGGAGGCAAGGACTTACCTCGACCAAATTTGAACAGAAGGACCACTGGACTGTTGGGGTCACTTGGATCTAGCTCCTGTGTTCCAGGGACCACGCTTGTCAAGATGAGAGGGGACCCAGAGGACCGGTGATGCAGAAGTTTGGTGCCTGTGTTAGCAGGGGGGAAGATTCCGTCGACCCACAGGAGATTTCTTCTTACCTTCCAGCACAGGGTGAAGGCAGACAGCCCTCAGAGCATGCACCACCAGGAAACAGTCGAGAAAGCCAGCAGGATCAGGTGCTACAATGTTGCTGGTAGTCGTATTGCTACTTTGTTGCGGTTTTGCAGGTGTCATGGAGCAGTCAGCAGTCGATCCTTGGCAGAAGTCGAAGAGGGCGTTGCAGAGGAACTCTGGTGAGCTCTTGCATTCGTTATCTGAAGAGAAACCCACAGGAGAGACCCTAAAAAGCCCTCAGAGGAGGATTAGCTACCTAACCAGGTAAGAGCCTATCAGGAGGGGTGGTTGACGTCACCTGCTGGCACTGGCCACTCAGAGGTCTCCATTGTGCCCTCACACCTCTGGATTCAAGATGGCAGAGGCCCCAGGGGTGGTGATGGACAGGGAGGTGGTCAGTCCCCTTTCCTTCGTCCAGTTTCGGGCCAGAGCAGGGGCTGGGGGATCCCTGAACTGGTGTGGACTGGCTTATGCAAGGAGGGCACCATCTGTGCCCTTCAAAGCATTTCCAGAGGCTGGGGGAGGCTACTCCTCCCCAGCCCTTAACACCTATTTCCAAAGGGACAGGGTGTAACACCCTATCTCAGAGGAAATCCTTTGTTCAGCCTTCCTGGGACTGGACTGCTCAGACCCCAGAAGGGCAGAAACCTGTCTGAGGGTTGGCAGCAGCAGTAACTGCAGAGAAAACCCCAGAGAGCTAGCTTGGCAGTACCCGGGGTCCATGCTGGAGCCCCGGGGATGCATGGGATTGGCCTCCCAATACCAGATTTGGCTTGAGGGGACAATTCCATGATCTCAGACATGTTACATGGCCATGTTCGGAGTTATCATTGTGAAGCTACACATAGGTATTGACCTATATGTAATTCACGTGTGTAATAGTGTCCTGAACAATGTGGGGGCACCTTGGCTAGTGGATGGCTGCTATTGTGGTGAGTGCAGTAAGAGGAGCAGCAACAGTGACTGAAGGTGCAGAGCATGAGGGTGTGGATGTAGAGGGGACAGACAGGCAGGCAGAAGAGGTGGGCACACTGGGGGAAGTAGATGTTGTTGTGTGTGCATGTCTCTGTTGGCTGTGTGAATGCTTGTGGTGGGAGGTGTGGTGCTTGTGTTTAGAAGTGTGCTTCTTTTGTGTTGATGTGCTTGACTGCGTGTCTGAATGTGTGCTTTGGACGGGTGAAGAGAGTGGGGTGCTGGAAGGGGTAAAGGAGGTTGGAGGGGGGATGGAATGGCCAGGGAAACTGGCTGCCGTCCAAGAGGAGTACAGAGCCTGAAAAGATCTTTGTAGTGCAGACATGGCACCGTGAATGCCATCCAGATAGGTATTTGTCTGCTGCACCTCTGATGCTAGCTTCTGAATGGCATTGACAATGGTTGTCTGCCCTACAGAGATGGTTCTCAGGAGGTCAATAGCCTCCTCTGTGAGGGCAGCAGGGCTAACTGGGGCAGGGGAGGAGGTGCCTGGGGTGAAGGAGACGCCCACCTTTCTGGGTGAGCGGGCCTGAGCAACTCGGTGGGTAGCAGAAAGGAGGGCAGAAGATGTCACTGAAGTGTGTGGCCACTAGGGTCCACCACTGCCGGGGAGCCCCCATCGGAGGAGGTCTCGGAGTCACTACCTCCAGTGGTAGTTGCCTCCCCTGTGGAACTCCCCTCGCCCTCCCACCCACTGGTCCCCTGGGTGTCAGATGTCTCTGCCTCCGAAGATCCATGGGCTGCAGCTTCCTCACTTGCCGGTGCCTCAGCTCCCTCGTCAGATGTTGCTGCTGTACCAAACCAACACAAGAGAACAGGGATGGGGAGACAAAACAGTGGAGACACTTGTAAATAGCTGAATGGAGGTGAATAATGGCCAGACATAGACCCACCCAGAAGACACACCCAACAGGCAACACCGTTCACTCTGCCCATGGCCATGCCCCTGACTACTGACCAGAATACTGCTTTACACCCATCCCCTGGACTACCTAAGGAGGCGACGTGGTGGAGACCTGACAAAGACACCCCTACACCCTTTGGGGACTGTAACCGGGCGCCTCCAGACGCCAGTTCCGGGTCGGAGCGAACGGCCGCCGGAGGATACCCCGGGGGCACCCGAGGGATTCCTGACGTGATGACGTCCAACGTCATCCGTCAGATAGAAGGAGGAGGGACGACCGACGGAGGGAGAGAGTCGCGCAACCCAGAGAGAGACGCCGACGTCAGGGAGAGCCAGAGAGACGAACGCCGCGGACCACCAAGAGAGAAGGAAAACCCCGCCGTAGAGAAGGAACAGCGGACAGAGAGCGGAAACCCTTGGGCGCCTCCCGCCCCTGTTGAGACGAAGTCGGGAGATCGCCTACAAGCCGGCCACGTCCCTGGAGGGGCGTGGCCAAGTCAGGTACGAGCGTACCGGGGCTGGGACTGGGGTTCTGGGTGGTTGGCTGGGTTTAAAGGGGCTAAGAGGAGAGGGCTGAGGTCGTGTAGGGAAGGGGATCCCATTTAATCAGCACCACAGTTAACTGAAGGGTAACCCCACAAGGACCGTACCCAGACCAGTGGATAGAACTGTAAGGGGGTCACAAACAGGGCACAACAAAAGGAAGACACAAGAGAAACATACCCCCCCCACATTCCTCCACCTCCACACAAACCCCCCCCTCTCACTCCTTACTATCCCCAATTAACCCTATAAAGATAAATTTCCCCACTTACCTGTTCCTTTCTCCTTCTTTGTTTTGGGAAATCCTGGGGCCATGAGAGCCGGGTGAACAAGACCTCTCCCTCCGGACCGGACCAGGCTGTCCAGGGAACATCAAGGAACCCTGAAAAGAAAAGGGATTTATATATTAGTTTGGACTTGGAATATAACACTTTGGCGGAAAAGCTAGTGCTACAATCTCAACGAAGAAATAAATAAACGTACTACACCCTTAAGTGCCGCGTCTGTCACCTTCTTCCAATATCCCCTCGACTCGGGATAAAGGACCCCGTCACAGGGACCATAATGTGCATGGACATCAGCCAGAGTCTATGCCTCAAAGCAGAATGAACCCTAACGCACACACATACATCCTTCCAGACTGAAGTTTGTGACATGAGTACTCACCCCCTTGTTACTGCTGTGCAGCCTTCACTGCCCATCCAGGTCTGAGTACGCCACCGCCAGAATACGTTGCATGAGGGGGGTCAGTGCCCGACAGGCACCCCTTCCACATTGGGAGGACTTCCCCAGCTGGGCTTCACTGATCTTACGCACCCAGCGCCGCAGGTCCTTTCATCTCTTTCTGCAGTGGGTGCTCCGCCAGTTGTAGACCCCCAGGGTCCGCACCTCCTTGGCGATGGCATGCCAAAGTGCCCTCCTCTGGTGTGCGCTGACCTAAAAGGCTGACACAGATATGGAACACAGAGGTCAGGCACTTGCAAGAGAGGTACAGCTGGCTAATTGGCTAATTGTCCTCTATGGGACGAACAGTAGTCTCAGACTTACAGGCCATACGCACGCAGCATGCCATGCTCCACAGCCCATGCAGGCTCAGAGGTGCACACATATGTCCATTCAATACCATCCTTTACACCCAAACAGTGGCCCCCAAACCCAGATTCACCTGTACCTCTGGCCATCCGTAAAGTATTGCGTACAGGGGCAGGACTCCGTTCACTAGCCTCTCCAGTTCCTCCTGGGTGAAGGCCGGGGCCCTTTCCCCTGCATCATGAGCCACATCCATTGGAAGAGGCAGGCCACAGCAGTACACAAAGTGGAGTACCTGTCCGCAAGAGATCAGGGAGTCAAGTGAATAATAGATGACGCAATCGCGTACGTACTGTGGTGGTGTGCACCGTCACCGCCGGCGGCTATCATGATACGCCAGGGTTCCCCATTGGCATCCATGTCAAACAATGATGGTGCGAACGGCGGTAAACACCGCCTTACGCTGTGACGTCAACCGCTAGTGGTATGAGGTCACTTCCACAACAAAAGGCCTGGAAAACAGTGGGGAGGCATTTTGGCAGTAATTACGCATCTATACATAAAAATTTGCACAATGCAGGCCCTACTAGCCACATGAAGCACCTATGCATGTGACCATTCTGTAATATACCACACATGAAAAACACTGTTCCCTCATCGAGGTGTAGATGTAGATCTGTCAAGAAGCAGTTAATGTTGAGTCACTACAATGAAATATGCAGTGCACAATTAATGACAATATGTGCCTATGTATGTGTCTTCATCACACCTTTTTGAGACCCCTCGTAAGTACCGACCCTTGTGGTGAGGAAGGGCATCATCGGTGTACAGACCACTTGTGGATATGAGGACCATGGTGGAGCCCCAGATCATAATCAATTACAGACTCACACGTGCAACAATTCAGGAACTTTGTGCTTTACTGGATCCTGCACTACCTCTGGGAAATTGTAATCAGCATGCCATCCCTACTGAAGTTCAGGTGCTCTCCGCACTCCATTTCCTGGCCACGGGCTCATTTCAAGTGACAGTGGGCATGGGTGCTGGATTTTCACAGGCAATGTTCAGCATGGCAGATTTCTAAATGCATTTGTACGACACCTGCAGTCCTATGTGAGGTTTCCCCAAAGTACTGACCTCGCTGCCATCAAGTCTGAATTCTATGCCTTTGCCAACATACCCCATGTGATACGTGCCATCGATGGCACCCACATACCGATCATCCCCCCAAGAGTCAGTGAACAGGTGTACAGAAACAGAAATAACTTTCACTCCATGAACATCCAATTGGTATGTACTGCAGACCAGTACATCTCACATGTGAATACCACGTTCCCAGGTTCAGTCCATGATTCCTTTGTGTTGAGGAACAGTAGTGTGCCACAGAGGATGACAACTCCAAGATGACAGAGGGTGGATCATAGATAAGTGTGTCTGTCACTAACTGACACATAGCAGACAGCCCGGCTGTCTGACTAAGGGGCTTAACAATGACTAATCTGTATTACACCTTTTTCTAGGTGATTCTGGCTATCCAAACTTGCGTTGGCTACTGACACCAGTGAGGAATCCCAGGACGGATGCAGAGAGGAATTACAATGAGTCCCATGGACGTACTAGGAGGGTGATAGAGTGCACAGTAGGTCTCCTGAAGGCTAGATTTCATTGTCTACATATCTCTGGGGGGTTCCCTGGCCTATGGGCCTGAAAAGGTGTGTAGAATAGTGGTGGCCTGCTGCATGCTGCACAACGTGGCAGTGAGACATTCTATCCCCCTCTTGGAGGTGGAGGGTGCTGTATGTCCTGACCAGCTACCTCAGAGAGGGGAGGAGAGTGATGGTGATGATGAAGAAGGGGAAGATGTCAATTCCAGGACCCAACTCTACTTCCAGTAACTGTGTGGGACTTTGGGCTGACTTTGGCTTGTGACACATACTGTCAGTGTGCTCAGTCATATGGGGGGGTTGATAATGATAGGTGAAACATGGTCCAGTTCTGCATGGTACAGATTGATATTTTCTGCATTTACTTAGGGCCCACATTTAGGCACACAGGACTCCCTTCATGCACAGATTTGACAATAAAGTAGTTATCAGCCAGTTGCATCCATACTTCACTTTGTTCACAATTTAACACAGGGGGAAGTGTTACAGGTGTGATATGTGTTTTATTGGTTGTAGGGAGTGAATAGTGCAATTTACAGTGATGGCAAGTCGTAAGGGGTGGGTGTCCTCAAAGCCAACATGGTGGCAGCCTGGTTGGTAGTATTGATGGGTCCATCTTTTCTTACATTAGTTCATATTGCCTCTTAGCAATGTGTGGTAGCTGATTGAGTGGGATGGTTGTTGTGCAGATTGTTGCTGAGTTACTTCTAGAAGGGGGCCTTGTTCTTTTCTGGGGTTCCAGTGCCATATCTTGGCCTGAGGGTCTGTTTGGGTGCCTGCTGTTGATCTTTAGGGGATGACATGGTAGGCCCTTTTTCTTCCTGTGAGGGAAGTTCCTGGGATGTTTCTGCTGATGGTGTAATCTCATGGTGGGTGTCCGGTGCTGTAGTGGGGGCCTCCTGTACTGTGTGGGTCTCAGACTGGGTTTGTACCAGCTGCAGCAGTGCTCCTGCTATGATGGCCATTGTGGCGTTCTGCTGTTTCCACTGTTCCATGGCCTGTTGGTGGTGTTCCTGCTGCATCCTCTGACTGTGCTCCAGGGTGGACACTATGGTGGTCATTCTGACCGCGGCGGGCGGCGGTCGCCGCCCGCCATGCGGTTACCGACGAATGGCCGCTCCGCGGTCAGGAGACCGCGGATGCCATTCTGGCTTTCCCGCTGGGCCGGCGGGCGACCGCCAAAAGGCCGCCTGCCGGCCCAGCGGGAAAGCCCCTGCAACGAGGAAGCCGGCTCCGAATGGAGCCGGCAGAGTTGCAGGGGTGCGACGGGTGCAGTGGCACCCGTCACGATTTTCACTGTCTGCAAAGCAGACAGTGAAAATCTGTATGGGGCCCTGTTAGGGGCCCCTGCACTGCCCATGCCAGTGGCATGGGCAGTGCTGGGGCCCCCTGGGGCCCCACGACACCCGTTCCCGCCATCCTGGTTCTGGCGGTGAAAACCTCCAGAAACAGGCTGGCGGGAAGGGGGTCGGAATCCCCATGGCGGCGCTGCAAGCAGCGCCGCCATGGAGAATTCCCTAGGCCAGGGGAAAACCGGCGGGAAACCGCCGGTTCCCCTTTTCTGACCGCGGCTTTACCGCCGCAGTCAGAATAGCCCTGGAAGCACCGCCAGCCTGTTGGCGGTGCTTCCGCTGCCCTTCGCCCTGGCGGTCAGAGACCGCCAGGGTTGGAATGAGGGCCTATCTGTTGCAACCTGTCATGGGTGTGCTTGTAGGCCCCCAATACCTCTGATATCACGTCCTGGGCTGCTGCATCCATCCTTTGGCCTCCCCCTGGCCCACTGACACCCTTGCACTTGCCAAAGCCCCCTGTGCCTGTGTCCCCTGCACAGGTCTGGCAGTACCACTTGTACTGGGGCCCTCGCCTTCTTGCATGTTGGGAGTGGGAGACTGTGGCCTCTGTACCTGTGTTCCACCAGTCTGTGGCCTGGATAGACTGGTGTGGGGACGCTTGCCCTGGGCTGCTGGTCTTGACTGGGTGGTATGGGTCATAGTGTTTCCTGGGTGGGGCTGCTGCATGGTGACAGTCCAGGACTGTGTGAGGGGCCTGCCTGCTCATCAGTGTCAAGGGATCCTTCACAACTGTCCTGTGAGGTTCCTCTGTCTCCCTGGGGGGCACTGGCACTCTTTATCCCGTCCGTTAGGGTGGCATGGGTGGTGGTGCCTGTTGGGGGACATAGAAATGTCTGTTACAGCTGCAGGAACGTTTGAGGTGAACAGGACTAGGCTATTTTGTGCTGGTGTTACTTTCAGTGACCTTACAGGGTGCCTTTGTAAGGTTGAAATTGCATTTAGCTTCGACTGTGAGGTTGCATTGTAGTGGGGGGTGTTGTTCCATTGTGGGTACTTGCAGGGGTAGGTGGCTGAGCACAGGGGAGGGACGTGGGCCTATTAGTGGGTTTGTGGTCATGCGGGGGGATGGATTTAGTGGCTGTTGCCTGGGTGGGATGTTGGTCCTGGTGGGTGGGGTGCGGTGGTGCATGCATTACAGGTACGGTGTATATGGGGTATATGTTGATGACTTACCCGAGTCCATTCCTCCAGTGAGTCCCTCAGGGTGCAGGATGGCCAGTACCTTTTCCTCCCAGTCTGTGTATTCTGGTGGTGTTGGTGGCGGTCCTCCCCCAGTCTTCTGGACTGCAATGTGGTGCCTTGATGCCATGCCCCTGACCTTCTCCAGCAGGTCGTTCCATCTCTTCTGAATGTCATCCCGGGTGTGTGGATGGTGTCCCACTGCATTGACCCTGTTCACAATGGTCTGCCATAGCTCCATCTTCCTTGCAATGGCTGTGTGCTGCACCTCGGCCTGAATATTTGTGGCTCCACCTTCAGGATCTCATCCACCATGGTCCTTAACTCCCTTTCTGTGAAGCGTGGATGTTTGGGGGGTGACATGGTGAGTGTGGTGAATGGTGTCGAGACTGGGAACGCGGTGAGGGTGCTCTTCTGTGGGTCAGTGTGCATCTCGTGTATGCTGGCGTTCAGTGTCTGCCTCTGGTGCTCTCCATCTTCTTGGCCTGGTTTTGTTGCAAAGGATTGTGGGTTATGTCTAGGGGTGTTTTATGGGGTTATGGATGTGTGCACTTCTTGCTGTTAAGTCCACTTGCCGCCTGTGGCGGGTGGAACCGCTAATGGTCGTCCGGCCTCCACTGTCCGCCAAGGTGATTTGTGCATCATTATTTGGAGGACGGGATGTAGGTGTCCTTGGCTGTCGCGGGGTGGGGAGGTCCGGGATTCCCACCGATAGGGTCAAGGCGGGGAATGGTGGTCTGGTGATTTTTGGCGGGGTTGGGATTTTCGTTCGTTATATGGCGGGTTTCCATTCACCGCCAACTGCGGACTTCTGTTTACCGCTGCCACGGCGGTGTTTCCTGCCGTGTTCATAATGACCGCCTTAATCCTTAGAAAATAGTGAGACTGCTGTTGTTACACAAAGTACCTGGTTAGCGTACAAAATAAGGGCGCACGGGCAAGCATGCATCAAAAAAGGCCAGCGATGCGTGGATTTCTCACTCGCAAGCAAGACTGTGCATCGTTCCTTTTATGGATGGGTCAGCGTGCATCATTTCCTCTCTCCTTCAAGAGAGCGATACGTCAATTCCCAGATGGGCACCTCGGGTCCGGGCAGGCTTTGCAATGATTTTTCATGCCCAGCGATGTTGCTTTTGAAATCTGGTTGCACTGTGTCAGGATACCGCGCTGCGTGGGGTTTGTATCATTATTAGCAGCCACAAGCGGGTGCGCTTTGTTTCTCCAGTCATGATGCATTGATCTCCCAGCCACCATGCAGGTGGAGCATCGATTTTAGCCATGAGGCCAGCGGTGCGTGGTTCATCAGCCGCGTTGTGGATGCTGTGTCATAAATTTCCCCGCACGGAGGTCTTTGCGTGGATTTCGGTCCTTTTCCACCTGCTTCATCTTTCAAGGGCCCAGAGACAGGTTAGGGCACCACTTGGCAGGGCGTGGGTCTCAGCAGAGAGTCGAGGTGCTGGCAGACAGAAGTCTCTGATGTCCCTGAGACTTCAACAACAGGAGGCAAGCTCAGTTCAAGCCCTTGGAGATTCTTCACCAGTGGGAAGTCACACAAAAGTCAGTCTTTGTCCTCTTTCAGGCAGAAGCAGCTACTGCAGGCCAACCCAGCACAGGCAAAGGGTCAGTACTCCTCCAGCTCTCCAGCTCTTCTCCTTGGCATAGGTTCTTCTTGGTTCCAGAATAATCAAATTTTCAGGGGTTTTGGGTCCAATACTTATACCCATTTCTGCCTTTGAATAGGCTTACTGCAAAGGAGGATCTCTCTTGTTCACAAGAACTTGCCTTGCCCAGGCCAGGCCCCAGGCACACACCAGGGGGTTGGAGATGGCATTGTGTGAGGTCAGGCACAACCCTTTCAGGTGTGAGTGACCACTCCTCCCTCCCCTCCTAGCACAGATGGCTCATCAGGTCATGAAGGCTATAACCCAGCTCCCCTTGTGTCACTGTCTAGAGGAGATTCACAAACAGCCCAACTGTCAAACTGACCCAGACAGGCAAATCACAAACAGGCAGAGTGACAGAATGGTTTAAGAAAGAAAATGCCTACTTTCTAAAAGTGGAATTTTTAAACTAAAAATCTAAAAAACAACTTCACTAAAAGATGTACTTTTATAATTTGGTTCAGAGACACTAAAATTCAAATTTCTATATGCTCTCAAAATGAATCTGCATTTTAAAGTTATTTAAAGGCAGCCCCCATGTTAACCTATGAGAGAGATAGGCCTTGCAACAGTGAAGACTGAATTTAGCTGTATTTCACTGTTAGGACATGTAACACACATCAGTACTTGTCCCACCTTTAACATACCCTGTACCCTCTCCATGGGCCTACCTAGGGCCTGCCTTAGGGGTACCTTACATGTATGAAAAGGGAATGTTTAGTCCTGGCAAGGGGTTACACTACCCAAGTCGAACTGGCAGTTTAAAACAAAACTACACACGCAGACATTACATGGCAGGTCCGAGCCATGTGGGTGGCTCAACCAGTGCTGCAGGGCCACTAGTAGCATTTGATTTACATGCCCTAGGCACCTCTAGTGCACTTTACCAAGGACTTACTAGTAAATCATATATGCCAATCATGGATAAACCAATCAACAATACAATTTACAAAGAGAGCATATGCACTGTAGCACTGGTTAGCAGTGCTAAAGTGCCCAGAGTCCTAAAGCCAACAATAACCGGTCAGAAAGAATAGGAGGAAGGAGGCAAACTGTTTAGGGGTGACCCTGCAAAAAGGGCCATTTCCAACACTGATTAACCTTGATAATTCCATCTGCACAATTTACTTTTCACCTCTTTTTTTAATCTTGCTTGACGGGTCTTGAGAACAGGTTCCCCAAACACCATCACAGCAGCCACAAAGGCAGCACAGAAGGCGGGAGAGGATATTCCAGACAGCACACAACCATCCTTGGGCTCAGGGAACAAGATGTCATCAGAACCTACCATCTGAAGCGGAAGTCTATTGTATGCCTCCTTGTAGGAAAGTACCATCTTGCCTGGCATTTTACCCCCATTTTTACATGTATGTCAGTTTGTTTTTGCCTGTCTCACTGTTATCCTACTAGCCAGGACCCCAGTGCTCATAGTCTGTGGCCTGAATGTGTATACCTGTGTAGTGACTAACTGTGTCACTGAGGCTCTGCTAACCAGAACCTCACTGCTTATGTTCTCTCTGCCTTTAAATTTGTCACTATAGGCTAGTGACCACTTTTACCAATTTCAATTGGCATACTGGAACACCCTTATAATTCCCTAGTATATGGTACCAAGGTACCCAGGGAATTGGGGTTCCAAGAGATCCCTATGGGCTGCAGCATTTCTTTTGCCACCCAAAGGGAGCTCAGACAAACCTTTACACAGGACTGCCACTGCAGCCTGAGTGAAATAACGCAAACGTTATTTCACAGCCATTTTCACTGCACTTAAGTAACTTATAAGTCACCTATATGTCTAACCTTCACTTGCTGAAGGTTAGGTGCAAAGTTACTAAGTGTGAGGGCACCCTTGCACTAGCAAAGGTGCATCCATATAGTTCAGGGCCATTTCTCTGAATTTTGTGAGTGCGGGGACACCATTACACGCGTGCACTACATATAAGTCAATACCTATATGTAACTTCACAATGGTAACTCCGAATATGGCCATGTAACATGTCTAAGATCATGGAATTGTTCTCCCCATGCCAAATCTGGTATTGGGGAGCCAATTCCATGCATCCCCGGGGCTCCACTATGGACCCCGGGTACTGCCAAACTAGCTCTCTGGGGTTTTCTCTGCAGCTACCGCTGCTGCCACCCCACAGATAGGGTTCTGCCCTCCTGGCATCTAGGCATCCCAGTCCCAGGAAGGCAGAACAAAGCATTTTCTCTGAGAGCATGACGTTACACCTTCTCCCTTTGGAAATATGTGTTAAAGGCTGGGGAGGGGTTTCCTTTCCCGGCCTCTGGAAATGCTTTGAAGGGCACAGAAGGTGCCCTCCTTGCATAAGCCAGTCTACACCGGTTGAGGAACCCCGAGTCCCTGCACTGGTGCGAAACTGGACAAAGGAAAGGGAAGTGACCACTCCCCTGTCCATCACCACCCCAGGGGTGGTGCCCAGATCTCCTCCAGTGTGTCCCAGACCTCTGCCATCTTGTTTCCAGAGGTGTGAGGGCACTCTGGAGGCCTCTGAGTGGCCAGTGCCAGCAGGTGACATCAGAGACCCCTCCTGATAGGTGCTTACCTGACTAGGTGGCCAATCCTCCTCTGAGGGCTATTTAGGGTCTCTCCAGGGGGCTTGTCCCCAGATAACGACTTGCAAGAATCCAGCAGGCCTCTTCTGCACTTCTATCTTTGACTTCTGCCAAGGATCGACCGATGACTGCTCCAGGACGCCTGAAAAACTGCAGCAAAGTAGCCAGAAGACTACCAGCCACATTGTAGCACCTAATACTGCCGGCTTTCTTGACTGTTTCCTGGTGGTGCATGATCTGGGGGCTGCCTGCCTTCACCCTGCACTGGAAGCCACAAAGAAATCTCCCGTGGGTCGACTGAATCTTCCCCCTGCTTTAGCAGGCACCGAACTTCAGCTTCACCAGTACTCTAGGATCCCTCTCATCCTGACGAGCGTGGCCCCTGGAACACAGGGGGTGGACCCAAGTTACCCAGACTCTCCAGTGGTCCAACTGTCCAAATTTGGAGGAGGTAAGTCCTTGCTTCCCCTCTCCAGACAGTAATCCTATGCACTGCGTGAACTGCAGCTAAAAGGGCTTCTGTGCATGTTTCCAGGAAATCCTGCAAGCACAGCCGAGCCTAGGTCCCCAGAACTCTGTCCTGTGATGCTCAGCTCCCTGAGTTGATCTCCGGTGTCATGGGACCTCATTTTGCAGTGTTGAGATGACCGCCATGTTCAGACTTCTTAAACCCATGTTCAAGGACTTCCGTGTGTTTTTCCTGCTTGTGCGTGGGCTCTCTACGTTGCTGAGGGCCCCCTCTGTCTCCTCTCCCAAGTGGCGACATCCTGGTCCTTCCTGGGCCCGGGCAGCACCCTTTTACCTTAACTGCAACTCTTGCAGCTACCAAGACTTGTTTGTGGTGTTTTGCCAGGGAAACACTTCTGCATCCTCCAGCACGCCATGGGACATCCTCTGCACGAAGAAGAACTTTCTTCCTCCTTTCGTTGTTGCAGAATCTTCAGCTTCTTCCAACCGGAGGCAGCCATTTTGCACCTTCATCTGGGGTTTAGTGGGCTCCTGTCCTCCCTGGACACTTTCGTGGCTCTTGGACTTGGTCCCCTTCCTTTGCAGGTCCTCAGGTCCAGGAATCCATCTTCAGTGCTTTGCAGTCTGTTGTGGTCTTTGCAAAATCCCTTATCACGACTTTAGTGTGTTTCTGGGGAAATAGTAGTACTTTACTTTCCAGGGTCTTGGGGTGGGGTATCTTGGACACCCGTAGTGTTTTCTTACACTCCCAGTGACCCTCTACACACTACAGTAGCCTAGGAGTCCATTCATGGTTTGTATTCCACTTTCTTAGTATATGGTTTATATTGCCCATAGGCCTGTTGCATCCTATTGTATTCTACAGTGTCTGCACTACTTTCTGACTATTTTATTTACCTGATTTGGGCTGTTGTCTATAGTTTGTGTATTTTACTTACCTCCTAACAGAGTATATCCTCTGAGACATTTTTGGCACGTGGGGGTGATTCTGAGACTGGCGGGTGGCGGAGGCCGCCCGCCAGTCTTCCCCCGACAAAATACCGCTCCGCGGTCGCAAGACCGCTGAGGGTATTCTGAGATTTGCCCTGGGCTGGCGGGCGGCCGCCAAAAGGCCGCCCGCCAGCCCAGGGCAAATCTACCTTCCCACGAGGATGCCGGCTCAGAATTGAGCCGGCGTAGTGGGAAGGTGCGACGGGTGCAGTTGCACCCGTCGCGTATTTCAGTGTCTGCTTTGCAGACACTGAAATACTTTGTGGGGGCCTCTTACGGGGGCCCCTGCAGTGCCCATGCCATTGGCATGGGCACTGCAGGGGCCCCCAGGGGCCCCGCGGCACCCCCTACCGCCATCCTGTTCCTGGCGGGAGACCCGCCAGGAACAGGATGGCGGTGGGGGGTGTCAGAATCCCCATGGCGGCGGAGCGCGCTCCGCCGCCATGGAGGATTCTCCCGAGCAGCGGAAAGTCGGCGGGAGACCGCTGACTTTCCGTTTCTGACCGCGGCTGAACCGCCGCGGTCAGAATGCTCGAGGGAGCACCGCCAGCCTCAGAATGACCCCCATAGTCACTAAAATAAAGTACCTTTATTTTTAGTAACACTGAGTGTTGTCTTTCTTATGATATAGTACCTATACGATATATGTGGTATTGCATGAGCTTTGCATGTCTCCTAGTTCAGCCTAAGCTGCTAGAACACTACTACTCTACTAATAAGGGATAACTGAACCTGGCACAAGGCATACATACCATTGGTACCCACTTTAAGCCAGGCCAGCCTCCTACACTCCTGCACCATATAGCTCCAGACATCACTGCAAGGGTGGAGACTACAACTAATTCCAGCCATGATCAAACTCCTCGCAGTCCTCCATATGCTGGCATCAAGATCATACCAGGCAACGGGTTCACAAGTGGATGGTATGTCCCAGAAATCCTGCTCGGTCTTCCCACCAAAGGTTCTGGATACTATCATCCCCCTCACACCCCACCACATCTGCTTCCCCAACACCCAGCAACTGCAGCAGGAGACCAAGCAAGGTTTCTACAAAATTGCTGGGTTCCTGCATGTTCTGGGTGCAATGGACTGCACCCATGTCCAACTTGTACCACCTGCTGCAATAGAACACCTCTACAGGAACTGCAAACAAACCCATTCCATAAATCTGTAGGCCACTGTGGACCACTGTGGGCTATTCACAAACATCGTAGCCAAATATCCCGGAAGCATCCGTACAAAACCAGTAAACAGACAACATACCAACCTTGTAGGACAAACAAGACATACACCACACTAAACACACATGGGCAGGGGAATACAGATGTACAAACAACAACACATGCCACACTACATCACATTCATTGCACATCACACACACATTTAAAGGCTGGCCTGGTTTGTAGTTGGTATCTAAGGTACTTATGCCTTATTCTAGGTCCAATTATCCCTTATTAGTGAAATGTAGGCAGTGTCTAGAAGCCAGGCTCTCTAGGGGTAGCTGTAGCTGAGCAGCAAAGCTCATGAAACATCACTGTAGTCACACAGTACTCACACACATGGAAGAAAATAGTCAGTGTTGCAAAAATAAAGGTACTTTATTTTGGTGACACAAATGCCAAAAATACCATAGAGACTATACTCCCTTAGGGGGTAAGTAATGCACAAATTATATACACTACTATGCAGAAATAGCTGTAAAAACAGTTAGAAAATAGTGGAAATAGTGAAAGGGCCTGGGGGAACACAAACCATATACTAAGAAAGTGGAATACGAATGTCAGTTTCCCACCTGGGCAAGTGTAGTGTGTAGAGGGGCTCTGGGAGTATTAGAAAACCACAAAGGTAAGTAATAGAACATACCCCAGAGCCCAGGAAACCAGGAGTAAACCCCTGTAACTTTCCTAGAACATACAAGAACATGAGAAAGATTATGCAAGAAACCAGAAGAGACTGCAAGACACCAATGATGGATTCCTGGACCTGAAGACCAAGACCTGTGGAAGAAGGGGACCAAGTCCAAAAAGCACTGGAGTCCAGGGAGAACAGGAGCCCCTCCTAACCCAGATGAAGGTGCAAAAGAAGGACTACCGGTTAGAATATAAAGTCAGTATTACACCCAAGAAGACGGATGTGGGTTCCTGGTCGGTGCAGATGATGTCCCACACCAGATGGATGACTTCAGTCTGGTTTGCATCACTGGATTCTGCCAACAAGCCTTGGCACACGCAAAGCTTGCGGTTAGTGGAAAATGGCGCTGCCCGGGACAGGAGGAACCTGGTGGACTCTACCCAGGAGGGGGAGTCAAAGGGGGTTCTCAGCAACTCAGAGAGTCCTCAGAAGACCAGGCAGTGCACACAGGAGTCCCACATCATGGGGACAATGAAGATGTAAAAGGAGGCCCACGCAGCACTACAACAAAGGGCTCCATGCCAAAAGAGAACCATGCAGGAAGCTGTGCATCGCAGGAAGAAATGCTGGGGGCTGGAGCCACACGGTGCACAAAGAATTTCATAGAAAGATGCAACCAAGCCTTGGCAACTGCAAAACATGCAGTGCATGGTGGTACTGTCTTGTGTGGGGAGGCAAACTCTTACCTCCACCAAAGTTGGACAGTTGGATGTCTGGACCGTCGGGACCACTTCAATCCACCACTCATGATGCAGGATCCATGCAGCTTGTCAGGAGATGGTTCCCACACAACCAGTTGTTGTTGCAAAGAGGTGCCTGCTAAAGCAGGGAAGTGACTCCTTGTCTCCAAGGGAGATTCCTTCGTTCTTCTGGTGCAGGCAGAAGACAGGCAGTCCTCTGAGGATGCACAACAGGGAAATAGTTGCAGTTGCTGGAATCAGCTGAAGATGCAATGTTGCAGAAGAGGTCTTTGCTTCTTTGTTGCAGTTTGTAGAGTTCCTGGAGGGTCCAGATGCAGTTTCTTCGGTAAGAAGGTGAAGTAAAGGATGTAGAGGATTCCTGCTGGAGTCTTGCAATCCGAATCTGAAGAACCACCCAAGAGAGAGACCTTAAATAGCCCTGAAAGGGGGATTGGTCAGTTAAACAGGAAAGCACCTATCAGGGCAAGGCTCTGATGTTACCTGCTGGCACTGGCCACTCAGATGCTCCCAGAGTGCTCTGCCAACTTGAAATCCAAGATGGTAAAACCTAGGGACCCTCTGGAGAAGCTCTGAGCACCAGAGGTGGTGATGGACAGGGGAGTGGTCACTCCCCTTTCCTTTGTCCAGGTTTGCGCCAGAGCAGGGACTGGGGGTCCCTGAACCAGTGTAGACTGGATTACTCACAGAGGGCACTAAATGTGCCCTTCAAAGCATTTCTAGTGGCTTGGGGAAGATACCACTCCCAAGCCTGTAACACCTATTTTCAAAGGGAGAGGGTGTAACATCCCTCTCCCAAAGGAAATCCTTTGTTCTACCTTCCTGGGCTTGAGCTGCTCAAGCAACGAGAGGGAAGTAACCTGTCTGAGAGGTGGCAGTAGCTGGGGCTGCCTGGAAAACCTCAGAAGGCTGGAAAGGCAATAATGGGGGTCCTCTAAGGATCCCCCAGAGTGCATGGAATCATACATCCAATGCTTGCAAAGGCATTGGGGCATGATTTCAACATGTTTGATACCAAACATGCCTATGTTCGGCGTTACCATTATGTAGTTGGACACAGGTAGTGACCTATGTTCAGTACACGTGTAAAATGACATTCACGCACTCACAAAGTCCGGGCAAATGGTCCTGGAGGTTGTTGGGGCAACTTTGCTAGTGCAGGGGTGTCCTCACACACATGTACTCTGCCCCCTGCCCTCAGGTCTGGTGGGCCTGCTATAGGGGTGACTTATATGTGACCTGGTGCAGTGTAAATGGCCGTGAAAGGGTGCATGCACCTTTTCACACAGGCTGCAATGGCAGTCCCGCAGAAGCCTTTGCATGGGCTCCCTATGGGTGGCGAAATATATGCTACAGCCCATAGTGATCCCCTGGAACCCAAATGCCCTGGGTAATTAGGTACCATATACTAGGGACTTATAAGGGGGCACCAGTATGCCAATTTGGGGTGTAATGCTGTATTATCAGTAGCCTACAACCATAATTTAAGGGATAGAGCATAACTACTGAAGTCTTGATTAGGAGGATCCCAGTAGACACCCTCAAATATGCTGACAAACAGGCCAAAAGTGGGGGAAACCATAATAGAAAGAGGTCACATTCCTACACACACATACACACATATTTACAAAATGCAGCACCAATCTGACTGGCACAGCACGCGAAGGACAGGTGGAGCTTTGTTCCCTTTGCATAAAGAAGCTGGGCCCAAACCATTACAAGTGTCCACTGGTTGACAACTAAATATTGATCCCACACACATAACACCAAACAATGAATAGCTAAGCCAAGTGAATGGCATAGGCCACGTCAATGTAAAGAAAGTCACACATAGGCACAGCCCCACATTTGTCATGGTGTACAAGCCTCTGTCAGCACCAATATCAAATGCCACACAAGTATTGGCATGACCAACTACATATCACCTACACATACCTGACGTACCTGTAGTGAGCACCATCACCGGTCTGCTGTATTGTGGCGCACACATAGGAATACAACATCGCCAGCCATAAAAGACTATGCAGCATATAAATGAGAAGTGGTGCTGCACCTAGTCCAGTGCCACTTCAAATGTGCCCCTTAGCGTCCTGTAACCCCACCATATGTGCACCGTATACAAGTAACAGGCTGCAATGGAGCACAGTAGGTGCAATACTTTAAAGATAATGGATGCCATAGTAGGACTCTGTAGGAGTATTGAGAACATTCCTGACTTTTCATGCACCATACATAAGGACCCATGCAAAAATATGGTGTTCCCCCTCCCAGCGTCTGCATTGTACATGTGTTGAAAATGTCTGTGAGAAATCCTATGTAGGATCCTTGGAGATTCAACTGCACCTATTTTGCTAATCCTTCAATTGTGTGAATCACACCTTTGTTCACATGATGGCTAGCACAGGCATCATCTATCACAAAGTGCTGCACTGGATGCGTAGTGCCACATGGTAACATGGAGGCCTAATTTTGGTTGTGTAGGGCTACCATGGTGTCAAAGCAAATGGCACTATTGTGGTGCAAGGATGTGGTAGGTCCCACTAGCAATAGGACACAGCTTCAAATATGGACAACACAACACATGTTGGGTATGGTTGAACTCTCAGTTTGGATTAATTTGACAATCACCAGGTCCCTGAGCCACAACCCATGATAGTAATGTCCATCAACACAAACCAATGGAATCACACTACAAAACAGGAACACACACAATACCAGAAGCAAGTTGGAGTCACCACTCTACCTAAAACAAAGATCTGCCATGGAACATACAACACCACAAATATGCACTACCAACACAACTCTAATTCCTTTGCAGTCAACAAAGGTCACTGCATACAGCCCTGGGTTATGACTTCTTTTGGCAACCCAACAACGGAGAAAGAACGGGCATACAATGAAGGGCACAGAACAACACGAAATGTGGTAGAGAGGAAATCTGGGTTCCTGAAGTCAAGGTACAGGTGCCTGGCCCTGACAGAAAGAAGCCTGTTGTATGCACCACCGCTGGTATGCAAGATGATACTTCTATGTGCAATTTTGTCTAACATAAGTATATGGACCAATGCTGTCCTGGAATGAATTGGTAGATGTCCCCAATGAGGAGGAGGATGACAATGGTGCAACACAGTTGGAGGGGGGACAATACAACACTGCTGTTGGAGTTTGCAGGAGACAACAAATTGTACAGAACTTCTAGACCTAGACACTGTACAAATAATATCACTTTGTAATAATCACCAATAAATCATTTTGCACCTGAATGTCCATGGTCTACTCATTCTCCACTACTTGTACCATTGGAATGTTGCTCAGATCTCAGAGAGCAGGAAAGAAACACAACAGTAACAAAGATGGATGGAACATATGTTGTGATGTAAGATGGCATAGCACCTCCATGCCACACATCAGTGTCACATAACAAACGGTGGCTCTCATAGACCTAGATCCACGCACCCAAAAAAATATGTGGCAATAAGTGGCCATTGTGCAAATACCTACTCCTTTCCCCATGCCTGGCAACATGTATGCAAGGGGGGCATGCATATGGTAGGGGCTGTTTCCAAAGGTGCATTAGAAAAATAGGAACTGAACTGTGTCACATCTCAGGTGAATAGCTGCTACATCAGCACTAAGCACGTGTGACAAGGGAGGAGAGCATTGGTATCAGTGGACTTTCTTGACTGGTCAGGGTTAGGAACCAAAGTTTGACCCTAAGCTTACATCTTATATCAATGGCGTTACGTTCTGGCACCACTTTTGGGTACAACCCTGCCACATGGTATGCTGTACCTCATATATAGCACACGCATGTTGGCTGTGGAGTGTGCTAAGGTGTTGAAGTAAGCCTCTGCAAGGCCTACTAGTGCAAGGGGTTCACCTTTCTCTGCACAAAGTCCTCAGACCATGTAGGAAGAAGTTGGCACAGAAACTGGAATAAAAGACAAAAGTTTATTAACCTCATGAGGTGGTACTACAGTTCAGACAGCACCCTTGGGTAATGTCTGAAGTAGCACACTGAACTGAGAGAGCATGGTCCTTTTATACCCACACAGGGGCTAAAAGGAGATGGTACAATTATGGAAACAAGACTTGTATACATGTAAGGTCATGTGGAAAATGCACAGTCGACAGGTAGGAGGAGCTAACAGTTTCCAAGGACTAACAGCTGCAGACCTTACTGAGCATGTGCGAAAGTAAGAGATGCTAAATATAACTTGTCACTAGGCAGATTTCAAGAGCAGTTAACAGAAAGGTAGGACAGAGCACATGGTGAGCACATGGCAGCATGTAGCAGAGAAAATGGCTGCCATGAATACAAAATGGATTCCGCAAAATGTTCACAATAGTTACTAAATACAAGATGTCTTCTGCTAATGCTTAATCTAATCACTGCTAAATTACAACAGACGACCCTTTCAGCATTAGCTGAAGACATTCGTCTTTCTGGGATAATCTAAATATTCATCTTGTATATTTATGCTCATCATTTCAGCTATTTCCTTATCTAACATATGTTGTGCCTTCATTTCTGTAATATTTCTTTTGGTAGGCATACAAGCAGTAATACACATGGAGCAGAACATTGGACCACACTGAATACAGATACAGCATGTAAAAAATATTGCAATTATTACACACAGGACCTTCCAACAGGTAGTTGGTAATATCCATAGTTACCACAAACAAAATATGTATTATGTGAAGCTGTAAAACTACTATTATTTACACTCTCAATAGTTAAAATCAAGGTACAATCGCTTATCCCTACTGGAATTCGTCCAATGCTTCATATACATAAATCTGCTTTAGTTTTTGTAACAGAAATCACAAATTGTTCTTTCTTGTCAGAGTCTCGTATATTTGTGAAGACATATGGTATTGAAACATTGTCCGGTTGATACTCTTCCAATTCCCATTTAGTTCCTTTAGCTTGGGGATACCCATCTTTGTCTTGGTAGCATACTTTATTAAGGCGAAAAAGAAGCCCGCCCTCTGTACGTTTTCCAGATGAAAACAAAAGCATGTACCAAGCTTGACAAGAACCATTGTGTGAAAAAGGAAGAGGAATGAAAGGTGTTCCTCCTTTCTTTTGATGCGCAGGTATCATTCCACATACCCAACAGTTAGTAGTATTTGTAGCATTATGAGTATGATGCAACATCTGAATGAAAGTATTATTGAAATACGATTGACGGTGCTTCTGCTCCTGATAGGGAAGCGTAAAGTAATAGTGATCCTCTGGTACTGGAGTAGTGGCAACAAAAAACTCACGAGCAGGAGACTTCTTTTCAATAAACCAGGTGATTGTTGCTGAAACCACCAAAACAACAACAAACCCCATAATACTAATGATCAATTTGTTATTCATTTTAGCAACAGTGATAATCGACCCTTTCAGAAATGAATTAAAAACAATCGTTGGAGCTCTTATCCCTGCTCTTATCCCTGGGCAGCCGCTGATTTCTTCACCACGGGCCAAGACGGGTGTCACTACTCTAATGCACGGCTGATCCACCACCCCTTGCCACACTGGCTCTCCGTTTCACTAACCCAGGGCGGTAGCTCAACCAGTCTTTTCAAAACAATTTTCAGATTCTTTCCTTGGTCTCAAATTATATCGCAACACTCCAGAAGTCGTATGGTCCGGGAAGACCTCTGCAGATTCGTCAGCTGATATAGCACGGCCTTTCTCCGTAGTCAAAATCTCTCGATGATCGGTCAACACAGCAGGTTCCACCAAGGTAGGTAGCACTCTCTTGCAGTGAGTACTATGGACCCAATTCTTTCGGTTCGTCGCTCGAACTGCTGTCCTTGTCGCAAGGAGCACCTGTTCTGGGCCTCGCCACCTTGGTTCCAAGCTGCTTGATCTTTCAAAAGACTTAGGGGGTCATTCCGACCCCGCCTGCCGGGCAGAAACCGCCCAAACACCGCACCGCGGTCAAATGACCGCGGCGGTGATTACAACTTTCCCGCTGGGCCGGCGGGCGATCTCAAGCAGATCGCCCGCCGGCCCAGCGGGAAAGCCCCAGCAAAGATGAAGCCGGCTCCGAATGTAGCCGGCGGATTTGCTGTGGTGCGACGGGTGCAGTGGCACCCGTCGCGATTTTCAGTGTCTGCTTTGCAGACACTGAAAATCTTAATGGGGCCCTGTTAGGGGGCCCCACGACACCTGTTCCCACCAGCCTCTTCCTGGCGGTGTAAACCGCCAGGAACAGGCTGGCGGGAAGGGGGTCGGAATCCCCATGGCGGCGCTGCATGCAGCGCCGCCATGGAGGATTCCCTGGGGCAGGGGAAAACTGGCGGGAAACCGCTGGTTCCCCGTTTCTGACCGCGGCTTTACCGCCGCGGTCAGAATTGCCCCGGAAGCACCGCCAGCCTGTTGGCGGTGCTTCCTCTGCCCTCTGCTCTGGCGGTTACAAACCGCCAGGGTCAGAATGAGGGCCTTAATCATCACCTGGTCACCAGGTCGGAGTTCATGGCCTTCACCTGTAGATCTGTCAGGAAGTGCTTCTCGAACCTGTTGATGAATAGAAACCAAATTGTCGGTTAACTGTGCCCAATAATCATTCATCAGGACACAAGGTACATCATATACAGATTTTGGTTTCAGGAACTCCCCAAATATTCATTGGTCTCCCAAATACTACTCCATAGGGGCTAAGGCCAAGTCGGGAGTGTGGCACTGACCTAATAGACAATAATGCCAATGGTAATGCATCTGGCCAAGTTAAGGATGTGGAAGCCTGTATCTTCGCTAATTTCAGCTTCAATGTAGCATTATACCTTTCCACCAACCCTGCTGATTGTGGGTGGAAAACCGCATGGAACTTCTGTTTGATCCCTAATCCTTTCAGGACATACTTAATAACTTCCCCAACAAAATGAGGTCCGTTATCACTCCATAAAAGTCTGCAAACACCAAACCTAGGGAAAAATTCTTTCAAAAGCACCTTTGCTGTGGTAATGGCAGTATTATCCTTTGTGGGGTATTCCTCTATCCATTTACTGAAGGCACAAACCACCACCAAGACATACTTTAAATTGTTGCAGCGTTCAAGCTGAATATAATCCATTTGTAGAACTTCAAAAGGTGCAGTTGGTGTAGCAAACCCTCCTGCAGGAGTACGTGTCCCTTTTCCAGGATTGTATTGTAAGCAGATCAAACAAGACTGTAGTACTCTCTTAGCTGTACTGGAAATTCCTGGATGCTCCCAAACTTGTGTAAGCAACTTCGTTATTGTTGAAGCTCCAACATGTGCCAGCCCATGTGCCATCTGAACCATAGGTTGTACAAAAGCTATAGGCAATTTCCATTTCTCCATCTGCTTATTCCACCAACAGCCCTCATCATCCAATTCTCCATCTTTAGACCATTGCTCACGTTCTTTCACAGAAGCAGATTTCTGTATATCTAATACGTCTTGTCTAGCATTATGCCAACGTTCAGCTTGTGACTTCACTACATACATAGAAGTAGTACTTCGCTGCATCACAGTCTCACGTGTTACACAGTCTGCAAGAGCATTACCTTGCCCTATCTTATCGGTCACTTTCTTATGTGCACCACATTTCACAATAGCTAGTTTATTTGGATATGTCAATGCAGTCAAGAGGTTATGCACTAATTCTCCGTGCATTATCTGCATCCCGTGGGATGTGAGAAAACCTCTCTCCTTCCAAAGCAAACCAAAATCATGAGCCACTCCAAAAGCATAGCGGCTGTCTGTGTAAATGTTCCCACTTAAATCAGTACTAAGCTCACATGCTCGTGTCAAAGCTATTAGTTCAGCTACTTGAGCTGACTTCTGTGGTATACGAGCTGTCTCCACTACCGTGTGTATTGTGGTGATTGCATATGCAGCTGAGGTCGTACCATCTGGCAACTTCAAACAAGACCCATCAACCCACAGTTCCCCATCTACATCTAAAAGGGGCGTATCTTGTAAATCAACACAACCCTTTGTCTGTTCTTCGGTAAGGAATATACAATCATGTGTTTCTTGTGACTGAGGCTGAGTCACCGGATATTGCAACAAAGTAGCTGGATTTAGTGTTGCACATCTCTTCAGTGTAATGTGAGGAGCCAACAATGTCAACTCATAACCTGTCATACGGGCGCTAGTTAAATGTTGTGTCTTTGTTTGATTTAAAAGAGCATCAACCGCATGGGGTACTAGCACCAACAGCTTATGTGACAAAACTATCCCTTCACTCTGATGTATTGAGACAGCTGTTGCGGCAACTGAACGAAAACACCCAGGCAACGCTCGAGCGACAGGATCAAGTACTGCTGAAAAATATGCACAGGGACGCTGCCTATTGCCATGTGTCTGTACTAAACCTGACAATGCACATCCATCTTTCTCGTGTACGTAAAGTGCAAAAGGCTTCATGTAATCTGGAGTACCTAACACTGGTGCAGAACAAAGGGCTTGTCGCAGCTGCCGGAAAGCAGTCTCACATTCATCTGTCCATGGGAGGAGCATTGGAGTATCTTTAGTCAAAAGTGCTAGCAAAGGTTTGGCAATGTGTGAAAACCCTAATATCCATTGCCTACAAAAAGAAGTAAGACCAAGGAATGCACGAACATCTTTCTGAGTAGAGGGTACTGGTGTGTCTAAAATTGCTTGAATATGATCTGATGTAAGTGCACGGCCCTCCTTAGACAAAAGGTGACCTAAATAGGTTACCTTTGGTCTACAATATTGCAATTTCTTTCGTGACACTTTATGATGGTGTGAAGCAAGAAAAGAAAGTAAGGACAAAGTGCACTTTTCACATTGCTCCGGGGTATTAGCTGCCAACAAAATATCATCAACATATTGTATGAGAGCCACACCTTCAGGTAAAACAAAAGAATCAAGGTGTCCAAAGTCATAGTACAAGAACTAATTGCTCCCTCAACTTCCTCATAAAAGGCGGCTGGATTTTTCCGCGGGTCAGGTAATGCTGTTTCAAGTGCCATTACATCTGCTCTATTCCAAGGAGTATACACCCAATTATAAATAAAATAACCCTTAGCATCAACAGAAGTTTTATCATCATTTATACCCAATCCTTTAGGAGGAACATACAAAGGCGCGGCCTCCCGCATTGGTTTCGCGTGAACTATCATAGTCTTATCTGTTTCAAAGATGGAAGCTTGAGCCCCTTCGGTCTGAGATGCTCGTGCAACTGCGTCCGCAGCCCCTTTCTCTTCTAGCAAACGGACTGCCACAATATGTAATTTCATTAAAAGCCTGATTGCATCAGCCACCTGGGAGAAAACAAAAAGACCATCACACATTTGCTTATGATCAGCTGCTACATCATCGGGCTCTAACCCATCAGAAAATTTCCGATATAGTTCAATAACTTCTGAGCCAAATGCCTCAGTAAAATATAGCTGCTGCTTTTCCGTCCACCCTTTCATGTTGTCTAAAAGTTCAGAAGCAGAAACAACGCTACAAATTGTTTTATGAGCAATAGATCTAAGCTCAGACGCACGGTCAGCAGGCAGCATAGAGCGACTGTCCCGCATCTTCTGTTGCTCCGAACTGGAGACTTTAGGTAACTCATGAGGGGCAGAAGGGACGACATACGGAGGTGGAGGGCGATCTAGTAAGAATAAATCATCATGTGGTTTATTAAGGATAGGATAGAGAGGTTGCCTAACAGTGTATTGGCCAGTTACCTGTAGCTTACGTTCTTTCTCTTCTAGCTCCTTTAAGTCATTTATTTCTTTCTTTCTCATTTCCAATGCTTTCACATATACATTCTTCCGCTGCTCTTTCTCAAGCAAGGCTTGCTCACGCTTCACTCGTCCACGCGCTTCTTTCTCCCACATTCGTACACAGTCAAACATATCTTGCCTAGACTTTCGCTTACACATACATTGTTCCACATACTCAATCTTTCGCAAATCAAATGACCCATGCATAGGCCAACGTAACTCAGGATCCCTGCAGGTGTATTTATTCCATAATGTGCTGTACATTATAGAAGAAAGACCATGTTTAACATACATATCTCTATTTGACGTCCCCTCTGGGGGTGCCGGTTGCGATTCTTCCAGTCTCAAATTGGTACCATTACAAAAGCAACACATCCTACGAAGTGCACTAAAAACAAGCTTGCCAAAAATAGTGCAGAATATGCAATATTATAATCAAAGTAGCACTTAAGGTGCCGTTCAAATCAAAATAAAATTGGAGAAAATTCTCCTCATTACCTGCCTATATAAATTGCAATTTATATATCAAATCCAAAGAATACAAATTGACTAGTCACCCAAATCACGAGAGCCACAGTAAGTAGTGCTAAACTACATTACCAAACACAGGCATCAAAACCCACAGCAAGTGCCGTAAAACGTCTCTTACCAATCACAGGGTGTCCAGGTTCCAACTGCCAAGTTCTAAAATCGACCAAATGGTCACTGCATGACGAATGAACAAAAAGGATCTCAGTCGAGGACCGGCGCCACCTGGATGGTCAAGTCAGAAGGAAGGGAAAAACGATGTGGTTGCCAAGATTCGGGTCTCCTCAGGCATTGATCGTCCGCAGCGAGATTCCAATCCTTCGTCGCGACCAATCCATTGGGCATCCTAGTCGCCGATGAGTCACTATTCGGGCACCAATTTGTTGAAGTAAGCCTCAGCAAGGCCTACTAGTGCAAGGGGTTCACCTTTCTCTGCACAAAGTCCTCAGACCATGTAGGAAGAAGTTGGCACAGAAAGTGGAATAAAAGACAAAGGTTTATTAACCTCATGAGGTGGTACTACAGTTCAGACAGCACCCTTGGGTAATGTCTGAAGTAGCACACTGAACTGAGAGAGCACGGTCCTTTTATACCCACACAGGGGCTAAAAGGAGATGGTACAATTATGGAAACAAGACTTGTATACATGTAAGGTCATGTGAAAAATGCACAGTCGACAGGTAGGAGGAGCTAACAGTTTCCAAGGACTAACAGCTGCAGACCTTACTGAGCATGTGCGAAAGTAAGAGATGCTAAATATAACTTGTCACTAGGCAGATTTCAAGAGCAGTTAACAGAAAGGTAGGACAGAGCACATGGTGAGCACATGGCAGCATGTAGCAGAGAAAATGGCTGCCATGAATACAAAATGGATTCCGCAAAATGTTCACAATAGTTACTAAATACAAGATGTCTTCTGCTAATGCTTAATCTAAATTACAACAAAGGGGTGCTAGACAAGTGAAGCAGCAATGGGTGCTGATCCACTCTTCATATATATGGCCCATAGCCAGAGTTTAACTATAAAATGGCAGAATGCACCACCAAATTAATGTCTGGGTGGAATGTAGGCGGAGTCTGTCCCACCCCCTATGTTCATTCTAACCCACTTGTCACTCAAATCTGCTGTTTTGACACATGTATGCAGCTTATCCGGATATGCATGTGAAGACTGATCTATGGGTGTATGGCCTAGGTAAGAAATCGTTTGTAATTACCTGTCAGAAATCCCCGAGGTGCCTCCTGCGTTATCTGTCAGCATCCCCAGGGATTAGGGTTAAATCATATCTCTGTTCTTGGTTAAAACTACACGTTTCTAAGTAAACATAATGTGCTATGTTAAACAATTGGTTTTATCAATGCTTGTTTTACCAGTGCTTGTTTGCTAATGTGAGCAGGTGTAGACATGTGCTTCAAATTGGGTGTGGTGCAGACATGTGCTTCTAATTGGGTGTGGTGACTCATCCCCTCTGGAAACTCAACTGCTTTCCTGATTGGCTATAAATAGCGGAGTGAAGCATGCCTCCCTGCTTGGCTTTGTTTTACGTCCTGATCTCAGCATCTGATTTAGCAGTCCAGCTCCTGCTGCCATCCTCATATTCAGGAATGTTAAGGCAATTAATTTCTTCGTTCCTGTATCAGCTGTCAGTAAGGTTACCCAGTATAGTCTTTATGATACCATCACACACCACATATGAAAACACACCTCTCATTGACACCCATATGCCTGACCAAGAAAAAGTTACCAACACTGAAAAAAAATCCCTAAGATGTCTAGGCTTCCAACATGCCACTCAGGTGTGGGTTGTGCAAGTATGTATAGCAATGTCCAAATATGTCACAGACCCATCCTAAAATGTCTGTCAGAAGAAGGAGACAAATATATTGCATATGGCCAGAAAATATTACAGCGCAAAGATGATTTGACTCACTAACAAGATACACTCTTGTTGACACAGACATAGTTTGTGGAATGCTGAATTTAGTGAAAACCCTTGTACACCAAAGGATGTGAAAGGGCAGCTGAGAGAATCCCACAGAAACGTGGAGACATAATATGGGGAGGTCACTTGCAGACTACACAAGTGCTGTGGCAGGTGTACTGCTATGTCTGGGTGGAGGTCATGTAATTTCACAAAGCCTGGAAATGGGAGGGAAACTATCGTGTAGCCAGTAGTAGAAGACGTGTACATTTCCAAATTACACAAGTCACACGTTGTATTCTGTCCATGTATGACCAGACAATGTTGCAGTAGAAGATGTGTACAAAGTGTAAGCAGCCTAAAGAATGCAAGAAATATAGGACCTAATCTATTTCAAACAAGATATGCAGTAAATGATGGAGAAGGGACACACATATACCAATGCTGACTGTGCAACACCATAATGTTACCATGTAGTCACCCAACATATGTAAAGAGAGGATGGCTAGGACAGTACGTAACCCACTCATTTATGCTACAACAACAACGCTGTAATTGCCCATTGCATACTATTCTGACAGAATGCAGTGACAGATGAAAACATCTATCCCCTGGGTCATACAAAAATTACAAGTTACACTAGAGATACAGGCCCTAACCAAGCTGCAAATGGAAATTACAAATAATGTATTACTATATCTGTCAGATGCCAAATGATGAGACATGTCCTACATGTACAAGTAGCCAATCCTCTGTACAAGATAGGGCAAACCTAACATCAAGTACCCAAAAGGAAAATGAAAATTCCAGCCCATTTGATCACAAATGTACATGTGCCAGTCTGCAGGGGACTGCGCATTGCTATGCTGAGGAGCTATCATGAGGAGGCTAACTCTCCACCAAACACCCCCTAATCCCAATGCTGAGGCTACATTGACACTTGACACAGTTAGGGCCTGAAGCATGTGTGGAGTAGACTGAGCAAAGTGGAGCACCGTAAAGCTGCACAGAACATGCAACCTGTCTGTGTGGGCAAACATGGGCCCTCATTATGACATTGGCGGTAAGTCCCGCTTACCGCCCTGCCGACTGCCGCCAACATGTCACGACCGCAACGGTATACCGCTACCCATATTATGACCCACACATAGCAATCAGTCACTATACGTACACAAGTACGCCAGCCCAAAGGTCGGTAATAAATTGGCGGTAGCAAAACCAACACCGTTATGCCCACAGAACTATGCCCACAGCATTATGACCCTTGATTCACCACAACGGACATTCAACCACGGTAAACCATTGGCGGTACATATCGCCGCGCTCAGAATACACATACACATACAAAACAACACCACATTGGACAATTCAAACTACACACACCCGACACTCATACACACACCACACCCACACCACTTTAAAGCACACACCCACACTACCCACATCCCTTTATGACTCAAAGAAATTGACAGCTGAGAGAGAGAGACTCACCAAGAACACCCACAGAACACCATCACCCATACACCATCCACGCACCTCACAACACACACCCTGACACAACACTCCACACACCCTCACACATACCACACACATTACACCCATGGCACCACAAAGAGAGCCCAGGTTCTAAGAGGAGGACGTAAGGGTCATGGGTCATCCGGGTAGTGCTGTAGGAGGCTGGCCTGGCTTGTAGTGGGTACCAGAGGTACTTACACCTTGTGCAAGGTCCAGTTATCCCTTATTAGTGTAGAAGAGGTGTTTCTAGCAGCTTAGGCTGATAGAAGGTAGCTATGGCAAAGCAGCTTAGGCTGAACTAGGAGACATGTAAAGCTCCTACTATACCACTGGTGTCATATGCACAATATCATAGGAAAACACAATACACAGAGTTACTAAAAATAAAGGTACTTTATTTTTATGACAATATGCCAAAAGTATCTCAGTGAGTACCCTCAGTATGAGGATAAGATATATACACAAGATACATGTACACAAACCAAAATTATGCAGGTAATAGCAAGAAAAGTAATGCAAGCAGTGTAAAATTACAGTAGATTGCAATAGGAGCACATAGGTATAGGGGCAACACAAACCATATACTCCAAAAGTGGAATGCGAACCACGAATGGACCCCAAACCTATGTGAGCTTGTAGAGGGTCGCTGGGACTGTAAGAAAACAGTGAGGGTTAGAAAAATAGCCCACCCCTCGACCCTGAAAGGTAGGTGTAAAGTGCACCTACTACCCCCAGAGAGCACAGAAGTCGTGATAGGGGGATTCTGCAGGAAGAACAAACACCAGCAATGCAACAACAGTGGATTTCTAGACCTGAGTACCTGTAAGACAAGGGTACCAAGTCCAATAGTCGCGACAGTGTCGAGAGTGGGCAGGAGCCCAGGAAATGCCAGCTGAGGGTGCAAGGAAGCTTCCACCTGTTGGAAGAAGCTTGGAGTTCTGCAAGAAAGAAGAGGACTGGGAACGTTCCCTTTGGAGAATGGATGTCCCACGTCACGATGAAGCTTGCAGAGGTATTCCCATGCAGAAATACTGCAAACAAGCCTTGCTAGCTGCAAGGGTTGCAGTAGAGGTTTTTGGGTTCTGCTGTGGCCCAGGAGGGACCAGGATGTCGCCACTTGGAGGAGGAGACAGAGGGGGCGCCCAGCAACTCAGGGAGCCCTCACATAAGCAGGTAGCTCCCGCAGAAGTACTTGGAAGAAAAGTGAACCGGAGTCCACCCGAAGTCACAAAAGGGAGTCCTACGACGCCAGAGGACAACTCAGAAGGTTGTGCACTGCAGGAAGGAGTGTCGGGGATGCAGGCTTGGCTGTGCACAAAGGAAATCCTGGAAGAGTGCACAGGAGCCGGAGCAGCTGCAAATCATGTGGTACCCAGAAATGCAGTCTAGAGTGGGGAGGGAAGGACTTACCTCCACCAAACATGGACTGAAGAGTCACTGGACTGTGGGAGTCACTTGGACAGGGTTGCTGAGTTCCAGGGACCATGCTCATCGTGCTGAGAGGGGACCCAGAGGACCAGTGATGCAGTCTTTTGGTGCCTGCGGTTGCAGGGGGAAGATTCCGTTGACCCTGGGGACATTTCTTCAGAGCTCCTGGTGCAGAGAGGAGGCAGACTACCCACAGAGCATGCACCACCTGGAAACAGTCGAGAAAGCCGGCAGGATGAGGCGATACAAGGTTGCTAGTAGTCGTCTTGCAACTTTGTTGCAGTTTTGCAGGCGTCCTGAGCAGTCAGCGGTCGATCCTTTGGCAGAAGGTGAAGAGGGAGATGCAGAGGAACTCTGATGAGCTCTTGCATTCGTTATCTGAAGAATTCCCCAAAGCAGAGACCCTAAATAGCCAGAAAAGGAGGTTTGGCTACCTAGGAAGGAGGATTGGCTACCAAGACAGGTAAGAGCCTATCAGAAGGAGCCTCTGACGCCACCTGCTGGCACTGGCCAATCAGAGCAGTCCAGTGTGCCACAAACACCTCTGTTTCGAAGATGGCAGAGGTCTGGGACACACTGGAGGAGTTCTGGGCACCTCCCCTGGGAGGTGCTGGTCAGGGGAGTGGTCACTCCCCTTTCCTTTGTCCAGTTTCACGCCAGAGCAGGGCTGGGGGATCCCTGAACCGGTGCAGACTGGCTTATGCAGAGATGGGCACCATCTGTGCCCATCAAAGCATTTCCAGAGACGGGGGGAGGCTACTCCTCCCATCCCTCACACCTATTTCCAAAGGGAGAGGGTGTTACACCCTCTCTCAGAGGAAGTTCTTTATTCTGCCTTCCTGGGCCAGGGCTGCCTGGACCCCAGGAGGGCAGAAACCTGTCTGAGGGGTTGGCAGCAGCAGCAGCTGCAGTGGAGGCCCCGGAAAGGCAGTTTGGCAGTACCCGGGTTCTGGGCTAGAGACCCGGGGGATCATGGAATTGTCCCCCCAATGCCAGAATGGCATTGGGGGGACAATTCCATGATCTTAGACATGTTACATGGCCATGTTCGGAGTTACCATTGTGACGCTGTACATAGGTAGTGACCTATGTACAGTGCACATGTGTAATGGTGTCCCCGCACTCACAAAGTCCGGGGAATTTGCCCTGAACGATGTGGGGGCACCTTGGCTAGTGCCAGGGTGCCCACACACTAAGTAACTTTGCACCCAACCTTCACCAGGTGAAGGTTAGACATATAGGTGACTTATAAATTACTTAAGTGCAGTGGTAAATGGCTGTGAAATAACGTGGACGTTATTTCACGCAGGCTGTAGTGGCAGGCCTGTGTAAGAATTGTCAGAGCTCCCTATGGGTGGCAAAAGAATTGCTGCAGCCCATAGGGATCTCCTGGAACCCCAATACCCTGGGTACCTCAGTACCATATACTAGGGAATTATATGGGTGTACCAGTATGCCAATGTGAATTGGTAAATTTAGTCACAAGCCTGTTAGTGACAAATTTGGAAAGCAGAGAGAGCATAACCACTGAGGTTCTGGTTAGCAGAGCCTCAGTGAGACAGTTAGGCATCACACAGGGAACACATACAGGGCACATACTTATGAGCACTGGGGCCCTGCCTGGCAGGGTCCCAGTGACACATAGACTAAAACAACATATATACAGTGAAATATGGGGGTAACATGCCAGGCAAGATGGTCCTTTCCTACAAGTGCCACAAATATTCGGATTACAGGTGCAGCACACATCCATTGAAAGGAAGATGGAGCTATGGCAGAGAATCGTTGACAAGGTCAACGCCATGGGACAGCACCCCAGAAGAAGGGATGACATCAGGAAGAGGTGGAACGACCTACGGGGGAAGGTGCATTCTGTGGTTGCAAGACACCAGATAGCTGTGCAGAGGCCTGTCAGTGGACCCCCCACCTCATCCCCCACAACTAACAATATGGGAGGAACAAGTCTTGGAAATACTGCATCCTGAGGGCCTCGCAGGAGTAGCAGGAGGACTGGACTCTGGTAAGTCAAAACTTTACTACTTTCACCCCCTACCTGTATGCCATCACATACCCCCACCCTCACTCCACTCACTCCACCACCTCCCACACACCCCACCATTACAACCTACCCATCCCAGTACCCAGCACTGTATGCACCAGCAATGCATGGACACCAGTCACAGCCCTGCATGGACACCCATCACCACAGCATGCACACTAGAGAGAATCACCTAGCCCACAAAATAACTACTCACACAAGGCAAAGCTGACAGGGCACTCACAACCATAGAGGCGAACACACCCATGCACAAGATGTCACTAGCAGAAACAATAACACTGCATTTACATCCAAACAGGTCCCCCACACAACGTCACCGGAGAGGAGGTGCCAGCAACATCCAGTCCCCCCACAGAAGAGGCCCACAGTGATGACAGCAGCTCTGCTCGCCTGGGTCTGGATGACCAACCTGGACCATCAGGGACCTCCGGACAGTCGGTTACCCAGCCACAGTCCCATACCACCACAGAGCCTCCCCCCTCAGGAAACACCAGCACAGCACCCACCCAGCGGGCCCATCCCTCTGACCCCAGGACAAGTCAATCAGCAGTGTGTCCACGACTACAGGGACCCAGGCAACCGCACAAACACAGGATGATCAGCGACCTGGGGTCAATGGCAGCAGGCACATGGTTCAGGGGACAGAGGCACAGGACAACAGGGAAGCTGGGAGGACTGCTGTGCGACAGGGGGAGGACAGGCCCAGGGAACCGACTCTCCACGAGGCGCTCAAAAACATCCTTGGAGCATACCACCATTCCCAGGAGAGGATGGGCCAGAAACTGGCCAAGTTGCAGGAGATCCAGCGGCTGCATGAGGAACAGTACCTGGGGATCAGGGAGGACCTGAGGGACATCCACACCACCCTCGTCACCATTGCAGGGGTGCTGGTAGACATGGCCAACACCATGAGGGAGGCAGAGGCACACCAGCGGGCCCCTGATAGCAGCCACACCGATGAACAGCCCTCCACCTCCGCTGATGCTAGTGGACAGGAGGCCCTGCCACAGGAACAACAGGCCACCAGCACCCCTCCCCCTGGAGAAGGAGAACCACCCCGCAAACAGTCCCTGCGATTCAGGAAGATGCCAGAAAACATTGCCAAGACCCCCACCAGGAAATAAGACTCTCCTGATTGTCACCCTTGTGTTACACTCTGTCACTCTGTCCACCTTGAACTGCCAATGATCCACTTCCTATACCCCCTTGGACAATGCACCTGTGATACAAAGAGACTGGACTCTATCCTGGACTCTCCTCCACCATCATCCAAGCCAACTGCACATCCCCAGTAAATTTTCATCAATTAAATAAACACCCTTGGAAAAAATACAAGTATGTAGTATGTCAAATGATTTAAGTATATATTCCTTTAACAATCTGTAGACATTGCAAGTAGACTGTTGGAATGCATACATAGGAATGACCTGTATTGTGCTGCAGTCAATACATCAGGATCCAGAGTCGGGCTCAAATATCTGTGAATAGACATGTCAAAGGGTATAGTAAGTGGCCATAGTAGTGGGAACAGCAGCCTGCCAGTGAAAATTTACAACATAAAACTGCAATGGAAGGTTTAGTTACAGTGTCTTACCAGTGTGTCACTGGAAGAACTGTCGAATGATAGATGTTCTGTTGTCCACATCCTCATCCTCTGCCTCCTCTTCATCACTGTCCAAAGGCTCCACTGCTGCCACACGCCCATCTCCAGCCTCATCCTCCTGCAGAAAAGGTACCTGGCGTATCAAAGCAAGGTTATGCAACATGCAATATGCCACGATGATCTGGCACACCTTCTTGGGTGAGTAGCACAGGGATCCACCTGTTAGACTGAGGCACCGAAACCTGGCCTTCAGGAGGCCAAAGGTTCGCTCTATAGTTTGTCTTGTTCGCCCCTGTGCCTCATTGTAACGTTCCTCTGCCTTTGTCCTGGGATTCCTCACTGGGTTCAGTAGCCATGAGAGATTGGGGCAACCAGAGTCACTGTAAATATCAAGGGATACCTGTTAGCCTCACACTCACCCTTAGGGCCAACCCCACACCCATATACCAACATATACTGGGTAGGGAACATCGGCTCACCTATTAGCCACACCCTGTGCCTCTGGAGTTGAGCCATCACATATGGGATACTGCTATTCCTCAGGATATAGGCATCATGCACAGACCCAGGATACTTTGCATTCACATTGGAGATGCACTGGTCCGCAAGGCACACTATCTGCACATTCATGGAGTGAAAGCTTTTTCGATTTCTGAACACCTGTTCATTTCTCCGGGGGGGGGGGGTACAAAGGCAATATGTGTACCATCAATTGCCCCAACAATGTTGGGTATATGTCCCATTGCATAGAAGTCAGCTTTCACTGTAGCCAAATCCTCCACCTGGGGGAAAACAATGTAGCTGCACATGTGTTTCATCAGGGCAGACAACATTCTGGTCAGCACGTTTGAGAACATTGGCTGGGACATTCCTGCTGCCATGGCCACTGTCACTTAGAAGGAGCCACTTGCCAAGAAATGGAGCACAGATAGGACTTGCACAAGAGGGGGATCCCAGTGGGCTGACGGATAGCTGAGATCAGATCTGGATCCAATTGGGCACACAGCTCTTGGATTGTGGCCCTATCAAGCCTGTAGGTGAGGATAATGTGCCTGTCCTCCATTGTTGCCAAGTCCACCAGGGCCCTGTACACGGGGGATGTCTCCATCTTCTAATCATCCTCAGTGGTTGTACTGTAGGGGGCAAAACGATGAGCCTCTGGTCAGTTTTCAACATCCCCTCTATGTACCATGCATTGCATGTTGTGACAGAAACAGTATGTTTATGTTTATTCCCAAAAAGTGCTTATGTCGGCTGTGACGCAGTTAGGTGCCATGGCCTGCCCCCCCGAAATGGTGGACGCCTGTCCTGTGTGGAGGGACAGGTGGAAATGAGGTAATGTCGCTGATGTTGTGCGCCGTTGAGGGAGGTGGTCAAGTACCACAGGGCAACTCCTCATTGGTTATTATTGAGCCCTATGGGTTATAGTAGCCAATGGTGATGTACGCCGGTGGTGACGGTACGCACCGCCGTGGACGTGACCGCCATTTTCTATCTGTTCACTCACTTGCTTCCTTACCTTCAACAGGAGAGGACCTACACTGCAAGTGCTGCTATGACCTGTGTCTGGAAGCGACCATGGCTCGAGCCACTGGGGAAAGGGCCACTGCCTTCACAGCTGCGGAGTTGGAGAAACTGGTGGATGGAGTCGTACCCCAGTACTGATTGCTCTATGGGCCTCCAGACCAACAGGTAAGTACACTGTAGGCACAATGCATGGGGCATGAATGCAAGGTGTGATGTGTGTGAATGCCTGCTGTAAGGGGGGGTGGAGGGGTCCTGGGCAGCATGCAGCATGTATGGTGGGCAATGTATGTGCGAAAGGGGCAGGGAGGGATATGGTGGGCCATGGGTATAACAGGCTGGACGGTATGACTGATCCCTTTTCTATTTTCATTTTTTCTGCAGGTCAGCACCCATCAAAAAAGGGTATATGGCATGCCATCACCAAGGACGTGCGGACCCTGCGGGTTTACAGCAGGCAGAGCACCCACTGTTTCAGACCTGAGACGCTGGGCAAGGAGGACGGTGGAGGCCCAGATGGGGATAGCCTCCCAATGAGAAAGGGGTGCCCGTCGCACTCTGACCCCCCTGACGTTCCACATACTGGCGGTGGCCTATCCGGAGCTGGATGGGCGCTTGAGAGCATCACAGCAGCCACAAGGGGGTGAGTACAATTATTTCCAAATCAGCAAATTGTGCATGGTGGGTGGTCTGTGGGTGGGGATGTGGGCCTGTGAGTGCCCCAGGCCAGGCCGGACATTTCAGGGTAGGTTCAATGTGGGGCAGGGGCTGATGCACTCCACCCTGAACCAAGCTAAAGGGCATCTAATACTGGGCAGGGATCTGTGGGTCTCAGGTAGGCTGCTATTGGCGTTAGGTATTACTGTCCATTGCCTGGTGACTAGCATTATGAGTGGTAGTGCATCGCCTAGTGCATAGGGCTGTACCCTGTGTGTTGTGTACGCCAACGGTGGTGTTGTTGCTGGCATTGCCCAAGTGTATCCTCTATTTCTTCCCTCCCTTTTTGTTTTGTCACCCTGTCCTTATGTGCATTAGCATCATCTGGCGGAGGAGCAGAGGCACCGGTGACAGAGGGAGCTGCATCCCACATGGCCCTGGAGGCCGAATCCACAGACCGTGAGGGCACCAGTGGGACGAAGGGCACCACGGCGGAGACAGGAGGGGACAGTTCTGACAGTGATACCTCCTCCGATGGAAACTCCCTGCTGGTGGCGGACACCTCTGTGGCCACCCAAGTACAGGTACACCTGCCACCCCCGTACCAGCACCGCCCTTCCAGCAGCCCCTCAGCGAGATTCCCGTGCCTGCTCACCCAGGAGGGTGGGCATCTCCTTCACCCCAGGCACCCTAGGCCATACCCCAGCTAACCCTGCTGCCCTGAGTGAGATGGCTATTAACCTCCTGCGATCCATCTCTGTTGGACAGTCAGCCATAGTGAATGCCATCCAGGGGCTGGCAGGGCATTTGCAATATACAAATGCATTCCTGGAGGGCATTCACTCCAGCGTGGCGGCCCAAAATCGATTATTCCAGGCTCTGGCCTCCTCCCTGATGGCAGCCATTGTCACTATCTCTAGCCTCCCCCTCCAACATTCTCTACCCAGTCCCATTCTCCTGAACCCCAACCTATCCCAAGCACACAATCAGACCAGCATGCACCCAAGACAACACACAGGATTGGCTCAGGCAAACACAAGCACTACACATCATCCCACAGGCACTCATACAAACACCATCCAGAAGCAGACACACCAACATCCACTGCCTCCACTGTGGCCCCCTCCTCATTGTCGTCCACCTCCCTCCCAGTACCGTCTTCACTAACACCTGCATGCACTACATCCTCATCCACTACCTCCATCACCATCACGCCTATCACTACACGCCCCTCACTGGCAGTCACCACCCCAACATCCATGCACACCTCCCCTGTGTCCTCTCCCATTGTGTCTGTGCCCCCTCCTCCCAAAGTACACAAATGCAAGCACTCAGACACCCAACAGCCATCCACCTCACAACAGCATCCAGCCCATGCACCTCCACCAAAACACAGCAGACAGACACCTCCTACAACCACTCCCTCTTCCTCCACTCCCAAACCTTCTCCCTCTTCCCACACCAGTGTACCTAAGAAGCTTTTCCTCTCCACCCTTGACCTCTTCCCTAACCCTCCCCCCGTCCTTAATATCGGGCCATGGTTGGCAGAACCCATGCCAGCACCTCAGCTACCCAGTCCACGGCCATTGTAGTTTTGGCAGCTACTGCATGTGTGAGAGGCTCCAAGGAGACACCCATCTGCACTGGCAGTGTGCCTGCACCAGCTGCCAAGGGCAAGGCCAAGGAACAACCACCAGCTGCCAAGGGCAAGAAGAGACCACTAGCTGACAAGGGCAAGGGGGCACCACCAGCTGCCAAGGGCAAGAAGGGACCACCAGCTGCCAAGGGCAAGGAGGCACCACCAGATGCCATGTGCAAGGAGGCGCCACCAGCTGCCAAGGGCAAGTGCAAAGGGCCTGCCCATGCAGGCAGGAGGGACAGGAGGCCTGGTGCTGTGACAGGATATGAGCCCCCCACAACCAACCATGCTGGTTCAGCCGTCCAACGCTTCAGGGGAAGGGCTGGAGCCTCCCCCCACCACTGGCAGCACCAGCACCGCCACCAGCATCGCAACTGCCACTGCCACCAGCACCACTGGCAGCAGCCCCAGTGGGCAGCCGTCCGAGGCTGCAGGGGAAGGGCTGGAGTCTACCCCCACCACTGGCAGCATCACCACCAGCAACACTGGCAGCAGCCCCACTGGGCAGCCACCCGAGGCTGCAGGGGAAGGGCTGAAGCCACCCCCCACCACTGGCAGCACCGCCACCAGCACTGCAACCGGCACCACCACCAGCACCACTGGCAGCAGCAGCAGCCCCAGTGGACAGCCGTCTGAGGCAGCAGGGGATGGGCTGGAGCCTCCCCCCACCACTGGCAGCACTGACACCAGCACCGTCACTGCCACTACTGTGCAGCCGTCGCCGCCGGCAGATGGACTGTAGTCCTGCCTCCATGGAGTGTCATGCATCCTGCCCACAGCAAATCTTGTGGATCTGACAAACAGGTGAGAGACTGTGACCTTGTTCTCCCCATGTGCTGCACCACAGGGAACAAAGCCCCCTCCAGAACCAGTGGAAGAAGGCATCCACTTACCCCCTCCTTGCCAGGATGAAGCACACTGAGCACAAGGCCCCCTCCAGAACCAGTGGAAGAAGGCATCCATTCACCCCCTCCTTGCCAGGATGAAGCACACAGGGCACAAGGCCCCCTCCAGAACCAGTGGAAGTAGGCATCCACTCATCCCCTCCTTGCCAGGATGAAGCACACTGAGCACAAGGTCCCCTCCAGAACCAGTGGAAGAAGGCATCCACTCACCTCCTCCTTGCCAGGATGAAGCACACTGGGCACAAGGCCCCCTCCAGAACCAGTGGAGAAGCTATCTACTAGAGAGACTGTGGCTTTGCACTCCCCAGGACCAAGCAGTGGGCAAACCACCCACTTGAGAGATTGTGGCCTTGCACTCCCCAGGACCAAGCAGTGGGCAAACCACCCACTTGAGAGACTGTGGCCTTGCACTCCCCAGGACCAAGCAGTGGGCAAACCACCCACTTGAAAGACTGTAGCCTTGCTCTCCCCAGGACATCGCAGAGGGCATGTAGCCCCCTTCAGGAGCAGTGGCATTGTACCATCTTCGGGCTGAGGTGCCCCACCCTTCCCCTTCCCCCTGAGGTGCCTGAGTATTTTCGACCTGATGCTCCTGCAGTGTTCTCTCTGTATTGAGGCAGGAGTCAAGTGGGGCTTTGCCCTATGTGATATGGCCCTGTGGCCCACGGACATTATGGACTTGGCAGTGTCTCTTCATTTGTATATCTGTAAATATTGATTTTATTTTTCAGGACGTATTTCTAGTATTTTATATTATAACACTCACTTTCTTCAAATCATTTTGTCCTTGCATTATTCCTGAGGGGTAGGGGGTGAATATGTAATGTTACTGCATCTGTTTGTGTGTATGGTGTTGGGGGTGGGTGTATTGCGTGTTGCATGTGTGTGTCACTCTCCTTTTCCTTCCCCCCTCCCCTGTGTGCTAGGTGACAGTACTCACCGTGGTCGTCGCCGCCGGCATTGGTATTCCTGTTGTAGGAGGAGGTAGACCAGCATGGGGAACACCTGCAGTTCGAGCTCCTTGGTCTCGTGGTTCTTCTTTGAGTCTCCAGAGGTGAGTCCTTTGCCTTCTGTGTACTGTTTCCGACGTGCTTTCGATGGCATTGGTACCACCCCAGAAAAGGTGGCAGATAGGCCAGTTGCAATATTGTGGGCGGTACATTCTCTTCCACCTGGCTGTTGGCGGTTACTGCCGCAGTGCATGTTGCTACTGCCGTGGCGGTCGGTGTGTTAAAGTGGCTGTATGTGTTGGCGGTTTCCGCCATGGTCATAATTCTATTTTTTTTTTACTGCCAGCCTGTTGGCGGTATTACCGCTGCTTTATCACCGACTGCCAGGATTGTAATGAGGGCCAAAGTCACACAGTACAAAGGGTCACTAGGCTGCCATCATTGCCTGACTACAACACTGCTACACAGATGTATGTCATTGCATGTTAAAGTCATAACAAATATGTCAATTGTAAGTGCCTGGTTTGTAGTAAGCACACATATGTGTGATATCTCAGCACACATGTACCACTTAAATGGCACAGGCCTGGTAATGTGTGTTGGAGTCTGCACAAAAGTCAACTTTCCACTTATGAAAATGCATTTGCATCAAATGATCAGTGACATACTTAAGTACCCATAGATGTGTTCCGACATCGGGAAACATAGGTGGGACTGATATGACTACACAGTCATTTAACAAAGTCCAACATGTGTCCATGCAGAAAGGTAGATATGTGAGGTTTCATATCCCATGAGCACACGGCTGTGGTAACATTTGCACATATGCCACTACACATGTCTTCCAACCTGCACAGCAAATCCCAACCTTCATTGATGCATGTGAGTACACCATCTCCTGCAGCATACATGCATGGGGAACTATATTTCACACGTTTAGTAGAGTATCGTGAAGCCTGAACCTAACAACACACCTCAGTGTGGGCACACATGTACTCATATTGCCAGATGCAACGTGAAATCAACCCAGCCGTTGTCCACTGCACCCTCAGAGTACGATTGTCCTGGGTATCACATGCATAACCATGTATTGGACTTAGTCCATCATATCTACTATGTTGTAGTCATATGTACATTTGGAAATCAGACATTAGAATGTGGTAGACCCACATATATGTTAGATCACATATGTACACTACTAGTACACATTTGGAAACATGTATGTGTACAAAATCTACCAACCAATGCACATATGCAAACGGTATCAGTCATAGCATGCATCACACACACATACAAACACAATGGTAACATATACAGATGTTACCATTAAAATCTGCACAAACAGGCACACACAGGTAGCCATAACGTACTTACTACATACATGGATAGCCCTGTGTCATGGTATGTGAATCTTGGTGCACTGTCAGCCTTTCCAACAAAATCCACACATTCCCGTTATGCATCAAAAATTACAGTACTCCGCTATTCCAAAAATATAATGCCTGTCCCCTGTGCATCAATCTCAAGTCCACAGGCCTTGTCAGGCTTAATAGGAAGGAATACCATGCATGGCCATCATTTATCTAAAATGTTGATGCAAACACAACTACTGCTAACTTTGCTAAGGAAACAATGATGCCTGGTGTCAATTGCAAGTCTTGAGGCCTTGTCAGCCTCAATGGGGGAAAATTGACGCATGGGCGTTATGCATAAAAAAAAAAGATGCATATCAGAAAACGTGAAGCACAGGCTCAGGAAGTGATGAAACAGTACTTCCTAGCTCCGTACATGGTACAGTTCAATCACTTTCACTTCAATATTTTTGTCTGTGACTGTGTGAGGGTGTGTGGAGCTTGTGCTGGTGGACGATTGGTGTTGTTTGAGAGTTTTGTGCTGTGTCCTTTTGTGTACTTTTTGTATTTTTCCTCAGTCTTTTGTAGTGTGTTTTTCTGTATTTGTTATTGTATTGTGGGGTATTTGTCCAGAGGTATGATAGTTTGCTGGGGTAATTGGGGTTAGGTGGGATAGTTTGTTAATTATTTTTTGGGGGTTGGTGCATTTGAAGTTTGTACATACTGCATGATGTCAGGGAAAGAGAGGACAACCAGGATGGTACCTGATGAACTGGGAGAGTTTATTTGGTTAGAGCTGTATTACCTTACAATGAGGCTAGTTTTGGGTGGCCGTGTAATCCAGAGTTACCCCACAGAGGCAAGGAAGCTGCAGTGGGAAATATGCTCCACCACCTGTACAGAATATTTGTAGTAGTGCACACCAACCACCAATTGAAGCATCGTTGGACTGACCTGATAGCACTGGAGCAGGATATACTGGATCTCCTGGGGATACACTTTGGTGGATCAGTTGGTGAGTACCCCATTTGCATAGCTACATCCTTATTTGCATGTGGATGACAGGTGGACATAAGGATGAGTGCAGTATGTTTTGTCAAGGGTCAGGACAGAGTGTTGTGGCCCACCTTTAAGAGCCCCTAGTACCACCTTAGCACTTAGCACATTGTGTAATTCACAAATGACGCTAAGCCAGGGCTGAAGGGCCATTTCGCTGTGCCATATTAACAAAGTGGTGCCAAGCATGTATAGTGCCACTTTCTTAAGCCCTGCACAATGTGATGGCTCCGTCAGCCATCATGTATGGGAAGGGGCCTTCCCCTCTAAGGGGAGTAAAATAAATGAGCAGGGAATAATGTTGTATATCCTAGGGCGAATTCTTCCACCACTTTGAAAGCCTGCTCAGAGCAGCTGTTAAAAGTGGGCATACATTTATATATGATGGTCCCCTAAGTACTCTGCAGGAGTAGTGTAAAGGTTTTGGTGCCACACCTGCTGAGTACATATTTTGCATCTATATGTAATGACGCAATTGCCCCCAACCCTAAGGAAAGATGTGCCTTATATTACATATGGTACAAACAAGGTGGGGGGCAGGGGGGCACCAAGGGGCGCAGGGAAAGTTGCAAGACACTATGAGCAACACCAATTGCCCCCTATCCTGAGGAAGGATGTGCTGTATATTACTGATGGAGCAAACAAAGTGGGGGACAAAAGCACCAATTGCCCCCTATCCTGAGGAAGGATGTGCTGTATATTACCGATGGAGCAAACAAAGTGGGGAACAAAAGCGCCAAGGGGCGCAAGGAAAGTTACAAGGCCCTACGTGCAACACCACTTTCCATCAATCGCACCTTTGTGTTTTTGGCCAACATCATTTAAGACACCTTAGCTAGGCACAAAGTCCAGAATACTTGCACATTCCTCTTTGTGTAGCATGTATCACATACATCCCACAGTGTTATAAAATCTGACACACATGTGCAGATTTTGTACCCCAGGCCTGCTCTGTTTTACAGACAGTATGGGGCAGGCCTGTATCTGCTGCAGCACTAGCACATTACTCATTAGCCAGCACCAACGCAGGCATACTTTGACCACAGTGTTGAGGGGAGTGTATATGCTCAGGTTGGTATCCCTTCCTGGACATATCTGGTCTACTATGGTCACAATGGCTGCCCACACAGTATTGGCAAGACATCAGTAATGTTATTCAGTTAATGTGCAGGAAGGGACAACTATGTGAACAAGAGGAAACTGCCATGGCATTTTAGCTCTAGTGTGTGTGCCTTGATATGGCACACACATATTATTGACACGAAACAAGGATGTATCAATGCATACCTCAACACTTTGCTATCCTCACACCACCCCAGGGCAGTTGTTAGATGTTTCAGCACTAATAATGACTAAGATGTTTTAAACATTTGGGTAAGGGTTACAAGCAATGGGTATTACAATGGGACGGTCACTGCAACAACCATTGCATGCCCCTCTGATGCAGAATACCCTGTCATGATGCCCCATTTGGACATGGAGGTGTAACACTAATGAACAATTGCAGGACAAATCCATGTGCATATGGTGCAGTGAAAATGTGCTACAGGAGAGTCTGGGAAACTAATGCTTTGGTGGTGCCACGTTCTACATTATCTGGCCCTTCATTTCCCAGACAGATTATAAATGTTTGGCTGTGGTTCTGACCTACCCCTAAGTTGACTTTTTTACTCAACTTAACAAGTTGAATATTAAACTGTTGCCCATGCACAAAATTGCCCAAATTTCACTAAGCTACGTTTTTCTATCACGTATTGCAGGTGTGCCTCCACCATCCACCACTGGAGAAGTGGTCCGAATTGAAGACCCAATGCAGCGAGTAAGTGTCACCTTTTGCGACACATGTGTCATTCCTGGGAATTATATTTTCAACACAAATTTTGAGCAAGGATGCAGTAGTCCACTTACCTCTGGGCCCTGATGATCAAAAATGGATAGCCGTCACCCCAGTGACATGTACATGATACTTTAGATGTCTGGTATGAAGTCTGTATTGATTTGGAGATTGTCAGTATTGCGGAATGTGTTAGGGACAGCATGTGTAATTTGAGGATGCTTTGTACAGTGCATATCTGTTCTACCTCCACCCAATGCTATGTTCGCCACATGTTTCAGCTGCCGATATGACCCCAGTAGAAAAACACTCCTTTGAGAAGAGGGCTGACAAGTACCGGCACATAATAGCAGTACAGGCCAGACACCAAAGGATGGAGAAGAGATATAGAAAGGAGAAATTGACTGGGGCTTGGGATGCATTTTCAAATGGGGGACCTCTGCTACAGTCCTCAACTGGTCAGGCCACATCGGGGAAGACATCTGGGACCAGGGGGGCCTCTGCTGGTAATAACCCCTCCACTTCAACAGCACCAATCCACAGCCAGGCACCCCACAGCCACCTGATTTACCAATAAGCCCTACATTTGCATCAAAAATTAGACGGGACATGGCAGCCATGATGGCAAAGCTGGATACGTTGGAGAGACAATGCCCATAATTATGAACTCCTAAACTACTTGAAGAAAAAACTGAAGAAATTGTAAAAGAATATGTGCCACAGGCTCCCAGTTCCTCCCTCTCCCTTTTACTGATGTCAAATTATTAAGAGGGATTTAGGTTGGTAGTGTTAGGATTGTAAAAAAGTGTAGTTTAGGTGTGGGTTCGTGTAAGTACGGTTGGGGGTGGGTTTTAGTAAATCTTTTATTTTTTGGGTGGTTGGGTGGGGGATTATGTTGGCGTTTTAGGTAATAGTTTAGGTTAGTACATGTGTATCCTTAGATTATGTTGTCCTACTAGTGTCTTGTCACTTAATAGGGGTTTGAGGGACAATGTTTAAAGTGTGCCATTATATATTTAAGATTAGTTTGGAATAGGATAGCTAGGTGTAGGTGTAAGTTACGTTAAATTAGTTTAGGTTAGTTTAGTGTAGGATAGGTTTTGATATGACGTTTTTAATATGTTTAAATAAATCCTGTTAGTATTAGACAATTATCTTTTCATGTTGATTGAGTGTTTGGGTGTTCTCATGTGTACACTGGCCAAGTAGTAGTAATGGCTTAGGGTATGCTTTCTGTCTTGATTTCCATTGATGACCATGTGCATCCCTATGATCAAGGACCTGTCAGATTGTCTGCTAAATGACATCAGCTAGTCCAAAAATTTGTCATGCACAGTTCCAGCCATTCACATTGTGTATGTATACGGTATCTTGGACAGGTAAGTAAGGAATTTCAACTGTCATTTCTGGGGTCTGGCAGTATTATTGTTGGAAAGAGTGGCACATATGACATTAGCCATATTTGGGTCTGTATCCTGCCACACTGACAGCTGCCTGTCACAGATTAGATTTGCCTCTTCTGAACCACACATAGCAGTCTTACTGGTGTTGTCATCTGGGTAAATTACCATACACTTGGTTCAGACCTATACATGCCATCGCGTCACACATTGCATACATTTAGCTGAGGTCATGGATTACAGTAAATGTACAAATGTTACATATGAAGAAGGTGATTTATTTACAGGTGCAAGTGTATTTCCAATGCTATACAATGTCCAATTCATAGGCCCCATAAGAGACCCTGAGGCATTTATTGCACAATCGGAGTCCAGGGGTGAGGGACATGTTAGGAGAAGTGTGCATTAGTGAAGAGGTGTCCAAATTGCCAATAGGTAAGATTTGAGACAATGACAGTACATAGCAGACAAGTCAAGAGTGGTTGAGTGAAGGGGTCACACTGCCTGCTGATACTGCCCATGTGACACAGACTGGAGCTACTGGGTGGTTTTCCTTGTGAATGTTGTTCCTTCCACAGTTTCATCCTCAGGTGTGTGTGGTGCCTCCTGTGCCACGGGTGGTGCTGTTGAGGTTGAAGGGGCCACACACACACATCAGGGGATAGAGATGGGGAGTCAAAGGTCCTGGCAGCTGCCATTTGTGGGAACACATAAGGCATCACTGCAGCAAGGAGGAACTGCTGATTTCTCAACACCACAGCAACATCTCAGTGGTAGACAGCCATGTTTTCCCTGAGGGAGGCCACATCCCACTGTATGGTCTCCAGGGTATTCTGTATAGCCCCCAGCCTGTTGCCTAGCATGCTGCTGCAACTTTGGGAGGGCAATTGTTGAAGCCTTTGCCTTATGACAACAGCTATGTTATTTAGGGACTGCTGGAGCCCACGTAGCGGAAAGTGAGTGCCCCTGGTACCAGCTGAGTTGTCCTTCATTAGACTGAGGCACCCCTGCACTCCCTTTAGGCTGCCTGGCATGGTCCCCATCCCCTCCAGTACCTGCCTGACCAGCTCCTGCTAGACTCCAACCACTGTCCTGGTGTGATGTTGGTGTCCTTGGAGTCCAGGGCTATTTCAGGACGGGCTGGTGCTGTGTGTTGGTAGATGGATGGTTCATATGGAAACCGTGCAACAATGGGTGTCCTTCATGTAACTGGAAGTGGTGTCTGGAGGAAACCTAGTACATCTTGGAGAGTCTCCTCATTGATGGTCGGTAGCTGGTCATCCATGTCATCTGTAAAATCCAGGACAGGCAGGTCAGCAGGAGGTAAGACATCATCCGCTGCAATGAGGTAATGATATGTCAATCTTTTATTGTGGCGGTTGTTCACAGGGCAGATCATTTACTTGCTAAAGGAGGCCCAGTGACATGTTACAGACCCCAGGCTGTAGTTGTATATCATGTGTAGCATTGTGCATCACACATGGGGCAACCTTACAAGGTCTTCATGCTTTGATCCCACACCACCTACTTCCTTGCAGGCTCCTTGTCCCTGCCACTGACACCATGGTGGCACATAATTTGCCTTCCTATTCACCATGGTAGACATTACCACAGTAGTGTTATGTGTGATGGCACTAGTGCAGGATAGCACAGGTAGGTCCATTGCGTACAATGCTTGTGTTACATTCTCATCTACCTGCAGCAGGCCCCACACATGTACTAATTGGAAGTGACAGTGCAATCATTACCACCGTTGGCATACACAACACACAGGGGACAGCCCTACACACTATGCGATGCACTACCACTCACAAGGCCATGGACAGCAATACCTAACACCAATAGCAGAAACCTGAGACCCACAGATCCCTGCCCAGTAGTAGATGCCCACTAGCATGTTTGGGGGTGGAGTGCTTCAGCCTCTGCCCAACATGGAACCTACCCTACAATGTCCGGCCTGGCCTAGGGGCACCCACAGACACACATCCCTGACCACAAGACCACCCCTCCACGCGCAAGTAGTATATGCAGAACTGTACTCACCCCCTTGTGGCAGCTATGATGCCCTCAAGGGCCCATCCAGCTCCGGATAGGCCACCGCCAGTATGCAGAACATCCGGGGGTCAGGGTTCGACAGGCACCCCTTCCTCATTGGGAGGCCATCCCCAGCTGGGCTTCCGCCGTCTTCCTTGCCCAGCGTCTCAGGTCCTCCCACCGTTTTCAACAGTGGGTGCTCCACCTGCCGTAGACCCCCAGGGTCTGCACGTCCTTGACGATGGCAGGCCGTATACCCTTTTTCTGATGGGCGCTGACCTGCAAAAAAATGGAAGTGAAAAAAGGGATCAGTCATACCTTCCGGCCTGTTACACCCATGACCCACCATATCCCTCCCATCCGCTTACGTACATACATTGCCCACCATAAATGCTGCACACTGCCCAGAACCCCTCCACCACCCCCCTTACACGAAGCCTTCACACACATCACACCATGCATTCATGCCCCATGCATCGTGCCTACAGTGTACTCACCTCTTGGTCTGAAGGCCCATAAAGCAATCAGTACTGGGGTAGGACCACATCCACCAGTTTCGCCATGATCGCTTCCAGACACAGGTCACAGCAGCACTTGCAGTGTAGGTCCTCTCCTGTTGAAGGTCAGGTAACAAGTGAGTAACCAGATAGAAAATGGCAGTCACGTCCACGGCGGTGTGTACCGTCACCACCGGCGTGCATCACCATTGGCCACTGAAACCCATAGGGCCCAATGATAACCAATGAGGAGTTGCACAGCGGTACTCAACTGCACTCCCGCAACAGCACGCAACATCAGCAGCATTACCTCATTTCCACCTGTCCCTCCACACAGGACAGGTGAACGCCATTTCAGGGGGGGCAGGACATGCCACCTAACTGCGTCACAGCCGACATAAGCACATTTTGGGAATAAACACAAAGATACTGTTTCTGTCACAACATCCAATGCATTGTACATTGAGGAAATGTTAAGAACTGACCAGATGCTCATCGTTTTGCCCCCTAGAGTACAACCGCTGAGGATGAATAGGAGATGGGGATATCCCCCTATGTACAGACCACTGGTGAACTTGGCAACAATGGAGGATAGGCACATTATCCTCACCTACAGACTTGATAGGGCCACAATCCAAGAGCTGTTTGCCCAATTGGAGCCAGACCTGATCTCAGCTATCCGTCAGCCCACTGGGATCCCCCCGCTTGTGCAAGTCCTATCTGTGCTCCATTTCTTAGTGAGTGGCTCCTTCCAAGTGACAGTGGCTATGGCAACAGGAATGTCCCAGCCAATGTTCTCAAACGTGCTGACCAGAGTGTTGCCTGCTCTGATGAAACACATGCGCAGATACATTGTTTTCCCCCAGGTGGAGGATTTTATCACAGTGAAAGCTGACTTCTATGCAATGGGACATATCCCCAATATTGTTGGGGAAATTGATGGTACACATATTGCCTTTGTCCCCCCCCGGAGAAATGAACAGGTGTTCAGGAATCAAAATAGCTGTCACTCTATGAATGTGCAGATAGTGTGCCTGGCGGACCAGTACAGCTTCCATGTGCATGCAAAGTATCCTGGGTCTGTGCATGATGCCTATATTTTGAGGAATAGCATCATCCCAGTGAGGAATCCTTACATTTCTCATAAATAGGATTAGCTATCCTAGAGAAATTCACAATTACACACAATGGGAATATTGTGAGGCTCTGCCTCTTGAGAGCCATTCTAATTTCAGAAAGAAATTCCCTCACTTCCAGAGTGCTGATAGATCGCACCCTTTAGTCTTTTATTTCATTCAAATCCCACAGCAGCTTCCAAAAATTCTAATCACTACCAATGAGCTGAATTTTTCTACTGAGTTTAGTCAAAACCTGGCTATTGAGGGATATGCAAAGCAAATGTTGATGTAAAAGGTATTTGGAGACCAAATCATGGCAGATCCAAGGGAAACAAGCCTTATTTTGGGCCTGTATAATAATAAAAGAAATAGGTGGTCATTCTGACCCTGGCGGTCTTTGACCGCCAGGGCGGAGGACCGCGGGAGCACCGCCGACAGGCCGGCGGTGCTCCAATGGGGATTCCGACCGCGGCGGTAAAGCCGCGGTAGGACCGGCACCACTGGCGGGCTCCCGCCAGTGTACCGCCGCCCCATTGAATCCTCCACGGCGGCGCAGCTTGCTGCACCGCCGCGGGGATTCCGACCCCCCCTACCGCCATCCAGATCCCGGCGGTCGGACCGCCGGGATCCGGATGGCGGTAGGGGGGGTCGCGGGGCCACTGGCATGGGCATTGCAGGGGCCCCCGTAAGAGGGCCCCTACATGTATTTCACTGTCTGCTGCGCAGATAGTGAAATACGCGACGGGTGCAACTGCACCCGTCGCACAGCTTCCACTCCGCCGGCTCGATTCCGAGCCGGCTTCATCGTGGAAGCCTCTTTCCCGCTGGGCTGGCGGGCGGTCTGAAGGCGACCGCCCGCCAGCCCAGCGGGAAAGTCAGAATGACCGCCGCGGTCTTTCGACCGCGGAACGGTAATCTGACGGCGGGACTTTGGCGGGCGGCCTCCGCCGCCCGCCAAGGTCAGAATGAGGGCCATAATCTTTTTAAAGAAAACTACCCAACAGACTATCTCTGGCTGGGATTCAGAACAAGAAGGATTTAAATAAACCTTTTACACCAAAAGCCAGTCTGACCATGTTCAATAATAGGCAAATCTAAACAAAATATTATAAAATCAGCCAAATAATATGATACAAAATGGAACTTATAAATTAATCCAATTTCCTATTAAAGGTTCAACCTTTGGACTTGTGATTCTGAATCCTGTATGCGGAGTTTCTTTTCCAACAGTCCTGGACCTGAATCCAATCATCCTAATCCATTGCATAATATGCAAGCACACCTGTAGCAGCTACCACTTATAGTGTAGGTAAGCTATGCCAATAATGGCTAGAACATTCTAGGCTTTCAGAATTGAAGGAACACTTTTCCTTAACTGATGAAAACTTCCTTCTTAAAAGAACAAAGTGATTTCTTGCCACAGGAAAATGTGGTATTTATTATGAATTTAACAAATATTCGGAGAAAGAAGCTGCAGAAAAAATAGAAAAATAGATCAAGAAAACATTTTTTAAAGGTATTGGCAAGGGAATGCACACACTTTCTAAGGGAGAGTACTCATTCAATCATATTCTGTCTTCTACCTTAGACTTCATAAACAGAAACCTGGGCTTACTACAACATGGGCAGGTTCAGTTAAGAGCAATCATGCAATTAAAATGTGCAGTACAAATGCTAAGATCAGGTTCCGTACCTTAAGAACTTCGCAATGAAACAGCCCTGTTTGAACCATATGTTTTTACACTCAGGCAAAAGAAAATGGCCAAGAAAGAATCTACATACACACTATCTAGTATAGAATATGTTGGGGATGCACTATTTACAGCGATCGTGACCCCACAAATTACCTGGTTAATACACAGTACTATTTTCTTGCCCATTACAATGTTTCTTTTCCACAACTCTCAAAAATATAAATCTATGGGCTAGTGTGGAACTATGCACAGTTCAAAATTGTTCCATTCATGGAAGTTTCCTTTTACCCACATCTGTTTAAATGAAAGTGAAGCTGTCCCTACATACAATAATACAGTAAATTACAGAAATCCCTTTGGGCACTCCCTTCTGTGTGACACCATGTCGTTGCATGGACTGTCTAGCACATTGATACCAGGGTTAAGTTGTGTTTTGTTGGTTTCTCCAATTACACCCATCCACATATATCATGAACTCTTAAATAATAATTCCGATTTATTCCTGACAAATTTTACTTGCTGTAAGTTGGAACCTGGCAAGCCATAATTGATGACAGTTTCAGAAACAGTACAGTATACTCAATCAATCAATCAATCAAACCCTGAGGGTCTCAAGGCGCTTTGGGGGAGTCAAGGGGGAGGGGCAAGGAGGGTCACTGTTTGAAAAACCATGTCTTGAGGTTCTTTCTGAAGAGCAGGAGGTCTTTGGTTTTGCGAAGGTTGGTGGGGAGGGAGTTCCAGGTTTTGGGGGAGAGGTAGGAGAAGGACCTGCCGCCTGTGGTTGTTCGTTGGATGTGGAGGACTGTGGCTAGGGCAAGGTCGGCTGATCGGAGGTTGAGTGTGGGAGTGTGGAAGTTCACTCTTTCGTTGAGGTAGGTTGGGCCGGTGTTGTGGAGGGATTTGTGTGCGTGGATTAGGATCTTGAATGTGATTCTCTTGTCTATGGGGAGCCAGTGAAGGGATTTGAGGTGTGGTGAGATTCGTTAGTGGCGGGGGAGGCCAAGGACGAGGCATGCAGCTGTGTTCTGGATTCTCTGGAGTTTGCGTTTGAGTTTGATTGTGGTGCCCGCGTAGAGGGCGTTACCGTAGTCTAGTCTGCTGCAGATGAGTGCATGGGTGACTGTCTTCCTGGTCTCTGGGGGAATCCATTTGAAGGATTTTTTCAGAGTGCGGAGTGTGTGGAAGCAGGAGGAGGTTAGAGCATTGATTTGCTGTGTCATGGGGAGGGAGGGGTCCAGGATGATGCTGAGGTTGCGGGGGTGGATGTGGGGTCTCAGTGCGGTGGGCCACCAGGAGTCGAGCCATGTGGTTTTGTTGGGGCCAAAGATTATGATCTCGGTTTTGTTGGAGTTAAGCTTGAGGTGGTTAGTTGTTATCCAGTTGGCGGTGTCAAGGAGAGCAGCGTGTAGGTTGGTTTTGGCGGTGGTGGGGTTGCGGGTGAGGGAGAGGATGAGTTGGGTGTCATCTGCGTAGGAGAGGATAGTGATTCTGTGTGATTGGAGGATGTTGGCTAGGGGGATCATGTAAATGTTGAAGAGTGTGGGGCTGAGGGAGGACCCTTGGGGGACTCCGCAGATGATCTTGGTAGCGGTGGAGTGGAAAGGTGGAAGGCGGACTCTCTGGGTCCAGTCGGTGAGGAAGGAGGTGATCCAGTTTAAGGCTTTGTGGCGAATTCCTATGTTGTGGAGGCGTGTGCGGAGTGTGTGGTGGCAGACAGTGTCAAAGGCTGCGGAGAGGTCTAGGAGGATGAGTGCGACGGTCTCGCCTTTGTAGACTTTGGTCCTGATGTCGTCAGTGCATGCGATGAGGGCGGTTTCCATGCTGTGGTTCTTGCGGAACCCGGATTGTGAGGGGTTAAGAGTGTTGTTTTCTTCGAGGAAGTGGGATAGGCGGGCATTGACTAGTTTCTTGGCAACCTTGGTGGGGAAAGGGAGGAGGGAGATGGGGCGATAGTTGGAGAGGATCTCTGGGTCGGCTTTGTTTTTTTTGAGGAGAGCTGTGATTTCCGCGTGCTTTTGGGGGTCTGGGTAGGTGGCGGAGTCGAAAGAGGAGTTGATTATGTCACGGAGTATGGGGGCGATGGTTAGGCTGGCTTTGTTGTAGATGCGATGTGGACAGGGGTCGGAGTGGATGGAGTTCATGTTTTGTTCGGTTTCTTCGTGTGTGGTGGGGGCCGAGGTGGTGAGTGTGGTGGGGGGCCATGAGTGGGGGTTGAGTTGGGTAAGTGAGGGGTGTGTGTGGTGGGTGTGTGTGGTATGAAGCTGTTGTGGATGTCCAGGATTTTGAGGTGGAAGTGGTTGGAGAGGGCGTCACATAGGGGCTGTGTGTGTGAGGGGTCTATGTTGCTGGCTTTGGGTTTGGCTAGTAGAGTTGTTGTCAAGGCGTGTCTTGTAGTGATCTCTTTTGGTAGTGCGTATGAGTTGGTGATGGGTGCGAATGGTGGTTTTGAGGGTGGAGAAGTTGGTTGTGGAGGGTTCTTGTCGCCATATTTTCTTTTCTCTTTCTATGCTTTGAAATATCATAAGGAACATTGCTTGCTCAAGTATAAGCAATTAAACCAATTATTCTCTGTTCTGCTACAAAAAGAAATCCCTTTAACTTAAGTGCTTGAAGTTTACAATCTGAAGACAGCCGGATCTGATTCAGAAATTCAGAGGTTGCTACAAATGCAGTACCCAAAACATTTTGCTGATACCATGCAAATTATATTTCTTTTGTCTGTGACAACTGGTGTTGTACATCTTTTTACACTTATTGGATCTGGTCTGGTGAGTGGATTTAAAGCTATATTTCAACTGATTCCGTCATTTTTTCATTCTCTGTGCCAGTCATTTAGAGGATTTCATATCATCATATTGCTAATCGGTTCTGGTATCATCATTGTTCTGTTCCAACAACAAAATCAGCAGAACAAAGCTGTAGAGATACTCTAGCATGCTACATGGAACTCGGAAAACTCTGGATGCTCACATTCCATAAAATTGATGTGTTTGGAATAGCCCCTGGTGGTTTATCTTAATATGAAAATGATAATTCAACCTTTACATAAGCACCAAAAGCAATGCAGAGCCATGCATCTGCCCCTTTTACAAAATGCTACTTATGACAGAGGAATATCAGCTGTGTCACTTTTCAACACAGCTCTCGATGAATGGCTTGATTCATTGTCATCTTTCGAGCACCCTGGAGAGGAGCAACCATTATCATTGAGTGCTTCAAATGAGCAACTAAATTGGTGGTCCATAAAATACATAAATTGACAACTATGAACACACTCTGCATGGTTTCCGCAAAGATCACACATATGCTGTGTTTGCAGCCAATGATCTCATGTCCTCCGGTGAAGAATGAAGAATGAACTCAGCATGTGAGCTGACCAATGACAACGTATACACTGAAAAACCCAAATGAACTAGGAAATGAAGAAAACATTTTTCCTTTTTTCCCTTTTTCTTTCTGACCTATTTCACAACATCAGTGATGTGTTTGATCTTCAACATGCATAAAACGCCTTTAATATATTTATTTACCTGAAATAATGCAAGGCTTAAATGGCGTCATGCTTCGCTTACTACATATATTGTTTTAGGTTAATACATATATGACATGTTCTTGCCTACTTTTTATGCTTCATTTTCAGTATTTGATATTGAATGCTTTTTTACTGCATTTTATATACTTAGCCTGATTAAATGATCTTTTTACTGGAGGTATTTTGTAATTTTAGACCACGCTAATTCAAGAGTGGATTTCACTGCTCGATAGCCAGTACAAGCTGGGGATGACAAAAAGACACTAAGGTTCGGCTCCATCTTATGTACGCCCGGCTTCATCTTGGTTAATGGAGGTCACCATCTCCTAACCCTTAAACAGTGGAAGACACCCTCTTTCCTGATTTGTGCAGAATTAATGTCAGTCTAAGAATTGTGATAGTATCAAGTCATTTAACTAATCACATAGATTCAACACCGGATGCCATATTCGTGTGGATCAAATGTCTACTTTTCACCATGTCAAGGCTAACTAAGAACACATGCAGACACATAGTCAAACCAATGTAGTCTGAATTGATGTAATTTTATCCTTATGCATCCAGGAAACACAGGATGCACATAATCTATGTCAGGCATTTCTCAACTTATGTCAGAAATTCAAATTTTAGATACGATTAGGTATATAAGGACTACCATTTTATCACTTATCAGTAGAGGTCCTTTGTCCAGATTATCATCCGAGATTGTGCAAGAGATAGTCTCACCTTCTGCTAGCACACTTCACACTTCACTGAAGCTACATTTCACCTAAAGCCTATAAAACCTAGTCTTGGAGGAAGACAAAACCTATGCCATAGTGTTTGTTTTCCTGGGAAATCTGTCTACATGCCTCGGCTGATTAAGACAACATTTGCTGTTAGCCAGGTATACAGTGCATCTCTTCTCCCAAAGAATCTCTAGACTGCAAGTGAACTTTAGACTGCATGTGGCTCTGCCTTCCATGCTCTCTCAGAAAAGTGCATAGAAGTAGATGTTAGGGTGTTAGTGTCTGGTTGACATTCTAACCATGTTAAAAATGTTCATTTTATTCTCATTGTTTATAGCATGCCTTCTTGCTGTTTTATAATATTCTGTTTTGTTGCTTTGGATTTACTAGAAAACAGATTATTCCCATACTAATAAATACTTTTGACTTCAAGGAGTTCAGTCTTCTTAGAAAAGTCTGTGTGTGATACAGTAAATAACGCAATTAGGTTTGTTACTGTTAACTCAGTGTCCCAGATCCCTTTGTGGTATTGTTAGTAACCCAAAGCAATAATTCTATTTCAGTTACACATTGAATAGTGTTCTGTGAGGCAATAATAAACTGTCTTTCCCATTCATCGTTGGCGCAATGAACCAAGTTCACCCATGTTACCTGTGGGTGGGAAAGCATACTTTGCAGAACTATGTCAAGGTGGTAGCTTACCCAACAGTGGGATTTGAAGAAGTTATAAATCCACCAGTGATGATTTCTTTCAGGCTCACATGATCTTGTTTTTTTCTTACATTATCTTGATTTTAGACACAATCTATTAGCGCTGACAGCATAAATGTCAGACATGAAAGCATAAAAAGACATTGTGTGATTCTGAATGAATGTACAAGGCTGTAACAACTCACTCTTGTCCTAAGCAGGCTAAGACTGGCACAATCACATACAAATCTTCAATAAACCATTGCAACTATATATAAAACATTACAAAGTATCACCTGTATCTCCCATCTTTAATATCCGCTGTGTTTGCTGCTCAGCATGATCTCAAGATCAAGGGGTCTGCACGTGGTCAGTGCATGCTTAGTGAATGCTGCACTAATATTCATGCCACTTAGCCACTTTTAGAAATTGGGTCTATAGTTGGCAGAGATATGTACCCTGTCCAAGTGGGGACCACTGTCCTAGTCAGGGTAAGCCAATTATACAATCTAAATGAACATGTGCCCACCCTCTGGAAGCTCGGCAGAGAGCAGGCAGGCTTAACTTAGAAGGCAGAGTGTAAAGTATTTGTGCAACACACACACATCAATCACAGTGAAAACACCACAAAAAGACTCCACACAGGTTTATCAAAAATGATTATTTATCTAAGTAAATCCAGACCAAAATCCAATCAATAAATCAAGAGTGGTGCACTTGGAAAGAAATTAGGTCAGAAAGCAATATTGGACTTAAAGCATTGAGAAACCCATCAATACTTCTGATTTAATATCTGTGGAGTCCTCCAGATAGTAGAGGAATGATTAATCTTGTGAGATGCAAACTAGCAGCGCTATTCCATGGAAAAGCATCCTAGCTGGTTCAAATGCTATTCAAAGTAATGTGCTCCAGAGATATTAGTGCCTGAGAAATCAAGAATGAGGGCAGGTTTCAGCTCTGTGGATTTGCTGTAACATTGGAAGCGCGTGTGACCTTCTACACAAAGTTTTATGGGGTGGCTTTGCATGCTCGGGTTGAGTCGTGCTGCTGTGCAGTGTCCTGAACTGCAGGCGGAGCTGAGGACTTGAGTCCACATGTCAGCAGCTTTGCACACGGAGCCCCGCACTGATGGGCTGAACCATGGTGGTGTAAGGTGTGTAGATATTGGACTAGTCAGGAAGTTCCTCAGCCCCAGAGAGAGGACCTGGCAGGTACGCTCTCAGCACATTACAAAATTGAGGCAATGAGATGCAGCCCCCACAACACCTTAGAACCCTAGTGGTGTCTCACTGTGTCATCTCAGCACACTTGGCCCCTGGACAAGCTTGCAGTAGCAGGAGTCACAATGGGAGCGCTGTGCTCAGTCGTCAATGATCTGAAGTCCCAATGGTGATATTATAGGTTTAGGAGGTCTTTGATGTCCCTAAGACTTCTAGGAAGAAAGGGGGCATGCCTGTAAGCCCCTGGAGATACCATAAAGGTGGTTTTTAGTTCTTGGAGTGCACAGAAGAGATCAGCAGGGCAGCACAACAGGGCAGAGCAGTGGTTCCTGGGAACAGTCAAGTCTGACAGATTGGGGATCCTGGGATACAACACTCTTCACCCCGGCAGGTGTTTTTTAAGTCCTGAAGTGAACTGATTTAAGCACACAGGTCCCCCTTTATGGTCATCCCCGGCTCTAGACTATCAGTGGGAGATAATCAGCCCCTTTGTTTTGACTCTGGTCACTACCCTTTGAAGTGTAAGTGTGAGCCTTTCCAAACCTCCTCCCCAGGAAGGCCCATCAGTATGCAGATGAATGGAGTATCCTGTGTAATGGGTGTCTGGAGGGAATGCACAAGTGTAACTGTCACCCAGCCTAGGTAAGACGTGTATTGGAGCTAGGCTGTATTACATACAGGATAGTCAGAGCAGAGAAATGCCTTTCTAAACGTTACGGCCCATATTTATACTTTTTGACGCAAAACTGCGCTAACGCAGTTTTGCGCCAAAAAAAATTAGCACCGGCTAACGCCATTCTGAAGCGCCATGCGGGCGCCGTATTTATTGAATGGCGTTAGCCGGCGTTAGCCGACCGGCGCTGCCTGGTGTGCGTGAAAAAAAAACACGTACACCAGGCAGCGCCGGCGTAGGGAAAAATGGCGTTTGGGCGTCCAAAAATGGGGCAAGTCAGGCTGAGGCAAAAAAATCATCTTAACCCGATTTGCGCCATTTTTTACGACGCCCATCCCCCATTGAAATGACTCCTGTCTTAGCAAAGACAGGAGTCATGCCCCATTGCCCAATGGCCATGCCCAGGGGAATTCTGTCCCCTGGGCATGGTCATTGGGCATAGTGGCATGTAGGGGGGCACAAATCAGGCCCCCCTATGCCACAAAAAAAAATAAAAAAAAATACTTACCTGGACGTACCTTAATGTCCCTGGGGTGGGTCCCTCCATCCTTGGGTGTCCTCCTGGGGTGGGCAAGGGTGGCAGGGGGTGACCCTGAGGGCAGGGGAGGGCACCTCTGGGCTCATTCTGAGCCCACAGGTCCCTTAACGCCTGCCCTGACCCAGGCGCTAAAATCCGGCGCAAATGCAGGTTTTTTAGACCCGCCCACTCCCGGGCGTCATTTTTGCCCGGGAGTATAAATCCGACGCAATAGCATCGCAGTCATTTTTTAAGACGGGAACGCCTACCTTGCATATCATTAACGCAAGGAAGGTGTTCACGCAAAAAAATGACGCTAATTCCATGAACTTTGGCGCCAGACACGTCTAACGCCAAAGTATAAATATGGAGTTAGTTTTGCGTCGAATTTGCGTCAAACAAAACGACGCAAATTCGGCGCAAACGGAGTATAAATATGCCCCTACATTTCTTAAATAGTGATAATAAATCCAACTCTACCAGTAAAAAGGATTTATAATGATCATTCCAACGGTACTAAACATGATGCAGCTACTCCTCTGAGATCAGGAATTACAGTTTTAAAGTATTTTAAGAATTCCCTATGCTGGCCTGCGAGAGGGGCAAGCTTCACAGAAAAGAAATACAACTTTGGGAGCTTTTCATTACCAGGAAATACAAATATAAATGTCCTGACTTTTGCTTACATGGCACCCTGCCCATGGACTACCTGGGCCCTACTGTAGGGGTGAAGTATATGTAAGATAAGTGGAGTTTAGGGCTTGGCAAGAGGTTTAAAATGCCAAGTCAGGGTAGCAGTGAGACTGCATACCGGGCTACTTAAGTGGGTAGCACAATCAGTGCTGCAGTCCCACTAGTAGCATTTAATTTACAGGCGCTGGGTATAGAGTATACTACTTTACAAGAGACTTATATGTAAATTAAAAATGCCAATTGAGAATACAAAAACTTTGCCATGGTTAGGAGAGAAGGACTTGCACTTTAGCACTGCTTAGCAGTGGTGAAGTGCTCAGAGCCCCAAGGCCAACGATAAGATTCAGCAGCAAAACAGGGGATAAAGGCAAAAAAGTCTGGGTTAAGACCACTCTAAGGATGTCAGGTCTAGCAGCTGCTTCACCAGCAGCCAAAGGGCCCAGTCACTCCTTCCTGCATACCCCCCTCAATCCCCTTGTTGGAGGCATCGAAGCCTCTTGCATGTATACTGAGCCACCCATGCCTTGTGGGGTTCAGGTTACTGGTCCAGCTCTAAGAAGCTAGTGATCACCCCCACAAAGATCTGCTAACAGCCTTCTGTGTATTTGCCCTGTAATCCTGGGCACAAAGCATTTCCCCTTTGGCCATCTCTCATGACAGCACTTCAGCTAGCCATCTAATGTGTGGTAGGCCACAGAGGAAACTTCCAGTGGTGAGCAATATCCCTGCATTCTACTCCCAAGGTCATGTCCAGGAACCGGTCACCCATTTTCTTTTTATGGCATCCTTAATACAACCCCAGGGGACAGATTTCAACTGTGTGCAGATACCTGTGGTTCAATGGGCACTGCAGAACTGTCACTACCTTTAGCCAAAAGAGGGCTAAAATCGGGCAGCCCCAGAGCATGTGTAAAAAATCCACAATAAGTGTGAGGTTTGCAGTATGACATTAAGGGGGCCATTACAACTCTGGCGGACGGTGTTAAAACGGCGGTAAGACCGGCAACAGGCTGGCGGTCTTTTTTATAGTATTATGGCCATGGTGGTTACCGCCATGGTCATCCGCCGCTTCACCGTTCCGCCCGCCAGGGTGGAGACGACCGCTGGGCTGGAGACCTGGGTCTCCAGCCCGGCGGCCGTCACAATACCACCGCCGGTATTTCGACCCGGCTTACCGCCGTGGATTTCCAGCGGTAGGAACCGCCATGAAATCCATGGCGGTAAGCCCTATCAGTGCCAGGGAATTCCTTCCCTGGCACTGATAGGGGTCTCCCCCACCCCGATTCCCTCCCATACACCCACCACCACCCCTGCCAACCTCCAAAGGTGGCAGGGCCCCCCTCCCCACGCCGACCCCCAACATCACATAACTCACACATACACGACACGCACGCAGGCACCACCAACACACATACACGCACACACACCAACATACATGTCTACATCCAAACACTCAGTCAGACACGCACACCCATATACAGACATAAACGGACACATCCATACATACATACATATAGACATACACGCACTCATTCCCAACACACGCAACACACCCGCAAGCATACACGCACTCACACCCCCCTCTATATACACAGACGCACACCCCCATGCACCCACACAACACACAACACCCCCCCACCCCCCTCCCCTAACGGACGATCGACTTACCTTTCCGTCGATCCTCCGGGAGGGGACGGGAGCCATGGGGGCTGCTCCGCCGACACCACACCGCTAACAGAACACCGCCGCGCCAAATCACAGGACGTGATTCGGTGGGCGGTGTTCTGTTGGCGTGGCGGTGGAGGTGGAGCAACCTCCACTTCCCCGCCGCCCGCCAGTATGTCTGTTGGCAGCTCTCCGTAGTAAAAAGGACGGAGAGCAGCCAACAGTCATAATACGCCGAGCGGCAAACCGCCACTACTGGCGGTCTTCCGCACGGCGGTCCCTCGGAGGTCTTGTTAAAAGACCGCAGAGGTTGTAATGACCACCTAAGCCTTTGTGGAATGAGATAGGCACAGTGCAAGCAATTGAATTGCGTGTACTTGAATCTGGTATTGCGAGTATTGGAGTCAGTGTGCCCCAGGATTGCGGGCCATTCCTTAACACACAAGGGGTGACCAATATGAGCCTCCAATTTAGCCTTCAGGACTGGTAATTCATCCTTTCGACCCCCAAGGTCAGGTCCTAGAATTGGTAACCCATAATCTTTTCAGGGATCCTTAATAAAACCCCAGGGGCCAGATTTCAACAGTGTTGAATTGCCTGAAGTTCAATATGCGTTTCAGATCTGTCATGACCTGTAGCAAAAAGTGGGCTGTAGTCAGGCAGCCCAAGACCAGGTATAAAAATCTGCATTAACCTGAGTACATCTAGCGCACATCAAGTCTGAAGTTTGCAGCATGACATTATGGGCCTCATTACGACCCTGACGGCGGGCGGTAAGCTGGCGGTAACACCGCCAACAGGCTGGCGGTGTTCCGTCAGCTATTATGACCGTGGCTCAATAGCCACGGCCATACCGCCGGCTAGTCCACTATAATCCCCAGGGCAGCGGTGTAAGCGCTGTTGCCCTGGGAGTTATGAGTCCCCAACCGCCAGCCTGTCTACCATGGAAAGGCTGGCGGTAAGGGGGAATTGGGGTGCCCCTGGGGGCCCCTGCACTGCCCATGCATCTGGCATGGGCAGTGCAGGGGCCCCCAGGCACAGCCCCATCGCGCATTTCACTGCCTGAATTTCAGGCAGAGAAATGCGCGACAGGTGCTACTGCACCCGCTGCACATCAGCATTGCCGCCAGCTCTATTATGAGCCGGCTGCAATGTTGATGTGACTTTTCTGCTGGGCCAGCGGAAAAGTCCAAATAGGGAGCCAGATATACCACCTGCACTGGCGGTATACTGGTGCCCGCAGCTTCCGTGGTCTTTGGCCAAGACCGCCGAAGTTGTAATGAGTTCCTAAGTCTTTATGAAGTGAGACAGGTGGAGTGCAAGTAATTGAACTGTGTGTACTTGAATCTGGTATTGCAAGTATCAGAGTAAGTGCGCTCCAGGATTTGGGGCCATTCCCTAACACAGAAGGGCTGACTGATATCAGCCTCCAATTTAGCCTTCAGGACCAGTAATTCATCCGTCTGCATGCTCATTTCGGACTTGTACAACTAAAAGTCCAATTGTCTGTCCCCTCCAAATGTTAAGATAATCTGCAAGAGCTTATGCATAGGGGGCTCCTGCTTGAGGGCCTCAAACATATGGCTTAGGTCTTCGTTATTGCACCGGGATTTTGGTGCCAGAGAGATTGTCCTTGATCACCAGTGCATTCAAAGACCAGAAGGAGCCCTCTGTGTAGCAGTACTCCACAGTCTCCACCCATGCGTCTGTCCCAGACAGCATCCACCACGCCACGCTGGGGCATACAAGGATGCTGGGCCTACTCAGTGGCACACTCCCCCTCAAGCATTTAAGAGAGATGTGGAGGATGTATGACTTACAGGTTGGGAGATGCTGATCCCCCAATATTAGTGCCACTAATGCTTCCTTCTGAGTAGGGTCTCTGAATTCCTCCAGCTCTGCCAGAAAAAGCCCAAAAGCAACTGTGGCATGAAGCCATTGCAGGTGAGATGCACAGTAACTTAATTCATAAATTGGGACCCCTAGCTGCTGAGGGCCTCTGAAATGTATGCAATGACATTCTGGAGCATCATCCATCACAGATCAGTTCCCTAATCATGGCATCCAGGGATCAAAACCAAGCCTGCGGTATCCAGATCGGGAGATTCACAAAGATTTGAGGTTCAGCGAAGGGGCTCCAAATGCCAACCTGTTATCATGGCGGTGGTGCTCAGTCAGCTTGAGAACTGAAGATTCTATAAGCTCTGTGGGCCTTTTCATTTTAAAGGTTGCTTCCAGTGCTTGGCTCATAGTTTCCGGTATTTTTCACACAATTTCCTTCTACTGTGCTATCTTACCCATGTTTTTCAATATTGGATGGTAGGTGTACCCACCAGTCCCATGCTCCTACATTAAATAATAAGCCCACAGTCTGCTATGCCATACATCATATTACCCTCCGGTTACTACACACCAAGAACACTCATTACTCAAGTTCCCACATACATAGCCAAGTAATATCCAAACCACAGTACATACTACACTGTCCTCTTGTTAAGCAAACTAGATTCATCAAATTTCTCAGTTATGAATTATGCCCCTGGGAATAATTTGTCAACAACCCTTCCTAAACTATCCAACTCTCAGGCATAAAGCTGAAGCTTTCTAACATCCAAAGCTCACCAAACAATGCGTCATGGTCCATCATAGACACCATTTTCTTTTTTAAGCCATCCAGTAGTGCTCATAAATGCTGCAGTAATGCATGCCTTTCCTAGTCACTGATGACTTAATTTAAAACCTGAAAATGCAAAAAGATGTTTTAAAATGTTGATCCAGAGGGATATGTAACCCTTTCAGCTGCTTTTATATCAGGAGAGATCACTAGACTTTTAACTGAAAGATAAGTGCTAAACTCTTCTCATTTACCAGCAGCATAACACAAAAACAACAGGTAGATGGTGCTGCGGCCCTTTTTCATTTGCATTTTATATGCTTTTTTTTTAAAGAGGTCACGTTAAAATACAAGTGGGATTCATTTCCTGTTACCACATACATTTTCGGGAATTTGCATACCATTTAAGTATTTGCACAGATGCTGGGAAACAAAAACACACTGGATTTGCCCCAAAATAGAAGGCCCTCAGTCACATGTGGATTTTAACAAGAGATGAGTTGTGCAAACAAAACAGGATAACAGCTCTAGTCAAAATTTTGAATCACAAGGGTTTATACCTCCAGCTTTTTTACCATGTAAAACCAACCACAAATTATTCAGGCAAATAGTACACATTTTGAGTTTGTGCATCTTTCAATTTGCAATTTCCACTTCATATTGTAAAACTGATTTACTAGTTGATATTATAGAGTGTGGGGTGACTTATTGCTATGATAGGGGATTTCTTAATGTGATTTCACCATGGCAATTTTATGTGTTGTCTGTGTTCGAGACATATTTTTTCTGTGTTTTCTAGTCTCAATATGACTTACCAAGTCCGTCCTTCGGTTTCTTCCCTCTCCTTGTCATCTCTTTCTCCTCTGGAGAGAGCTTCTTTAAGATCCGCCGCCCGCCAAAGTCCCGCCGTCAGAATACCGCTGCGCGGTCAGGAGACCGCTGCGGTAATTCTGAGTTTCCCGCTGGGCTGGCGGGCGACCGCCAGAAGGCCGCCCGCCAGCCCAGCGGGAAACCCCTTTCCATGAGGATGCCGGCTCCGAATGGAGCCGGCGGAGTGGAAGGGGTGCGACGGGTGCAGTTGCACCCGTCGCGATTTTCAGTGTCTGCTTGGCAGACACTGAAAATCTTGGTGGGGCCCTGTTAGGGGGCCCCTGCAGTGCCCATGCCACTGGCATGGGCACTGCAGGGGCCCCCAGGGGCCCCACGACACCCGTTACCGCCAGCCAGGTTCTGGCGGTCAAAACCACCAGAACCAGGCTGGCGGTAAGGGGGTCGGAATCCCCATGGCGGCGCTGCCTGCAGCGCCGCCATGGAGGATTCCCTAGGGCAGCGGGAAACCGGCGGGACACCGCCGCGGTCAGAATGCCCATGGATGCACCGCCAGCCTGTTGGCGGTGCATCCGCGGTCCCCGGCCCTGGCGGTAGACAACCGCCAGGGTCGGAATGACCCCCTACATTTTCTCTCTTTGGTTGTCCCCTCACTAGATCAGTTACCCTGGTAAGTCCATGCTCTAGTTGGGATGGGGGGGACAGGGACAGGGAGGCAATTATTTTGAAATCATCAGCATCTTATTTAAGGTGACTGCAATGCATTTGAAAGATGGGGATGATGGCTTACCTTCTAATTTATTGGCTGGGAACCTAAATGAGCGGCATGCTAGGACCCGAGCGTGGAGCAGGCATGATTTGGAGTTTCAGAGGCAAACTGCTGGACTGCAAAAGGCTTGTTAAGGGAAACCCTGTCATTGTATGACAGCACCACACATGGCAGAACCATGCATGGCTTAATGATGCGGGCGGAACCACAACCATGTCATAACCACGCATGCCTTTACAACTAATTTCATTGTAAAAGCATGCTTAGTAAAGGTATATTTGGTAACACCATACGTGTTTGTGTGTTACAACCCCCATTGCCCCTCCCCAAATCCTAAAACTTACCCTGTCCTAAAAGCTACTCCATCCTGTCCTAAAATTGACCCCAACCTCCAGTCCCCACCCTAAAACCTAAAAGCTAAAAGCTCCCATGTTCTGCCCTAAAACCTACCCAACCCTGTTCTAAAAACTACCCCGACTCCCCACCCTAAATCCCAAAAGCTACCATGTCCTGTCCTAAAACCTACTACATCCTGCCCTAAAAACTACCCCGACCCACCGCCATAAACCCTATCCTGTCCTAAAAACGATCCCACCTTGTCCTATAAACTAGCCTGAACCCTAAAACCTACCCTGCCCTAAAAACTACCCCCACCCTGCCCTAAAACCTAAAAGCTACCCTGTCCTAAAAACTACTTTACACTGTCCTAAAAACTATTTGACCTACCACCCTCGACCTAAACCCTAAAGCCTCCCCTTCACTGTCCTCAAAACTACTCTTCCCTAAACTTTAAAAGGTACCTTACCCTGTTCTCAAAACTACCCTGACCCCCACCATAAATCCTAAAACCTACCCTGTCCTAAAAACTACCCTGATCCCCCGGCCCCCACCATGAACCCTAAAACCTACCCCATCCTGTCCTGAAAACTACCCTGACTCCACCCCACCCTAAACCCTAAAACCTATCCTGCCCCAAAAACTCCCCACCTGTCCAAAAAGCTACCCCAGGCCCCTGTCCCCGACTTAAACCCTGGAACCTACACTTCCTTGTCCTAAAAACTACCCCAACCTCTCCTAAACCCTTAAATCTACCCTGTCCTAAAAACTCCCCATCCTGCCCTAAAAACTAGCATGCTCCCCCACCTCTGCCCTAAAACCTACACTTCTCTGTCCTTAAAAGTACCCCAACCTTGCCACACCCTAAACCCTAAAACCTACATAGTCTTAAAAACCATTGCTCCCTGTCCTAAAAATGAACCCAGTCACTCTCTACCCTAAACCCTTAAACCTACCGTGACCCCTCTACCCTCAACCCCAAAACCTATCCCACCAGGTCCTAAAAATGACCGAACCCCTTGCCCCCACCCTCAACCCTAAAACCTACCCCACCCTGTCCTTAAAACTACCCCAAACCCTGCACTCTAGCCCCAAACTCTAAAACCTATGCCACCCTGTCCATAAACAAAAAAAACACACACACACCCTGGCCACAGTTACCCGGCTGCTGCGTTCCCCAGTCACAAAATAAGAAGGTAAACCACCATCTCCTTCTTTCTTTAAGACACTCCCCTCTATGCTCTGTGATGCTTGTTTGTCTTGCCACTGTAGCTGATGTTTCTGATATTATCCTTCTTCATAATACTACTGTGAGAGATTGGGTTGTTGTTGATTGATTAGGGTGTGAGACCTGGTTGAGCAACAGCCACAGTTCTTTGGAGGATGAACCACAAAAAGTCACTAACTTAACCTGTGCTTAACCCTGGGTAGCTTGGCACAAAAAGCAGTCAGGCTAAACTTAGAGGCAATGTGTTAAGTAGTTATACTGTACACAAACAGCAACACATTGAAAACACAACACAATTAAAATCCCAAACCAATTTAGAAAACTAGACACACTTTTAATAAATTATTTGTCACCAAAACCATCAAAATCAAATTAGTAGATAAAGTATAAGGTATAAAATAGCAAGTCGTCGGTTTTAGAAAGTGGCCACCTGGGCACCTTTAGCACCACGTCCAATTGTCCAGGAGTGGATGGAGACCTCTTGGGGGTGCAAGACTCAAGCAGGCTGGGTCCAGGTCCAGGGTTCAGATGGTGGGAGCCTGTTATGTCCCTGTGGCTCAGAACAGGAGACCAGCGAAACCAGCACATGGAGTTACTTTTGAAGTCCTGGGTGCAGGTAGTGATGCAGGACTGTACAGCGGGGCTGGCCTCTGAAGATTCAAAGCATGCTCCAGGCAGCAAAGCAGTCCTTACAGGTACAGCAGTAGACTGGCAGAATGCCCAGCAAGTCACAGCAGCAGACAGTCCTTTGAGAGTCCTTCCGCAGGTCCAGTAGTAAAGTGAGGAGCAGGGCTGAAAGCCCTATTTATCCCGTGGTGCTCTTCTCCTAGAAGTTGGGTGAAGTTTTCAGAAAGGTTCTCTGAAGTTCCAGGAATTTCCTCCTTCACCTTCCCTGGCTCCTAGTTGGCTGCACTGACAATGCAGGGTCATTAAGCCTATTATGTGGTGGCCCAGCCTATTCAGTTGCAAGTGGGGCTGTGCTTAGCTCCCCCCCCCCAAACAAGTTGGTTAATGGCCCATTCAGGCTCTGCTAATCCCCCTATTGTGTGACTGAATGGGGTGAATTCACAAAGTCCCAACTGTGAGATACACCCAGTCATGTGGGCTAAGGCAGGTTACAGGCACAGAGGACTAAGTGCAGGAAAAGGCCAACTTTCTAAAATTGGCATTTTCAAACTTGCAATAACAAATCTGACTTTACCATTAAAGAGGGTTTGGCATTACACGTTCACAGACACAGAACATGACATATCTACCACTTCTGGTTTAAGAATTACAACATATTAATTTTATTAAGGAATCCCCAATGTTACCCTACAGGAGGTGTAGGCCTCTCAGTAGTGAGAAAAATAATTTGGGAGTTTTTTCTAAACTAGGGCATGTTAAACTAAAAAGTATATGTCCTACCTTTTAATTACACAGCACCCTGCACTATGAGCTACCTAGGGCATACCTTCGGAGTGACTTATATGTAATGAAAGGGGTGTTTAAGGATTGGCAAAGGATTTCAAATGCCAAATTGACAAGCCAGTGGGACACTGCCTTAAGGCTGCAATGGCAGGTCTGGGACAAGCTTTAAGGTGCTACTTAATTGGGTAACACAATAAGTGCTGCAGGCCCACTGGTAGCATTTCATTTACAGGCACTGGGTATATGGGGACGTTCATGTAAATTAAATATGCCAATCAGATTTATGCCAGTTGTTGGAAATGGGGTCTTTGGTTGGCAGTCAGGTTACACCCTGTCCAAGCAAGGACCCTCACTCTAGTCAGGGTAAAGGAGACTCACCCTCAGTTAACCCCCGCTCACCCCCTTGGTAGGTTGGCATATGGCTTAGGTCTTCGTTATTGCACCGGGATTTTGGTGCCAGAGAGATTGTCCTTGATCACCAGTGCATTCAAAGACCAGAAGGAGCCCTCTGTGTAGCAGTACTCCACAGTCTCCACCCATGCGTCTGTCCCAGACAGCATCCACCACGCCACGCTGGGGCATACAAGGATGCTGGGCCTACTCAGTGGCACACTCCCCCTCAAGCATTTAAGAGAGATGTGGAGGATGTATGACTTACAGGTTGGGAGATGCTGATCCCCCAATATTAGTGCCACTAAAGCTTCCTTCTGAGTAGGGTCTCTGAATTCCTCCAGCTCTGCCAGAAAAAGCCCAAAAGCAACTGTGGCATGAAGCCATTGCAGGTGAGATGCACAGTAACTTAATTCATAAATTGGGACCCCTAGACCCCTAGCTGCTGAAGGCCTCTGAAATGTATGGAGGATTCCCTAGGGCAGCGGGAAACCGGCGGGACACCGCCGCGGTCAGAATGCCCATGGATGCACCGCCAGCCTGTTGGCGGTGCATCCGCGGTCCCCGGCCCTGGCGGTAGACAACCGCCAGGGTCGGAATGACCCCCTACATTTTCTCTCTTTGGTTGTCCCCTCACTAGATCAGTTACCCTGGTAAGTCCATGCTCTAGTTGGGATGGGGGGACAGGGACAGGGAGGCAATTATTTTGAAATCATCAGCATCTTATTTATGGTGACTGCAATGCATTTGAAAGATGGGGATGATGGCTTACCTTCTAATTTATTGGCTGGGAACCTAAATGAGCGGCATGCTAGGACCCGAGCGTGGAGCAGGCATGATTTGGAGTTTCAGAGGCAAACTGCTGGACTGCAAAAGGCTTGTTAAGGGAAACCCTGTCATTGTATGACAGCACCACACATGGCAGAACCATGCATGGCTTAATGATGCGGGCGGAACCACAACCATGTCATAACCACGCATGCCTTTACAACTAATTTCATTGTAAAAGCATGCTTAGTAAAGGTATATTTGGTAACACCATACGTGTTTGTGTGTTACAACCCCCATTGCCCCTCCCCAAATCCTAAAACTTACCCTGTCCTAAAAGCTACTCCATCCTGTCCTAAAATTGACCCCAACCTCCAGTCCCCACCCTAAAACCTAAAAGCTAAAAGTTCCCATGTTCTGCCCTAAAACCTACCCAACCCTGTTCTAAAAACTACCCCAACTCCCCACCCTAAATCCCAAAAGCTACCATGTCCTGTCCTAAAACCTACTGCATCCTGCCCTAAAAACTACCCCGACCCACCGCCATAAACCCTATCCTGTCCTAAAAACGATCCCACCTTGTCCTATAAACTAGCCTGAACCCTAAAACCTACCCTGCCCTAAAAACTACCCCCACCCTGCCCTAAAACCTAAAAGCTACCCTGTCCTAAAAACTACTTTACACTGTCCTAAAAACTATTTGACCTACCACCCTCGACCTAAACCCTAAAGCCTCCCCTGCACTGTCCTCAAAACTACTCTTCCCTAAACTTTAAAAGGTACCTTACCCTGTTCTCAAAACTACCCTGACCCCCACCATAAATCCTAAAACCTACCCTGTCCTAAAAACTACCCTGATCCCCCGGCCCCCACCATGAACCCTAAAACCTACCCCATCCTGTCCTGAAAACTACCCTGACTCCACCCCACCCTAAACCCTAAAACCTATCCTGCCCCAAAAACTCCCCACCTGTCCAAAAAGCTACCCCAGGCCCCTGTCCCCGACTTAAACCCTGGAACCTACACTTCCTTGTCCTAAAAACTACCCCAACCTCTCCTAAACCCTTAAATCTACCCTGTCCTAAAAACTCCCCATCCTGCCCTAAAAACTAGCATGCTCCCCCACCTCTGCCCTAAAACCTACACTTCTCTGTCCTTAAAAGTACCCCAACCTTACCACACCCTAAACCCTAAAACCTACATAGTCTTAAAAACCATTGCTCCCTGTCCTAAAAATTAACCCAGTCACTCTCTACCCTAAACCCTTAAACCTACCGTGACCCCTCTACCCTCAACCCCAAAACCTATCCCACCAGGTCCTAAAAATGACCGAACCCCTTGCCCCCACCCTCAACCCTAAAACCTACCCCACCCTGTCCTTAAAACTACCCCAAACCCTGCACTCTAGCCCCAAACTCTAAAACCTATGCCACCCTGTCCATAAACAAAAAAAACACACACACACCCTGGCCACAGTTACCCGGCTGCTGCGTTCCCCAGTCACAAAATAAGAAGGTAAACCACCATCTCCTTCTTTCTTTAAGACACTCCCCTCTATGCTCTGTAATGCTTGTTTGTCTTGCCACTGTAGCTGATGTTTCTGATATTATCCTTCTTCATAATACTACTGTGAGAGATTGGGTTGTTGTTGATTGATTAGGGTGTGAGACCTGGTTGAGCAACAGCCACAGTTCTTTGGAGGATGAACCACAAAAAGTCACTAACTTAACCTGTGCTTAACCCTGGGTAGCTTGGCACAAAAAGCAGTCAGGCTAAACTTAGAGGCAATGTGTTAAGTAGTTATACTGTACACAAACAGCAACACATTGAAAACACAACACAATTAAAATCCCAAACCAATTTAGAAAACTAGACACACTTTTAATAAATTATTTGTCACCAAAACCATCAAAATCCAATTAGTAGATAAAGTATAAGGTATAAAATAGCAAGTCGTCGGTTTTAGAAAGTGGCCACCTGGGCACCTTTAGCACCACGTCCAATTGTCCAGGAGTGGATGGAGACCTCTTGGGGGTGCAAGACTCAAGCAGGCTGGGTCCAGGTCCAGGGTTCAGATGGTGGGAGCCTGTTATGTCCCTGTGGCTCAGAACAGGAGACCAGCGAAACCAGCACATGGAGTTACTTTTGAAGTCCTGGGTGCAGGTAGTGATGCAGGACTGTACAGCAGGGCTGGCCTCTGAAGATTCAAAGCATGCTCCAGGCAGCAAAGCAGTCCTTACAGGTACAGCAGTAGACTGGCAGAATGCCCAGCAAGTCACAGCAGCAGACAGTCCTTTGAGAGTCCTTCCGCAGGTCCAGTAGTAAAGTGAGGAGCAGGGCTGAAAGCCCTATTTATCCCGTGGTGCTCTTCTCCTAGAAGTTGGGTGAAGTTTTCAGAAAGGTTCTCTGAAGTTCCAGGAATTTCCTCCTTCACCTTCCCTGGCTCCTAGTTGGCTGCACTGACAATGCAGGGTCATTAAGCCTATTATGTGGTGGCCCAGCCTATTCAGTTGCAAGTGGGGCTGTGCTTAGCTCCCCCCCCCCAAACAAGTTGGTTAATGGCCCATTCAGGCTCTGCTAATCCCCCTATTGTGTGACTGAATGGGGTGAATTCACAAAGTCCCAACTGTGAGATACACCCAGTCATGTGGGCTAAGGCAGGTTACAGGCACAGAGGACTAAGTGCAGGAAAAGGCCAACTTTCTAAAATTGGCATTTTCAAACTTGCAATAACAAATCTGACTTTACCATTAAAGAGGGTTTGGCATTACACGTTCACAGACACAGAACATGACATATCTACCACTTCTGGTTTAAGAATTACAACATATTAATTTTATTAAGGAATCCCCAATGTTACCCTACAGGAGGTGTAGGCCTCTCAGTAGTGAGAAAAATAATTTGGGAGTTTTTTCTAAACTAGGGCATGTTAAACTAAAAAGTATATGTCCTACCTTTTAATTACACAGCACCCTGCACTATGAGCTACCTAGGGCATACCTTCGGAGTGACTTATATGTAATAAAAGGGGTGTTTAAGGATTGGCAAAGGATTTCAAATGCCAAATTGACAAGCCAGTGGGACACTGCCTTAAGGCTGCAATGGCAGGTCTGGGACAAGCTTTAAGGTGCTACTTAATTGGGTAACACAATAAGTGCTGCAGGCCCACTGGTAGCATTTCATTTACAGGCACTGGGTATATGGGGACGTTCATGTAAATTAAATATGCCAATCAGATTTATGCCAGTTGTTGGAAATGGGGTCTTTGGTTGGCAGTCAGGTTACACCCTGTCCAAGCAAGGACCCTCACTCTAGTCAGGGTAAAGGAGACTCACCCTCAGTTAACCCCCGCTCACCCCCTTGGTAGGTTGGCACAAGGAGGGATGCTTAACTTCAGAGTCTAGGTCTAATGTATTTGTACCAACACACACAGTAACTCAGTGAAAACACTACAAAATGACACAACACAGGTTTAGTAAAATAGGTCATATTTATCCAAACAAAACAAGATCACAATGACAAGAATCCACCATACACAAGTCAAGTTATTAATTTTAAAAGCGAAAGAGTCGTAAATCCTTGCAAAAACAGTAAAAACACTGCTCGCGTTGAAAAGTACCTGGGTAGTGTCAAAATAACATGCACGGGTGAGTGTGCGTCAGAAAATGTTAGTGATGCGTCGATTTCTCACCCGCCAGCAAGACTGTGCATCCTTTTTCCTCCTCTGGTCGGGTCGCGTGCGTCGATCCAGGCAAGCACTGCGGTCCGGGCAGGCTTTGTGTCATTTTCTCCGCCCCCAGCGAGTTTTGCGTTGAAAATCCTGTCTCACGGTATCAACATAACCGCGCTATTTGGGTTGCTACGTTATGAGCCTCTGTCAGCATGTGTTGCGCTTCATTTCTCAAGCTGCGTGCATCGATCTTCCAGCCACGATGCCGGTGGAGTGTTGATTTCTGCAGCAAAGCCAGCGGTGTGTCATTTTTCAGCCGCATCTCAGAAGGTGTGTCGATATTTGCCCTGCACAGCGGTCTGTGCGTCGATTTTTAGTCTTGGTCTGCTAGCTTCACCTTCCAAGGCCCTAGTAACTGGATAGGGCACCACTTGGCAGGGCAGGAGTCCAGGTGCTGGCAGGGGATGTCTCTGATGGCTCTGAGACTTCAACAACAGGAGGTAAGCTCAGGACAAGCCCTTGGAGATTTCTTCACAAACAGGAATGCACAACAAAGTCCAGTCTTTGTAACCTTGCACAGGCAGAAGCAGCAACTGCAGGATAGCTCCACAAAGCCCAGTCACAGGCAGGGCAGCACTTCTCCTCAGCTCTTCAGCTCTTCTCCAGGCAGAGGTTCCTCTTGATGGCCAGAAGTGATCTAATTTTCCAGGGGTTCTTATTCCCAGTTCTGCCTTTGAAGTAGGCCTACTTCAAAGGTAAGTCTCTCTTGTTTGAGAAATCCTGCCTTGCCCAGGCCAGGCCCCAGACTCACACCAAGGGGTTGGAGACTGCATTGTGTGAAGGCAGGCACAGCCCTTTAAGGTGTAGGTGACCACTCCTCCCCTCCCTTCTAGCACAGATGTCTCAACAGGATATGTAGGCTACACCACCAGCTCCCTTTGTGTCCCTGTCTAGAGAAAGGTGCAAATAGCACAACTGTCAAACTAACCCAGACAGAGAATCCACAAACAGGCAGAGTCAGAGAATTGTTTAAGCAAGAAAATGCCCACTTTCTAAAAATGGCATTTTCAAACACACAATCTCAAAACCAACTTTACCAAAAGATGTATTTTTAATTTGTGAGTTGAGACCCCAAACTCCAAATGTCTAACTGCTCCCAAAGCAAATCTACTCTTTAATCATATTTAAAGGTAGCCCCCATGTTAACCTATTAGAGGGACAGGCCTTGCAAAAGTGAAAAACGAATTTGGCAGTATTTCAGTGTCAGGACATATAAAGCACATTAGTATATGTCCTACCTCAAACATAGTTTGCACCCTGCCCATGGGGCTACCTAGGGCCTACCTTAGGGGTGTCTTACATGTAAGAAAAGGGAAGGTTTAGGCCTGGCAAGTGGGTACACTTGCCAAGTCGAATTGGCAGTTTAAAACTGTACACACAGACACTGCAGTGGCAGGTCTGAGCCACGTTAATAGGACTAATAATGTGGGTGGCCCAACCAGGGCTGCAGGCTCACTAGTAACATTTGGTTTACAGGCCCTGGGCACCTCTAGTGCACTGTACTAGGGACTTACTAGTAAATCAAATATGCCAATCGTGGATAAATCAATCAACAGTACAATTTACACAGAGAGCATATGCACTTTAGCACTGGTTAGCAGTGGTAAAGTGCTCAGAATTCAAAAGCCAACAAAAACAGGTCAGAAAAAATAGGAGGCAGGTGGCAAAAAGATTGGAGATGACCCTGCAAAAAGAAAAAAGTCCAATATCAATCAAACCATGCTTCAGGGTGTGAGCACATGCATTTTAGCACTAGTTAGTAGTGGTAAATTGCACAGAGTCCTAAGGCTAACAGAACAAAAATCAAAACAAGAAGGCAAAAGGTTTGGGGGAAGACCACCCTACGTCTGACATGTCTAACACTTACAACTATGATTCTACTCTGATTTATGAAGTCTAGACCCTGATGTCACCAAACTCCTTGAAATGTTTTCAGCCTTCGATATAACCAACATGTCCATGGCCTGTCCATTAGGATTTGCCTTATACTGATCATAAGGCAGTCTTCTTTACGGTTGCTGGTGATGGACAAAGACAGGTGAAGACTAGGCCAAGAAGAAAGACTTCATATCATGCCTGATTAATTTTGGATGCCAGAAAAACTATAAATTATACATTGGAAGCAGCCTAATCGGTCTTACTTGATGATGTCAGTGTTTCATTTGAATACTTGAATATTTGGGTTATCAATGCTCTAGATGTTACCTTACCTATGGAAATGGACAAATCCAATTGTTCTACTCCCTCTGCCCCTTGGTACTCAGGTATACATATTGTAGAAAAATGGAAAGTGCAAAAGGTTAGAAAGGGCATGGTGGTGCACACATAGCAATACAAACAAGCTCCCTAGAAATACATACTATCGGCTCAGAACCCGACAAAATAATTATTTGTGGTTTATAACAGGTAGATAATGTTGAAGGTTGTACACCTAAGACTCAACACAGCTAACACACTTGCTGTGATTTGCCCAAATTTTTTCAGAACAAGATTTCTCAGCTCTTATCTTCTTTTTTGCCAACCTCTCCTAAAGTTCCTCCACCAGAGATACTAATTCCTCCAAAGTTTCCTGGTCAGATTTTTTTATATATATCACAGGAGACCATTTTAGTCAAGATACATTCTCCCAATTCTGACATTCCTCTAGACCATGACCCCACCCAGATCTTTAAGACTATTGCTCTGTCAGTCACTCCTATAATTTTGTCCATTTGCGATCAGTCATTAGGTATTGACCAGGCCCCAACTTTCTACAAAACTTCACAATTCGTCTCTTTTGAATAAGACCACCATAGAATCTGTGGTCCTTGCAAACAATCGTCCCATCTCACTTCTCCCTATTAGCACTAAGAAATTGGATATGATATCTGGGTTAATTTTCAGCTGTCCCAGCACATTGAAAACAAACAACTTGGGGCCAGATGTAGCAAAGGTTTTTACCCATTCTGTGTCTATGGGAAAAAGTGTTCCTACATATGGCCCTTACTTATTTATTTCCAACAAGGCTTCAGGCTAACCTTGAGCAGTGAGACCATGTTGACTATTGCCAGTAATGACATAGGAATGAACTTGAATTATGTGGGCTGTGACCCTCACACTGTTAGCGGTTTTCGCTACGGTCACCCGTAATATCCTTCTGGCTAGACTACACCTGGCAGCCTTCAGGGTAAGGTCCATGCCTGGCTCAGTTAATTTTTATGGTCCAGGTCACAGGCAGTCCTACTTGCACTGTTCCTCCTACAAGGATCTAGGCTGTGTGTGGAGTGCTGCAGGGGTCTGTCTCAGCCCCACTCGTTTCCATTGGTTTGTGGCTCCCTTAGCTGACCTGATTGACTCTTTTGGCTTTCAATTCTATCTCTATGCCGATAATACACAGCTAACGCTGCATCTGGAAGGGCTTGAAAGCTCCCAATATCGTTTCAAATGCTGTCAGGTAGCGGTTGCTGTCTAGATGAATGACAATTCACTATGACCTAATTCTGATATAATGGCAGTCTTGTTACATAGCAGCCCATCCTGTTGATCTCTATCCTGGTGGTCCCAATCTCTGAGGACAGGTCTTTGCGTTCAAGCTGTCTTTTGATGATTGCATTCAAAAACTTACTTTAACCTGTTTCCACATCATGAAAGTTTAAATAAAAATGTTGCCGCTTATTTCTCGAACCTCTAGGCAACTCTTGATCATATCCATGATTTTAAGCAGACTGAATTATTGTAATGCCCTGTTTGAATCCCCCTTTACCTAACCTGTAAACTAGAACTCATCTATGAGGCTGCCAAACTTGTACTAGAGATCCTTAAATGCACCAGCATTTCAACACATCTCAACAGCCTGCACTGGTTTCTATTTATAAGACATGCCTATTTCAGGTGCTGTTTTTGCCACTAGGCAATACTTTCAGTCACTTGCGAAAATTACGTCTCAGCTTTTCTCCAGCTATCGTCTCCCAACAATATTGTGTTCTTCGACCTCTTACCTGGTTTCTATTATCAGCTATTGCAAAGCCCAATGATTCAAATTCTCCATTACTGCTCAGACCTGGAATTGCCTTCCTTTGGTAATCCGCTTTTAACTGATTTTTCTCAGATTTCGCGAACCTCCAAAAACCTAGCCCTTCCAATAAAAATGGTGCATGCTCATTTTCAGTTCTGAGTGCCAGGAAACGCACAGGTATTTTTGCACGCTACAGTTAAACCAATCAATCAAAGAGAGCGCCCAGTAATTTGGCACCCCGTGCAATCAGTTATTTTACAGGTGTACAGTTTGTACCACGAAAAGTACACACATTGTTGTGAAATGTGGTCAGTATATCCAAGGCCACAACATGACTTTGATTGGACAAAGCAATTATTGGGCTTTCTTTTAAACCAGTTTTATATCCCCATCGTTTATTTATTCGACTTGTGTTTGCGATATCAAAGAAATACCATAGAGAATCATTTTTTATCACAAACAGCTAGAAATCCAACACAGAGAGCGAAGGTTATTGAAATATCACCCACTAACTATATGCACTTTGAAACCCTAGCCAAGGCATCATTTTGTAGGTTAAGAATGTTCATGGATAAAACAGAAATGAATAATGCAAAATGTCTTACAATTCCAAGACTGCAGCAGTACAAGATGTAATTCCTCTATTTATGTTGTTATCAGTTCTCTATCAGGTCAGAAAGAGCTGAAATGGAACCAGAAGATAACAATGTTAATGACCTGCTAACAAGAAGCCAACTTGAAGATGCTTTTCGGTAGGGTTTAAATTGGTTGACTATATTTCATTGTAGCGAGTTTTTGTTGCAAAAGGAGGAATGACAATAAGTACAAAGGGGAAATTTAAGTTAGGCTCCCCGAACTGCTCCTGTTCCCAAACCAGGGATACATAAATTCCAATCCACTGGTTTGCAAATGGGGATTCAATTTGCATTGCAACCTGTGCACTCATATTTTGCATTGCAAATTCTCAATTCACAGGGGCTTATAGAATGACCTACCTAATGGATAATAATTGAGGCGATTTGCTGAAAATGCAGGGAAGGAAGCCTGCCACTATCCTCGCAGATGTTTTCTAAACAGGAACCAATTTTTTAAAGCAGCCTATGTATTGTAAAGGCACAGGTAATGTTCGAAAAAATGTTTCTCATTCGGGTATTCATTGAGAGGCAGCGCAACATGATTGCTAAAGGTGCAGCTTCACTATGGAGTTTGTATGATAAAATATCAAGAACAATAGTACTGTGACACCAGAATAGCGTGTCAAAAACTTTGTTTGCAACAATGTGGAGTTTACCTACTTTGTAGGTAAACTAACAAAATAATTAAGGAACAAACTATCATTAAAAATGAGGTGAATACATCAACAAATTCATATTTGTACCATTATATAAAATGTATTTAAAATATAGAGATTACAATTATTAATAAAAAAATAAAATTGTAAATAATAACGTAAAAGAAACATACACATTTTTACATTGTGATCCAATTACAATCAATAATTAAACACTTTACAAATATTACATTGAAAATATTTATGAAAATTTAATAGCAAATATTAACAAATAAAAATATATATACATACAAATATATATAAAACAAAAGATTATTACATAATTTGAAGCTTAATTTAAAAATGAAAATTAATATAAACATAGTTTAATTAACATTAACTTAATGTATAATATTACACATATTTACACCATCGATAAAACATTAGTAATATTAACAATAACAAAAACATAAATGAACATACACCAAAAATAGAAAATACAATGATTACAAGTATAAAATGTAAATAAAAAATACACATTTTTATATATTTTCTTTTTTTTTAAATAGTTTTATTGCTTTTTATAATAGTGCAATGATATACACTTAGTAATAATATACTGTACTGAAATCCCCAACTTAACATGACCCCTCCTCCCCCCTTTTAAACACAAGATTGTTCATGACGGATTTTTGATTAGCAATTCACATACATAAACAGTTGATTCCAGTACATGTGACGTTTAAGTTATGGGTATAGAAGACTGTTCAGTTTCAGATTCTGAGGTGTTATTTTCTTCTTCCGCTATGGATGCGTCTATATTTCTTAAGTTTTCTAGGATCGTATTCCATTGTGAAATATAGTCTCTGGGTCTTTGTCCATGTACAGCTTCTTTTAACAATGCTGCTCCCTCGGCTTCTGCCCATTTCTCCATTGCATTTTGCCATCAAGTCACTTGAGGGCCCACTGAGTCCTTCCAATGTGAGGTTATCTCTCTTCTGGCTAAAAATTAAAGCGAGGTCCATGAATTTGCTGGTTATTTTATGAGCTGGTGGTCGGGTGAAGTCCCCCAGCATTGCCACGATTGGGGAGGGGGATAAATGTCTCCCAGTACAAGAGGTAATTTTCTTAAAAATCTCCATCCAATAATTTCTGATTGAGGGACATCCCCATAGCATGTGTAGTAGGTCTGCTGTTGGTTCAGTACATATAGGGCAGTTGGCATTGGTTGTACTATATATTTTCGATATCATATGAGGGGTTAAGTATGCTCTATGATATATATATAAATTTATCATCTCAAATCTTGCGTTTCGCGACACAATGTATATGTGGGAGGTTATCCTGGTCCATTGCTCATCCTCTATGGTAGTTCCTAACTCCATCTGTCATTTGGTTTTAAGTTTGTCTAGGGGTAAGCATGCATTGTTCGATAGGGATTTATATATTCCTGAGATCACTCCCTTCTGTTCCCCTATTGAGCAGAGTAGGTTACAGCTCTCATGTGTAGGTGGCTCGAGTATACCTGTTCGCCATCTCTTATTAATTTCCCTGTTGATGGTATTATGTATTAGGAACATTCCAGGTGGGAGTGCAAATTGTTCTTGAAGTTCCGCATATGTTCGAAGTTTCCCATTTTCATACATGTTGCCCAATTTTGTAATATTATGTGTCATTAGTTTAGCGATGCCTATTATCGTATGATCTCCAGTAATGTATGTCAGGCTCGTTATGGGGGCTTCAGGTGTATATGGTGTCATGTTGCGGGTGCGTTTTAAATGTTGCTCCCAGCAATATCTGGATGGCTCCCATTCCATAGGAAGGGGTCGCTTCTGTTTTTTCGGATTCAGTAATATCCCCAGGATTTGCTCTGGTGGGCAGTTCAATGGGATCTGTAAGTCCCCGGGTATTGAAGGTTTAACAATTATTTTTGCTAGCCATTGTAGTTGCCCTGCCCAGGAGTAAGTTTCCAGGTTTGAGACCGCCAGGCCTCCTTCGGCCGTGGGCCTCTGGAGGGTACGTAGCACGATTCTGTGTCTGCTCGAGCCCCATATGAAACTTGTGACCATAGATTCTATATTTTTAAACACCGATTTCGGTATTAACAGTGGAATGGTGTAAAAGTAGTAGAGCAGTCTGGGTAACAGTATCATTTTGAGTAGAGCGACTCTACCGGAGACTGTCAGAGGGAGTGTCCTCCAAAACTGCATGTTCGCTCTGATCTTCCTGAGTGCATTATGTATGTTCCCGTCTAACAAGTCAATTGTGTTATGGTATATATTTACCCCCAGATATTTAAACGTGTTTGGGGTCCAGGGTAGACCTTTGGTGTCTGTGGGTTCTACAGTGCCCTTAATTGCTGGGAAAATGGAGGACTTCCTCCAGTTGATGCGGAGGCCGGATGCTGCTCCGTATGCCTCTAACATGCTCATTGCTCCCGGAAGATCCGCCTCCAGATTCTTATGGAAGAGAAGCATGTCATCCGCGTAGAGAGCAATATGATGTGTCCGGCAATTTACTAGGATACCCTCATAGTATCCTCTGGTTCTGGCCATTTGGGCCAGTGGTTCTTCCGCTACTGCAAATAGAAGGGGTGATAGTGGGCAACCCTGTCTGGTACCTCTACCAATGGGGAAGGAATCGGATACTGTTCGACCCATTCGTACTCGCGCCGTGGGGTTGGTGTACAACAGTTTAGTCCAACGGACGAAGCCGTCTCCTAGCCCCATTTGCAACATGACCTGGTCCAGGTAGTCCCATCTCAAGTTATCAAAGGCTTGCTCAATATCTACCGATATGATCGCTGCCTGTGGTGTAGTTGGTGGAATGTTATTAAGGACCGATAGGAGGTGCCTAATGTTTTGTGCCGTGCTGCGTGATGGTATAAAGCCCAACTGATCTTGATGGATCAGTGAGGTCATGTGCGGTAATAACCTATCTGCTAATATTCTACTGAGAATCTTATAAGGTTTAGCATGGATAGCGGGCGGTATGATCGGGCATCCACTGGGGGTCTATCTGGTTTCAATAATGGGATCATTATGTCTTTGGAGGTTGATTGGGGTAAGTTATTATTATTCCATGCTTCTGTATATAGAATGCAAAGTTGTGGTGCTAGTAAATCTTGGAATCGTAGATAGAACTCCATTGGAAGTCCATCCGCCCCTGGTACTTTACCTCTTGACATATTTTGGATTGCTGATTTGACTTCTGCGATCGAAATGGGAGCTGCCAGAGTTTGACAGTCCTCAGCCCCTAGTTTTGGGAGATTGAGGGTCTCCAGTTCCCTCATTTGGATCTCGGTTATCCCATCTTTAGGGGGTGCGTATAATACTAAGTAATAATTAACGAAGTTTGTGTTTATTTCCTTCTGTCCAAATACTCTATGACCTGGGGTGTCTTCAATTTCTAATATAATCGTTTGTTGCGAGTGGGGTCTGGCTAACCAAGGCAGTAGAGCTCCTGACTTGTCCCCCTCTGCGTGTTGTCTGCTTAAATAGAGTTTGTAATCAAATCGGGACAGTTTAATATTCGCTTCAGCTATCTTATTTTTAGTTTTGAGTATTAGGGAGGTCAGGTCAGGTTGTGTAGGATAATTACGTTCAAGTTCTCTGAGGGATTCTTCTAGTCGCTGGAGTTCCCCTTCTAGTACTTTCCTAACACCCAGATTTTCGCTAATACATTGGCCCCTGGTGACTATTTTGAACGTTTCCCCTTCTATAGCTCTAGAGGTGGCAGTCCCAGCATTTTGTTTAAAAAAATCTTTAATGTTCTTGTGTAGGACTTGTCTAAATGATTCGTCTTCTAAGGTGTCTGTCTCAAACGCCAAGTTGGTATTAAGGGTCTCTCTCCAGTCCAAGCCAAGGTGATCATCAGTGGGTTGTGGTCCGATATGGTGCGGCTAAGATATTCAGCTGTTTCCACTCTACTATACACTTCCGGTGACACCAGTATGGTGTCAAGCCTTACATGTAGGGCATGTGCTGCAGAATAATATGAATAATCCCTAGTGTGTGGGTTGAGGTGTCTCCAGCAGTCTGTGAGGTGCCAGTGTAGCTGCCATTTTTTAAATATTTGGGCCATTTTACATATCGGGGACTGTGGGAGGGGTGGATGTGATCTATCTAGGTCAATGTTGGTTATGCAATTAAAATCACCTCCGATTACCTTTGGGCCTGTCATGAGTGGGCCTATGTTACATGATATCCTGTCGAAGAATTTCCCTTGGTCTTGGTTTGGGGCATATATCCCACTGATGGTTATGTCTTTCCCTTCCAGTCTCCCTGTGATCACCACATACCTCCCCTCGTTGTCTATGATCTTGTGTAATACTTGGAAGGGTACCCCTGGCCGGATCCATAATAATACTCCCCTCGCGAATGCTGAGCACGTAGTTGCGAAGATTTGGCCTCTCCACCTTTTTTCAGGGCATTAACTTCTTGTTCTATTAAGTGTGTCTCCTGTAAGATAGCTATATGGATACCCCTCCGTTTAAGATAATTTTGTACTTTGAATCTTTTAGACATATTATTTAGGCCTCTAACATTCCAGGTTAGAATTTTATATAGTGTAGTCATGATCCATTTTAGTTGTGTAATGTAGGTAGATTCCTAGTTCCTGTCGTCGTGTTTGGAACCGTAATAATAGTTTCAATGTTTTGGATCGTGAATTTCTCAGATCGTTACTTACTTGTGTTTTTAGTACCCCTAGAACTAACTTAATTAACTTGTTTCCCAACTCCCATTTCCCAGGACCGGCACTTACAACTCCTCCTGTCCAAACCATATTAACTGTCTTTATTAGCGTCCTATTGCTGGGTGGAGTGGCAATGGCCGAGAGCCGTCGCCCCGGGCCGCTCCCCAGGCCCTTTCGTGTTATCCCCATTGCCCAGACTAGTGTGTTTAAATAGTTTCATTGGGGTCTGCGTCATGTGCTTTTTTACTTAGTACTTGTTTTGGTGTTTTGTGAGGTAGGTTGGTATTCACAGAGTGGTTCTTCCTTTCAAGAGAGAGGTCAGATAATCTCATCTGCTGTTCTCGGCGTCACCGGAGGCAGGCTAACAGGAACACCATGAGCACCTCGAGGAACCCCACTGCACGAGTCTATGTCCGAAACATTGCCAGAGGTAGGAGATAACGGTGGGATCCCCCAACTCAGTGTCGCCGCTGTGTTTATGGCTTCTCTCATTTCCTGCAGCGATTGGTGCCGTGGAGGTGCTATCTCGGTGATCCGTCTCCTGGATCTGCTGCGTTTTCCTTTGTGTGCACAGGAGAATCGAGGGCCGGTTGTCGGTTTGGTTACGTTCCAGGATTCTAGCCAGTCCTCCACTGATTGTGGAGATAGAAAGAAGTGTGTTGGATTGTCGTATTCTACTCTAAGCTTGGCCGGGAAGAGCATTGCGTATTTTATACCGTTCTCCCGCAAGACCCGCTTGGGCCCTTTGAAGGAAGCCCTTTGCGCTTGTGTTCCCCTGGTGAAGTCAGGGAAGATCATGATTCTTTGGTTCTCATATAGGATTTTGCCATGTAGGCGGGACTGGGCTAGAATATGGTCTCTGTCTTTATAATGTAATTGTTTTGCCATTATTATCCTCGGTCGGGCTCCGGGAGGAGGTAGTTTGTTGGGTAGTCTGTGGGCCAATTATTCTGAGGTTGTTCCGGCGGCTTCCGTTTTCGGCATCTTCAGCCCTGGTTTCCAGTGTTTTAACCCTTGATGTGAGGTCCATTAACTCTGATGATGCGCTTTTTTGCGTTGTGGCCATGATGGCAATAGTTTTTTCATTCGCTCCTACTCTTTCTGCTAATTTCTTATGGTCGTCTCGTAGCAGGGAGAGGTCTATTGTTAAGTTGTCTATTTTGCGTTCCAGCGCTTCCCGTGACTCCTTAGAGGCTTAGTCCGCTCTCCACCGCCACTCGGTCGCGCTCTTTCCGTCGATCACTACCACTGTGCGTGGCAGGTAAGCGGTTCGATGTCCGCCGGGGGGGACCTCTTTGAGTCAGGGGTGTGTCTCCTCCTCGGTGTCGCACATGGTCCCTTCTTGCCTTTGCAGCTCCTCAGCTGGGGCATCGCTCGGTCACGTCCGCCATCTTGTGTCTCAGCAACCGCGGGGAGAGCAGAGTATATCTCTCCGATTTCTCCTGTGTTCCGGACTGGCGGCAGGTCCACTATGTGCTACAGGTCTTCCGATCGCTAACCCTGTTATTTTCGGCAGCAATAGGGGTCTAATTATTGCTAGTATGATGTTCTGGCCCAGTTTGCGGGCCGGGAGCTCCACACTAGGCGTGTTGCTGCATCGGCTGCAGGCCACCCCCCCCCCTACACATTTTTATAGATAGTGGAAACATTAAAGAAAAAAATAACAACCATAAAAAATAAACAACATTTGCAAAAGTAATGGACTTGAAAGAAATTGTATTTACTCTTCCAAGACCAATTTAAACAAAAATATGTAAGTTGCTGAAATTTGGGGTTAGATTTACTATTCCCTCTCCAGCATAATCAACAATGATGAGGGACAAACCCAAAGCAGGAACACCAACCCATCTGTTGGCTGGACACACAGACACAGTAGGGGTAGCCAGCTACAGTCCACAATGAGCATGTGTCAGGGGTTGTCACTTGCGCTTCCTGGTTTTCTTGTGGGCTCATGTGCTGTGACTGTCCCTGCTGTCCGGTAGTTGAAGTTCCATCTTGTTGATACTCTTCTCGCTTTTTAGGCTTTCCCATTGTTAGAGCTGGGAGATCTGTTGTTCCAGAGTGGGTTTATTCATACAATTTCAATGGGGTCGCTTCTTGGACAAAGTGCTCAAGCACCCAGTAGATCTACTCTCCCCTATCTCCCGCAGGCCTGTCCGTGTAGAGCAATCCCTCTTCCCTCTGGAGATGCCAAGATTTTCCCAATCGCTCCTACCGTCGCGGTCCAGCTCAGCACTAGTGTTTAAATATCGGATCTCCGATGCACTCCGTTCGTGCTGCCGGGGTCGCGCTCATCACCTAGTGGCTCAGCCCAGTGCTGGTGTTTAAGTGCCGGTTCCCCAATGTGCTCAGTCCGCACTGCCGGAGTTACGCGCTTCACAGAGTGGGCTTCTCCCTCCGTCTACAAACTTCGGTGATTCTCATGGTACTCCCCTGAGGGCGGGCCGCTTTCATCCAGTGCGGCTTGATGCTGGGTTCTCTCCGCTCGCCCTCCGCCGCCACTTGGTCTGTGTTCTCACCGCCAATCACTATCACTGTGCGTGTCAAGTAAGCGGTATGTTATCTGTGGGGGGGCGCCTCTTTCCAGCAGGTCTGTCTGTGTAGGGTAATCCCTCTTCCCACTAGGGGTGCCAAGTTTTTCCCGACCGTTCCTCTCATCGCTGCCTAGTTCAGCGCTGGTGTTTAAGTGCCGGTTCCCCGATGCGCTTCGTTCGCCTTTCCGGAGTCGCGCTCATCACCGCGTGGGCCTCTCCCCCTGTCTGCGATCTTCAGCGAACCTCATGGTACTCATCAGCGGTCGGGCCGCTTTTATCCAGTGTGGCTTGATGTCGGATTCTCTCCGCTCTCCGACGCCACTCGGTCGCGCTCTTTCCGTCGATCACTACCACTGTGCGTGGCAGGTAAGCGGTTCGATGTCCGCCGGGGGGGACCTCTTTGAGTCAGGGGTGTGTCTCCTCCTTGGTGTCGCACATGGTCCCTTCTTGCCTTTGCAGCTCCTCAGCTGGGGCATCGCTCGGTCACGTCCGCCATCTTGTGTCTCAGCAGCCGTGGGGAGAGCAGAGTATATCTCTCCGATTTCTCCTGTGTTCCGGACTGGCGGCAGGTCCACTATGTGCTACAGGTCTTCCGATCGCTATCCCTGTTATTTTCGGCAGCAATAGGGGTCTAATTATTGCTAGTATGATGTTCTGGCCCAGTTCGCGGCCCGGGAGCTCCACACTAGGTGTGTTGCTGCATCGGCTGCAGGCCACACCCCCCCTACACATTTTTATAGATAGTAGAAACATTAAAGAAAAAAATAACAACCATAAAAAATAAACAACATTTGCAAAAGTAATGGACTTGAAAGAAATTGTATTTACTCTTCCAAGACCAATTTCAACAAAAATATGTAAGTTGCTGGGATTTGGGGTTAGATTTACTATTCCCTCTCCAGCATAATCAACAATGATGAGGGACAAACCCAAAGCAGGAACACCAACACATCTGTTGCCGGGACACACAGACACAGTAGGGGTAGCCAGCTACAGTCCACAATGAGCATGTGTCAGGGGGTATGGCAGACAGCACTCCTGTGTTTGTGGATCTGAAAAAGTACATTGTCTCTGTGCAGTGCCTGCAAACAAAAAGAAATTAAGACTGTCATGAGGCATCTGCTCAATATACCATGGTTGATGCAGCAATTGCAGAAGGGACAGAACCATTGGATCGCTGCTATGGAGAAGGAGCAACAGATGCAGAGAAACAGGCACAGACCGTACCTGGCACGCTTTGATGCATTCACATGTTCCATCAATCTATTGGCAGTAGCCACAACAACTCTTGCAAGGAGAATTGTCAACATACAGAATGACATGGGCCACTTCGGTCAGGATGTTGCCCGTGGGTTAGTTCAGGTGACCACAACCCTTGAGAATATACAGACCCAAACCTCTCTCACCCCAACATAGTGCTGCTACCTGAGAGTGTAGATGGCTCTAGCACAGGTGCCCCATCTGTGCAGGAGGTATGCTGTAACAGGTGTACATGTCAGAACACTTCTGGGTCTGACATGTGCCCACTCTCACAAGTCAGTGATGCTGATAAGGCACCCAATTCCAGAGGCTGGAAGAAGTGACTACCCTGAACACTCAGTGCCACAAGTCCACTGTTTATTTGTTTGTAATGGCATACTTTGTGGCCTAGTTGACACAATGTTACATCCACGATGGATACAGTTGATTTAGATGAATGACATTATTGTAAGAACCTGAATAAAAGCTAATCTTTCTGTTATGCACCATGCAGTTCCATCCTGTGTGATGTTCATTTCCTAGATGTTGTAACAACCTTTTCCTCAAAAATAGTTCTTGATAATCTCTGAGAGCGGAGCACTAGGCTGTGCTGCACATATCTGGTCCTGCTGCACCTGCAGTAGTGGTAAATCATTATCTGAGTCAGATTTCTCCTCAGTGGTGATGTTGTGCAAACCCTTACTCATTGCGATATTGTGTAGTATGTCTCATGTGGCAATGAACTTAAGGCATGTTTCAGGTCTGTACAGCAGTGCTCCGCCTGTCTTGTGGGGACAGCAAAACCTGGGATTTAGTTTTCCAAAGGTCCTCTCAATGATGGAATGCATTGTCTTGTGTGCCCTGTTGTACTGCCTCTCACTTCTTGTCCTGGGAGTCATGTATGGTGTGAGAATCCAGGCAAGCAAGACATATGCACTGTCTCGTTAATGGCATGTGAAGGAATACCATTACATCACATTACACACACAGTTCGACCCACTGTATTCATGGAGTCAAATATTATTCTACCAAGTAAGACACCACTGCCAAATTTGAGTATTGAGTAAGAAGTATCGAGAGTCGATTTCATATAACACTGTGGCCGAACAGGGACGAGTCATGAGTGCTGCCTAGGAATGTGGCCACGATGTCTGTTATGATACATGTAGCATCTCACACTACAGTCACTTTGAGTGAGCTTTTACTGTTCCAATGTATGTATTGATTTGCCCAGGGGGGACTTATGGCAATATGTGTCCCCTCGACACAGCCAATGACATTGGGGAACGGTGCTACCAGGTAAAACATTAGTTTGGTCTGTTGCAAATATTAGGGGTATTTAGAAAAAAAAAATATTGCTTAATCTTGCTAACCATGATGTCCAGTAACCTGTGAAAGAACCTGGAAAAAGCACTTGGTGACACTTCTCCTGCCACTCCTATGATCCCTTGGTAACTGCCAGATGCTCGGAGGTGTAGGTAGCACAATAACTGCACACATGGTGGGACTGCAGTGCACTGGAGTGTTGAGATCTGTAGCTGAGGTTGTAACTCAGCAATATGTTCCAGGATTACCTCACTGCTGAGTCTGTACCTCTCAAATATCTCCTCCTCTGTGTGTTCAAAGAGAGTGACCCACATCCTAAATAACCTCTCCTGTCTCCTCTTCCTTTTCTGCCTGCCCACCAAGATCCTCAACCTTCTCAACAAAACATACAGGGCCACCATTCTGAAAGGGCCTGATGCATGGCATTTTAGGTGCCCTTTTAGAGTGTGCACCTGGTTACCACCAGATCCAGATTGATTGTAATTGCACTTCTTAAATGGCCATTTTGCAACTATTCGAAATTCGGAAATCTTGTGCATTCGATTAGCAATTCACAAGTTAGAAGTGCTATTTGAGATTTCCTAATTTGCGATTTCCAAAATGCAATTTCTACTGGATAGAAATCCCATTTTGCACCACCACAAATGCCTTTTGAATATACCGAAATGGCATTTTGCATTTCCTAACTGCCCAAAATTTTGATTTGCACCATTTGAAAATGCAAAATGCTTTTGTATATGAGGGCCAAAATTCTAATCTTCTATATTCTTGTCCTTAAATGTTTTGATTTGACAATCTTTTCTGTGCAATATTCTTGCAACTTGATCTTACTGAATCATTAATTGTACATTCATCCCTAAGAGAACAGCTTCCCCTTTTCCAATTAGTTAATGATTTATCTCCAGGAATGGTAGTTGATTACATATTATTGATGCATACCTTTCCGAATTCCAAATAGGATTCCACAATCCATATACAATTTTTGATACAGAAAGGATTACAAAAGACCTCATACAAGCTGAAAGAATTTTACATCTCATAAAAGAGTTATGGTAAATTATAAAAAGGCATTTTTTTCAGTCACATACTGTGATTATACAAATTGCAGGATTTGTGATAGCAACATGTCTTTGTACATGAAGCCCTCATACATCTGTTGTGCTTTCATGGACCACAATGCCAGAGTGTGAAAAGGAGTTTTTGATATCTCCTACTCCCTATCAGCCCAAGTCCATACAGCCGTGATTATAGAATTGGTATGTGTACTTTAAAGACGGTTTATATTATATTTGATTACTAAGGGCCTCATAACGAGTGTGGCTGTCCGAGGACTGCCACACTTGCATTGACGGTCAGACTGCCGCACTCCAGGCAGTCAGACCACCCAATTACAAACCTGATGGGTGGATCCGCCAAGGGACTGCCATTTCCGTAGCACTGTTCCTGCCATTTTGACCAGACAGGACACTCTATTGCAAAGTTCACAGCATTCAGATCAGCGGAAACATTGTAATATGGCAGGGGGAATGCGTCTTTCCTGTCGGTTTGGCGGTCTCACAGTGGGACCACCAAATTCTTAATGAGGCCCTTTGTCTGTGGTAGCAGTCTGTATGGCAAATGTCTCTGTGAGTGTCATTGTGTAGAGAAGGTTCTAGTATCAGCCAAGTACTGACGCACATTTCATACGTCATCAAATAATGTTGGTTCTCAGGTGAATTAGTCAGTTGGGAATTAGACGCTATAGAGATGGGAGTGAAGAATGAGGCAGAGTAGAAGAAAAGTGCAGGAGCCACAGTTTTTAGATCTGGCTAGAAACAACTCTTTTTGTCTGATAGAGCTTACGTAACCACAAAGCAAAAATCAAAGCAGTATAGAGTGAGAAAGCTAAGGTTAAAGCAGCTCAGGATTTGATTAGACAGTTGGTGGATTGGGGGACTAATGTATCCACTCCATTCATTTTCTCAAGGGTGAGACAATGATTACCATTAATGATCAACATGTATGCATGCATGTTATGTTTATATAGCAGGAACCCAGCCAAAAGGCGATAGCGCACTGTACAGGGTCATAGAAAAACATAAAGTCAACAAATGATAGGAGATATAGTTAGTTGGGGACAGGTAATACATTATGTTGTGATGTTTTTTAGAGAGGTGCGTCTTCTACTCTTTCCTAAATTGGAGCAGTGGTGGGGTGGCCTTGATGGTATATAGATGTAGTTCCAGGTCCTAGATGCATACATGGAAAAAGCCTACTGCCTTGGGTTTTGTTTTCACATATGTTAATCTGTAGCCTGGTGGATTCCTCATTGCAGGTTTGCAGCGAGCCACCACAGATGATGATCTTGTCTGCAAAATAAACAGGCTTTTCAAACAAAGCAGCAAGAGAAGCCAGTAGAGTTCTCTCAAGATGGATGTGAAGTTATCAATGGCCAGTACAAGACATGCTATGGTATCTAGGATGCCATTAAAGAGTGTCAGTGTGGAGTCTTGGAGACCATACAACAGGGCAACACCATCATTGTGATGCATGAGTACATGAGCGAGAACAACAGTTCTGAAGTTGCTTTCTAGAAGAAACAGTTTCACTTTCTGTGGAACAGAGAGCTGGTAGCAGGTCATCTTTATTTATTATTTTGACTGTTCACTGAAAAATTAGTTCACTGAAAAGCGATCACTCCATGGGTTGACTTAGGCAGCTTTGCTATGGAGATGGATTGTTTATTGGCCTAACAACTGAAAATGCAAGGAATCGAAAATGCACTTGTTTTCTCTTTTTAAACAGTCACTAATCCTTATGTGTGCTGTTTACAAACACAAGAGCCTATTAACAAAGGTTATTCTACATATGTAGATTTACTAGTAGCAAATTTACTCTAAACACTTTTGAGTAACTTATCTACTTTGGTTATTCACAAAATTCAAGTTTAAAGTTACTCAAAAGTGTAGATTTACACATCCCCATACTCTGAGACATGGCATGGAATCAGTAAAAACGTAATATATGACCATAAATTTACTACCACTATTACATAGCTATATTTGACGCATACCTGGTGGGACCTCCACAATTGTGGTAAAGACCTCCTTATGGAAAAACATAGGAAGAAACATTTACAATTAATAAAAAAGGTAAAAAAATAATATAGGCAATTTTATATATTTAAATAAAAAGTAGAACACATCTACTATTCGTATGTAGCCAGACATCTCCACCATAATAGCGGAGAATTCCCTGTGGTAAAGTATAGGAAAGTTTAAATGTTTATTAAACTTAGAAAAAATACTAGGCTATGTTAATGTTAAATATTAACGTAAAATGTAATTATACATTTACCTAAAATGCGGAAACTAAAATTAAAATATGGTACAACACAGTTAACATTATTTCCAAATAATTATATTAGACATTACTCAAATGTGTATGTATACACATTATTTAAAGTCATTTTATTTTTTTATTAGTATTAAGGTTTAGTTAATTGTTCAGTTAAAAATAATTTAACTATTTAATGAATACAAAAATCTTTGTTTGAATTGTCTTTAATCTTTTATCTATAAGTACAATTATTTAAATTTTCCAAAGGATAAAATATGTTAACTTATTTTAACAGTATTTCTTATAGGGGTGTATTTCAAATCCCTACCTCCATTATATTCAGTGGGAGTGTATTGTAGTACCTGTGATAGCCATGTGTGGTGCTGGACTTACTACAGCCGAATTGGGGTACATTTACGATTTAGGGTTCTGTTTGGAAGTATTAACTATAGAAGTGCATTTTATGAACACAAGTCGGCTTACTCATTTGTGCGTGGGTTTATGACCCTCCCTAGCCTAAGCTACTTTTCTTTAGTAGAAAGTATTCTTAATTTTCCAGTCACTCGATCCAGCTCCTCCCACATTTACCACAACATATGCTTAGTTTTATGGAGACTCTGCAGCCAGGTCGGAGATCTCCTCACACAAAAAGGTACGACAGGCAGAGATATAGGCCTCTGCACGTAGTTTCTAAATAGCATTTTACAGTATGTTTGTAGTACTACTCTGCTATTACAAAACATATTGTAAAGTGCAGTTTGTAAATAGACTCCTTGTAGTTTTGGAAGTATATCTTTTCACTGTGCTCTTTGCCGCGCAACGTAAAAAACACCATTGGACATGAGTGTGCTATGTTTTTCTTTCTTTTCACTTTTTCCTTTCTCCTGTTCTTCCTTATGGGCTTTCTTATATGCCTCATCACCTATTTCTTTCTCCTGTTTACACTTATTTCTGCCAATCCTCTTCTGGTCTCTCTGCTTTCATTTATTTTCCTGATTCTCTCTCTTTATCCCTCTTCCCTTTTACCAGCCTTCCTTGTGCCCGATTCATTCCTTGTTTTTCTTCCACTATCTTCTTTGCCTCTTCTATTATGCAGTTGTACATATGCTACTCATTTTTCTCATTGTTTCTGTGTTATTTGTAACTTTGTTTCTTCTTACAACTGATCAGTGTGCCTATGAGAGATTACAGAAGAACATTTGTAAGTGCAGTGCTAGGTGTGTACTCGTTCAAATAAGTAGTTAGCTTCTGTGAATGTCAGGTAAGCTGTGTGCATGTAGAAGTGCAGGGTAAGCTTTGTGCCTGGAAAAGTTTTTAGGTATGAGCATCAGTATGTGCAGCATCATGTATGCTCTTGTTAACTAAGGGACCACCTTCTCTGTGTACTTGGTGAGCAGTGTCTGTATAAATGTAAGGTGAGATGGGTACCTGTGTAAGTGTAGGTAGAGGGGTGTGTCTACTTATGTGAGTGTAGGGTAAGCAGACTATGGGGGTCATTCCAACCCTGGAGGTTGGTGTTAAAGCGGCGGCCAACCCGCCAACAGGCAGGCGGTAAAAAAAATTGAATTCTGACCCTGGCGGGAACCGCCAACAGAGACCGCCACTTTAACACTCCTACCGCCACGGCGGGACAAACAAACAGCGCAGCGGTCACCGCCAACAGACAGGCGGGAGACAATGTACCGCCCACCCTATCACAACCCACCAATCCGCCACCTTTTCCGCGGCGGTAGCCCCGCCGATAAAAACACGGCGGAAACAGACATTACGAACGGAAAACGCTCACCTCTACACACTCCACGAGGAATCTGGACAGCATGGAACCCGAACTACACATCCTACCAGCTATTGTCTTCCTGCTCCTCTACCAGGAGCACGAACGCCGGCGCAGAAGACACCGGTGAGTACTGCACCTACGACACAGGGGAGAGGGGAGGCAAAAAATTACAGGCACACACATACGCGACACACCCACCCTCACCCTCACCCACAACTACATACACATCAATGCAGAGCAACAACTCAGAGTGACACCCCCCAAACCCCCTGGAAGAATGCAAAGACAAAATAAAATGTTCATGAATCTTGAAGTATATTGAACGGCTAAGTTAAAAAATATATCCAACATCTATAACTATATATACAAATGTAAATTGTCCTGTGCAAATTCGGTATCAGCCATTGTTCGTGGGCCAATGGGCCTAAACACATGGGCAAAGCCCACACACAATACCCGAATCCATTGGAGAGAACACTGCAGGGGCATCAGATAACAAAACTACAGGCACCTCAGGGGGAAGGGAAGGGGTGGCACCTCAGCCAGATGAGTCCACGACGCCAGATCCACGAGGGGCCTCCATGCCCACTGTTCAATCCTGGGGAGTGCAAAGCCACAGTCTCACAAGTCTCTACAGTGGGTGGATTGCCCACTGTGCCATCCTGGGGAGTGCAAAGCCACAGTCAATCAAGTGGATTACAGACTCCACTGGTTCTGGAGGAGGCATAGTGCCCAGAGTGCTTCGTGCAGCCCTGCCCGACACAGATCCGGTCCTGCCCCTTCTGCCAATGGGCCAGCGGTGCATGAGACTGCGGTGCATGAGACTGCGGTGCCCTGTCCAGCGGTGCTTGACTTGAGGGGCCCAGCGGAGCGGTGCAGAGACGGCGGTGCCCAGCGGAGCGGTGCTTGACTTGAAGGGCCCAGCAGAGCGGTGCTTGACTTGAAGGGCCCAGCGGAGCGGTGCAGAGACGGCGGTGCCCAGCGGAGCGGTGCTTGACTTGAAGGGCCCAGCGGAGCGGTGCTTGACTTGAAGGGCCCAGCGGAGCGGTGCTTGACTTGAAAGGCCCAGCGGAGCGGTGCAGAGACGGCGGTGCCCAGCAGAGCGTGCTTGACTTGAAGGGCCTAGCGGAGCGGTGCTTGACATGTGTCTCCAGGGCACCAGATCCGGCCATGACATGGATCTCACTCGCCACCCGACATGTGGCTGCCGTGCCCTTCGTGCACATCTGTCTTCTCGCTTGCGGGGCCCTCCTGTGCTGCCGTCCCGGGCCCGTGGGTGTCCTACTTAACCCCTGGAATGGGGCTGGTGAGGCCCTCCTGGGCAGCTCGCCTGCTGCCGGACTTGTCAGGCGTGCTGCCCTTGCCACCCTTCCCTGCTCCTCTGAGGCCCTTTCCTCCCTTTGTCGGTGTGCCAGGTGGCACCCCACTTCCTGACGGTGCCAGGGTAGTGCCCTTGGAGCCTGCTGTCTCTGGCCTCTCGCGCCGGGCACTGGCTTTTTTGGCTTTCTTTCCAGGGGGTGGGCTGGCTGTATCTTTACTGCTAGCCGAAGTAGCTGGCCTTGAAGGTGTTGGATTCCAAAATCCTTGGACTATTGTCCTTGTAGGTCCAGGTTTTGTGGTGGCTGAGGTGCTGGTTAGAGTCTTATGAGATGGAGGGGGTGGGTCAGGTGATGGAAAGAGGTTAATTTTGGACAGGAAAAACTTTTTAGGAGCAGTGGGAAGGGTAGGTGTAGTGGGTATGGGAGTGGAGGAAGAGGATGTGGTTGTAGGTGAGTCAAGTCTGGTGTCTTTGGGTGCAGGTGCTTGTGCTGGAGGCTGTCGTGAGGTGGATGGCTGTTGGGTGGGTGGCTGCATGCGTTTGTGTGGTTTGGAAGAGGGGGTGACAGACACACTGGGAGAGGACACAGGGGACGTGTAAATGGTAGTGGGGGTGGTGACTGCACATGTGCGGAGTGTTCTGGTGGGTGTGCTGGTGATGGACGTAGTGGCTGATGATGTTGTGCATGCAAGTGTGAGTGGAGACGTCACAAGGAGGGAGGAGGGAGACGAGGAGGAGAGGGACACAGAGGAGGCCGTGGCTGTTGGCATGTCTGCATGTGGCTGTTGCTTGGGTGAATGCTTGTGTGATGTGTGGTGCTTATGTCTGGAGGAGCTTCCCTTGGGTGTTGAGGTGTGTGCAGGCTGGTCTGTAGGTGTGTCTGGGATAGGCAGAGGTACAGGGGAGTGGGACTGGGTTGAGGAAGTTGGAGGAGGGAGGCAGGAGACAGGGACAATGGCTGCCGTCAGTGCTGAGGCCAGAGCGTTGAACGATCGCTGATGGGCAGCCTGACCCGAATGAATGCCCTCCAGGTATGCATTACTCCAGTGCACCTCCCTTTCTAAACCCTGGATGGCATTCAAAAGGGTAGACTGCCCAACAATGAGCGTCCGCAGGAGGTCAATGACCTCCTCACTGAGGGCAGCAGGGGTAACTGGGGCAGGGCCTGAGGTGCATGGGGCGAAGGAGATGTCCACCTTCCTGGGTGAGCGGGCACGGGGCGAAGGCTGAGGGGCTGCTGGGAGGGCGGAGCTGGTGCGCTGGGTGGCGGATGTACCTGTTGTTGCGGTGGGCACGGATGTTGCCGCCACCACAAGGGAGCTCCCTTCCGAGGATGTGTCTGTGTCGCTGGTGTCACCACGTGTCCCCGCTGTGGAGCTCCCCTCGCCCTCTGTCTCACTGGTGAACTCCGAGTCGGTTGCATGGCCCTCTATGGCCATGTGAGATGCAGCTCCCTCGTGCTCCGATTCCACTTCTCCTCTGCCTGATGATGCTAATGCACACATGAACAGGAAGACCAGGGAGAAATAAAGACATGTTGAGTGCATGCATTGGCGACACAGTTGGCGGAGAGGACAGACACAGAAGCCCCCTGCACTACGCCGCGCACTTGGGGTACACTACTCAATCCGTGGGACATGGCCTACAAGCCTATGGACGACAAATCCACACATAGGTGACACAGGGCCATGATTAGCTGTACTAGGCAACCTACAGAGGGGGGGGTGGGGGCACAGGGCCATGCCTAATGGAGGGGCCTAGCCTACGGAAATCGCCCTGGCCTAGGGTTAGCCACAGCCTTCCTCCCCCACCCAGACACCGCCACTGCGCGCAAAGTCAGCAGAATGTATTTGTACTCACCCCCTTGTGTCTGGTGTGATGTCCTCACGCGCCCATCCAAATCGGGGTAGGCCACCGCCAGGATCTGGGACATCAGGGGGGTCAATTGACGAGTGCCACCCCTCCTACGTTGGGAGGCCATCCCCAGCAGAGCCTCCGCGGTCTTCCTGCTCCCGCAGCGGATGTCCTCCCACCTCTTGCGGCAGTGGGTGCCCTGTCTGTTGTGGACCCCCAGGGTCCGGACGTCCTTGACGATGGCACGCCAAATGTCGATTTTCTGATGGGCGCTGACCTATGTGACATGTACAGGGGGAGAAAAATAAACAATCATTTTCTGCATGCTTGATGTGAGTGGCCCCCCATCCCCACCCTTGCCATGTGGCACATGCTCTCATCTGTCGTTTGATGCATGCCTCATTCGCTCCCCTCCCCACCATCGTTCATTCACCCCACTCAAACCAGGCATTGGCCACAAAGCATGGTCCCAGTGTACTTACCTGTTGGTCTGGAGGACCGTAGAGTAGCGCATACTGGGCGAGGACCCCATCCACGAGTTTCTCCAATTCTTCAGAAGTGAAGGCATGGGCCCTTTCCCCAGTCGCAGCAGCCATTGTCTCTTCCAGACCGAGGTCACAGCAGCACTTGCAGTATAGGTCCTCTCCTGTGGATGATCAGGTATCGAGTGATTAAGCAGTTAGAAAATGGCGGTCACGCCCGCGGCGGTGCGTACCGCGGCGGTGCTTACCGCGACCGCTGGCACACATCGTCATTGGCTCCTGAGACCTAGGGTTCAATGTTAACCAATGCGGCTTTGCGCCGCGGTCTTCGACCGCCTCCCGCCACGGTGTGCCACACCAGCGCATTGACCTCACATCCCACTGTCGCACTTCACTGGTCAGGCAGCCACCATTTCAAGGGCCCACATGGCTTAAAATCTACTGCGTCACACATACCTAGGCCTTGCATCAACACTCATACAAGCCATTCAATGCATTGAGAATCATGTGCTGTGCAAGCTGTGGGAACGTACCTGTGGGTTGATTGACTCTGTGCTCCATGTTGTCCTTCCTAGGCACCGTCCACTGGGACTTGCGAGGAGATGGAGGAATCTTCCTGTGTACAGACCGCTGGTGGACCTGTCGACAATGGAAGAAAGACATGTCATACTTACATACAGGCTTGACAGAGCCACTATACAGGAACTGTGTGCCCAACTGGAGCCAGACCTGATGTCCCGCATCCGCCAACCCACAGGGATTCCCCCTCTAGTGCATGTTCTGTCAGTACTCCATTTCTTGGCAAGTGGGTCATTCCAAACTACAGTGGCCATTTCATCAGGGATGTCACAGCCTATGTTTTCCAAGGTGTTGTCCAGAGTGTTGTCTGCCCTGTTGAAATACATGCAGAGCTACATTGTTTTCCCTGAGGTGGGCGATTTGGCTACGGTGAAGGGTGATTTCTATGCGCTTGGACATATTCCCAACATCATTGGTGCAATTGATGGGACACATGTTGCTTTGGTCCCCCCCAGCACGAGTGAACAGGTGTACAGGAACAGAAAAAGTTATCATTCCATGAATGTCCAGGTGGTCTGTTTGGCTGACCAGTACATCTCCCATGTAAATGCCAAGTTCCCTGGGTCAGTGCATGACGCGTACATCATGCGAAATAGCAGCATCCCTTACCTGATGGAACTACTTCAGAGACACCGTGTGTGGCTAATTGGTGACTCTGGTTACCCTACCCTGTCATGGCTACTGACCCTAGTGAGGAATCCCAGGACAAGGGCAGAGGAACGGTACAATGAGGCCCATGGGCGTACTAGGAGGGTGATCGAGCGGACCTTCGGCCTCCTAAAGGCCAGGTTTAGGTGCCTCCATATGACAGGTGGATCCCTAATGTACTCACCAAAGAAGGTGTGCCATATCATCGTGGCCTGCTGTATGCTTCACAACCTGGCTTTGCGCCGCCAGGTGCCTTTCCTGCAGGAGGATGGTCCAGATGGTGGTGTTGTGGCAGCTGTGGAGCCTGCAGAGAGTGAAGAGGAGGAAGACGAAGAGGACGACACAGACAACAGGGACAGAGTAATACAGCAGTATTTTCAATAACATACAGGTAAGAATCAACACCGGAATTTACATTTACTTAAAGTCTCCTGCCTCTCTACTGTCTGAGTTTCCACCCAGTGTATGTTCACTGAGTTGAGGCTTTACCTTCCAATTTCAGAGATGTGGGCCCCACTCCGTGACCTCTGCTTTGTTTCCCCATGGACTACAGCTGTGTGACAGTGGTATGTTGTCATCACAATGTAACTGGACATTTTGGCACGGTTCTGTGTAATACATTTGTTCAAAAATACAGGCAGACTCCAGATTATTTTTGTGCAATAAGTGTGTTTATTAAAGTGTAAAATTTTGGGAAATGGTTGCAATTCGGTGATGGGTGATGGTGGAGGAATGTCCATGGCAGGGTCCAGATTTTCAGTCTCACAGGTGCATTGTCCATATGCCTGTGGAAGGTGGAGCAGGGGCAGTTTAAGGTTGGACAGGGTGACAATGTGGGACAGTGGGACGACAATCAGGGGGTATCCTTTCCTGGTGGGGGTCTTGGCATCCTACTCTGTCTTCTTCCTAGATCTCAGGCACCGCTTGCGGGGTGGTTCTCCTTCTGCAGGGGGTGGGGTTCTGATGGCCTGTTCTCATGTCGGGGCCTCCTGTCCACTAGCGCCGGCGTAGGTGGTAGCCTGTTCTTGGTCCATGCTAGTGACAGGGGCCCTTTGTGGTGCACATGGTCCCGCAATGTGCTGACAATCTGATTGAGAGCCAGAACGATGGTGCCCATTGCGGAACTGATGCTTCTGAGTTCTTCCCTGAACCCCATAAACTGTTCCTCCTGCCGTACCTGGAGCTCCTGGAACCTGGCCAGGACCGTCGCCATCGTCTCCTGGGAGCGGTGGTATGTTCCCATGATGGAGGAGAGGGCCTCGTGGAGAGTGGGTTCCCTGGGCCTGTCCCCCCCCCTGTCGCACAGCAGCCCTCACAGTTCCCCTGTTTCCCTGGGCCTCTCTCCCCTGGACCGTGTGCCCACTACCACTGACCCCCAGGTCCCTGTTGTTGTTGGGGTGGTGGGTTACCCTGGGTGCCCTGTAGTGGTGGACACACCGCTGATTGACGTGTCCTGGAGACAGAGGCATGGGCCCGCTGGGTGGGTACTGTGCTGGTGTTCCCAGAGGGGGGTAGGTCTGCTGTGGCCTGTGGCTGTCTGAGGGGAACCGACTGTCCCGAGGTCCCCGATGGGCTGGGCTGGTCATCTGGGTCCAGGGAGACAGAGCTGCTGTCATCACTGTGGGCCTCTTCTGGGGGTGGAATGGACATTTCTGAACCCTCCTGGGCGGTGTCGTGGCGTTCGGGTCCTGCAGGGGTATAAGAGTATGGTTATTGCTTCTGTGTGTGCCATAGCGTGCAATGGGTGGGTGCCCATGTACCCCAGTGCTGGCATTCCCTTGTGGGGGCTGTTGTGACGGTGGTTTGGGGGGGTTGGGTATGTGCAGTGGGCATGCTTAGGTGATGGGTGTCCATGGTTTGTGGTCGCATGCAGGGCTTGGTGTTGGGATGGGTGGGTTGTGATGGTGAGACATTAGCAAGGAGGATGTGTGATGGGGGTAAGGGGGGGCGGGGGTATGATTTGGCATGCCGGTGGGTGGGGGGGGATGAAGTAGTTGAGATTTGACTTACCAGAGTCCATTCCTCCGCCTACTCCTGCGAGGCCCTCAGGATGCAGGATCGCCAAGACCTGTTCCTCCCATGTTGTAAATTCTGGGGGTTGAGGTGGGGGTCCGCCGCCAGTCTGCTGCACCGCGATGTTGTGCCTTGATACCATGGAACGCACCTTCCCCCGTAGGTCGTTCCACTGCTTCCTGATGTCGTCCCGATTTCGTGGATGCTGTCCCACAGCATTGACCCTGTCCACTATTCTTTGCCATAGCTCCATCTTCCTGGCAATGGTGGTGTGCTGCACCTGTGCCCCGAAGAGCTGGGACTCTACCCGAACTATTTCCTCCACCATGACCCTGAGTTCAACGTCTGAAAACCTGGGGTGTCTTTGGGGTGCCATGGGGTGGTGTGGATGAGGTGTGGGGTGGCGTTTGTGGTGATGAGTGTGGTGCGTGTGGTGGTGTGTGGTGTTTTGTGCGTGGATGTTGTGTGGGTGATGGTGGTGTGTGCCTCTGTGTGGTGGGATTGTCTATTCTGTGCTCTCTCTCTGGCCTTCGTCAATAATTTTGGGTCGTAGGGGTTTGTGGGTGATGTGGGTGTGTGTTTTATATTGTGTTGGGTGTGTGGGAGTGGTGTTAGTATGTGTATCAGGTATGTGTGTTTCAAAATGACCAATGTGGCAGTGTTTTGGAGCTGTGTGTGTATTTTGACCGCAGCAGTGTGTGCCGCCAATGGAATACCGCGGTTGAAAGACCGCTGCGTGGATTCGTGGGCGGAATGGAATGGGCGTATTTCTGTTGGCGTGACGGTGGAGGTTTGGTCATCGCCAGTTTTTCGCTGCCCGTTGGTGTGGCGGACTTTTGTGGATGTCGGGTTTTTGGCGGTTTGCCTGTTGCGGGTCAGAATGACCGTGGCGGTTTCCCGCGGCAGCGGCAGTGTTATGGCGGTCTTCTGACCGGCGGTAAGCGCCTTTTACCGCCGAGGTCAGAATGACCACCTATATATTTGTGAGAGTAGTGTGCAAGGTGTGGCTAAGTGAGTGCATTTTATGAGTGTGCTTGCGTGGATATAGGTTAAGATGTTTTCATTTGCAAGCGTATAGTGAGCAGTGTGCCTGTGTGAGGTGAATGGTGTGCTTAGAAGAGTGCAGGCATGTCTGTGTTTTGTAAGTGTAGGTTAGTGGTGTGTCTGTGTATGAGTAGGGTGAGTAGTATGACTGTGTTAGTGTTCAATGAGTGGTGAGTTTATTTCGTGCAAGATAAGTGGTGTGACTGTGTTTATTGTCATAAAAGCATTAAAGGTATACTAAATAAAAATGCTGATGCTTGTTATGTGGATGCCAGTGATAGAACCTTTTTACAGATAGCCTCAGATAGCCAGATAGTCCTCTGGGTATTACTAAACATACTCATGGTCTCTCTCAGACTCCGTAGTGTAGCAAGTGTGTTATGGGTCCTAGTGCAAGGAATGCTATTGTTTGAATTATATACTACAACAATAGTCAGGGTTCAGTGGGCATCACATGCCTATGTTTCCCAGTGCCCCTGCATATGCTGACCAATGGAAGCTCTTCGCCTGCTGAATGTGTATCTTGAAAGAGGTCCCAGGTTTCAGAAAGCTAAGACTTGTTTCTGTGACCTCCCATTTTCAATAGGATAGATAGATGATAGAGAGGCCTGGATATGAATACAAATGTGAGGATTAAACCAATTAAACTGCAATGAGGTAACATAGTATTTCTCTTAGCTTTCCAGCAGTAATTCAGCAGATTGACAGGTTTGGCTCTAGGTGGTACGGGTGTTAAGAACAGTTAACGTAGAAGAGACAACCTGCTTTTACCTTCACTCATAAATTGTATACAGTGACAGGGAAGAAACATTTATTTGAAACGGCATACATTTCTAACCAAGTGAGATGTGGTTTATTACTAAGATATGGAGTATTGTAAGTTGGTTGTACTCTGTGTGCCTTAACCTTACTAATGTCCAGTGAAGGAATAAACATATTATTAAAGGTGCATTAACGGTGGAAACGAGAGTTTCATGTATACACGTGAATTCTAATGTTTAGCTTCATTTTAGAATTTAGAGTTCTAGTTCATTTTTATACGTGTATTTTGAAATGCTGCATCTGTTGAAAAGCACATTGCATCTTCTATCCTGAATTGATTGTTCATGTTCTGCACTTATCCAGATATTATGCTTGCAAAGTATAATTGAGTATTAACGTTGCATTTGTGATTTCTTAACTAGTTTCAGGAGTGTTGTGTATGAGAGATAGGAAGGTCTGAGAAAGGAAATCTCGGCACAGACCTGACGATTTAATGAGAAGAAGAATCGTTCTATTCATTGCCTATCAGAAGAGAAAAAAACCTAAGGCTAACCTGGTTGTTAAAGTTCTGTGGGATTTTGCAATTGTGATCAATGAGACAAATAAATAATTGGGCTTCTGGTGACGTGAGATATGGATGCTCCTCAAACTTTCCACCTTAAATAAGTGTTCACATTGTTAGAGTTGCAGCAGATTCTTTCAGACTGGAAGAGGTGCAGACCTCTCAGACCCCTATTTCCCTAAAATGCTAACACTGCATTATTTATTTCTGAAGACTTCTACTGGAGTCTGTGCAGTTCTGGCACCTACCTTGCTCTAACCCCCAAACCTTTGAGGCTACATCCTAGTTAGTTAGAACCTAAGCTAGATGGCCTTTTAGCTCATCAATGCTGAGCAGGAACAATTCAAATTTCTTTAAGGAACACCAAGTCTTGTTTCTTAGCATCTGTAGTTCTGTGACTGGAATTTCTTTGTGCTTTGTGCTATTGAACTTATATCAGTATTTCAGCATGCTAGTACTTATTCTGTACCTTCATAAACTGATTTTGAAATGTACATATATTGGAGTGATTACTAACTTGTAATAAAGGGCCGGGCCAGATGTATCAAACGATTTTACCCATTCTGTGTCTATGGGAAAAAGCTTTAGTACATATGGCCCTTATTCACTAAACTGCAACATTGATTTTTGGTCCTCTTTGTGTGGCCAAATTGGATTCACAAACATAAATTGTGAATTGTTACTAACTCCCTTGACTCTCAGGTCACTATAAAATTAATCAGATGGAGAATGAAGATTACCAACCACTTCAGTATGCACCCTCTCAACTGTTTGATAGATATTGTCTTAAAATAATTTTCAGGTATTCCCTTGTATAGACCATCCTGTGAATTGTTAACTTCATTGAGATTATCAAAAGAAAAAGTATGAGAAACGTAATCAACCTGTCCAGTTTTCTGTTGACATACAGTAAAATAATGTTTTAAACCCAAAGAAATTCTGCGGACAGGTGTTTACTGCACAGCAATTTGCACTTGATGCCCTTGCTTCTCATGCAAAAGGCAAACCACTGTGGTCTAACTTACTTAGGTAACACTGGTTAATAAATATATAGATATCAGTATCATAAATTATAGTGAATGTAGAAGGTTTTGCATTCCACATTAAGGGGTACTTTCAATATACCACCCACACAGCTTGCAAACTCACAACAATGTATTTTCAGCCTAGTAAGATGATGTCAGAGATACTAGAAGTAAAACACTAAATTAAACCTGCTGCAAAAAAGGATGGCCACTGTTTAGATGTCCCCTATTTATGCAAAAGATTAATGTATTTGTTTTAGCTCGAGGGTCTTTAGAGAGCTGTGGGTCAGATGTCTTATATTACTATATTTGTCCAATTTTATATATATTTGCATACTTTTCAGCCAGGAAATTTAAGTTTCAGGGGGTCAAGATTGATGTATAATGTGGTTTACAACTTGAGAAACGTACATTTGTGTTATGATTTGATTATTGTATCATCAATACGTTATTATTCTAGGCAAACTTTCACAATGAAGGCATTTGAACATTGGTTTACCCTGCACATTACAAAATGGCTGCTGTATTCACCCCAGTTGAGCTACTGTTCATGTCCTTCTCTATGTTGTTGACACTTTTGGTGGCTTATGGGAGAGTCTGTGGTTTGTACATCGCCCATCATCAAGGCAGCTTAACTGAAATGTGTTGGATTGACCGATAACTCACTTAAATGATTTATGTAAATAAACTTGTCTAGCAGAAAATTTCTTTGGAGTTTGTGTAGAGAATTCCTTTGGAGTCTGTGCTTGCTTCTTCATTAAAAAACTCTGTTTGAATGTTGCTGGCTCTCACACCTGAGCATGCGCCACTGCTGCATGAGCTTGGGAGTATGTGAGGACAAAAGTTGGAAGTGAAACTATGTATCTTTACCTCATAATGTCTCTTTTTTGCTAACTGTTGTTCTAAGATAGAAAGTGTTTTTTTTATATAAAATAGACTAGAGTATGTGCTAACCTTTTACATGGAGAGTATGCTGACACAGAAATATCCTTGTCTCTTCCTCACCTTTCTTTCTCCTGTTTGGTTTCTAAGAAGCCCCACAGCCAGGTGACTTCTGCCTTAGTCTGACCACATTTTCCTACATTACTGCTCTTTGTTCTTTCTTTCCACCTCCCATTTTTGACCATCAGCTTGCAAGGTTTTGGAGACGTGACAATGTTAAGGAAAAGATGAATCCCGATTAATGGAGGTGGCTGCTACATTGGTGCATGCTTTTGTGTCCCTGTTTCTCTGTCATTTTTCTTTCTTGTTAATTCTCGAAGGGTAGCACAGTGATTCATCCACAACCCATGGATGTTGGCTTTTTGTTCTTTAGTGTGACTTGATACTGAGGATCACCACACCTGCAGAGGTGTTGTAGTCTTTCAGGCTGCCCTTTCCACTACTGCTCTGCTTCCTTACAATAATGGCAGATCACCATTCAGAGAGGCTCTGGGGTTAAACACAGAAGGAAGGTGGAGCTCGATGTCTGCTCATCAAGAAGGCTTAGTACTTGTCATCTTATGCTTTGGTTGGTCCCCAGGTTGGTTCCCCAGCATGTCCTAGAGTGTCAATCTGGCCGCTCCTGGATCTCCTAAGCAAGGTTTGTTAGGCTCCCTGACTGGATCCTTGTGGGGAGGTCTGCCCACAGAGACTTCAGGTACCATGGTTTGGAGCACAAGGACTACACTTTCTCAAGATGGCACCTCTCAATCCCCATGACAAGCCATCCAGGAAGCTTAATCAACTGCAGAATACGGAATCCTAATTCCTTCGATCATTAGATATTTAGAGACATGGAGGGTGGTGGTATATCAAGAAAGATGCAAGGACCAAAAAACCCTTGGAAGTTTCTGGAAAGCTGGTAACTTTACCTTTCAGTAAATACCACTATCCTCCAGAAGCTTCACGTAATCATTTAGCTTCTTGTCTTAAATCTGATGTATCAAGTGGCTTACTAGAAGAGTCATCAAATTAGGTAAATCACCCTCCACTTCCCTCACCCTAAAATGTCTCCCCAGGAATACATATCTTGGGGGCGTGATAAGTATCAAGGGTCAGAGTAAAGATACACATGGTGCAACTTTTTGCTCTGATCCACAGTTTAAATCTTGACAACAGTTATAGTGGATACAAAAAGCCTCATCCAACCTTCCACAATAAATAATGGTAACTACAAGAGCCAGGGGAGCTAGGAGAACTGCAGAAACCACAGGACACATTTTTCTCTCTATACGATGTATCCAATGTAATGGAATTGTAATTAGAGCTAGTCTATCCAGGCTCTGAGGCATATGTTTGCCCGTACTTAGGGGTTTCATGAAGGGAGGACATGCACAAATGAGATCAAAATGGAGCAAATCAACAAAAAGGAGTCAATTGAATTTCCTCCAGAGACTGAAGGACTCATTACGAGTTTGGCAGTCAGACGAGCCAATCGGCAAACTGGCGGGGAACAGGTGGCGGTCAACCCGGCTAACTTACTCCCGTTGTATTAGGATGTTCCCATCGGGCTGACCGATGGGGACATCATATTATGACGTTCCTGCCTGTCAGCCTGGTGGGAACAGTGCTACGATATTGGTTTCGGCTCCTTTAAGGGTAGCATACCACCACTCTCTGAATGTGCACTGTCTGCAAAGCAACAGTGCACATTCTGAAGGTGCTGGGTGGATGGGCATATGCACTGCTCACAACCTGGCAGTTTAGGGATACCACTCGGCCCCCAGGACTCTGTTTCCACCAGCCTATTCATGGCTGGGTCCCAGCGCCACTGTGGCTGACCACAACTCCGACCGCCATCAACGCATTGGAAACCATGTGGCAGAGACAGTGGTCCACTAGCGGTCCAACTACCAGGATTGTAATGTGGTGGTTGGATCACCTGGAATGGGGTGGTCGACCGCCAGTGCAGCATTTGTGGTCCGAAGACTGCCAATGTCATAATGAAGCCATGAGACTTTGAGACTGAGACTGAGAATGAGAATGATGATGATGTGATTCTGCAGTAGGATCATACTGCAAATCAGTTAATCACAGTTGTAAAAAACGGATTCCCCATCCACCAATACCTAAACTCAAAAAGGAAGCAGTACTCTTGGTTACAAAAAGGTGCACAAAGTAATGGGATTCTCCTAATTACCAACCTTGGACCAACTTATGATCTAATTGTGCTTGTGAGTAAAAAAGCTATCACTAAGATAGTAAACTTAAAACTTAACTGGTCATTTTAAAGGTCTCCAAAAACGTGAGTTTACTGGTCAAAAGACTCATATAGTGGAACAGCAAACAATTGCCCTAGATTATGTCCCCATTTACCTTAGGCAACAAATTGCTGAACAAGAACAAAATTTTAATGATTTAGCATGGTGATTCAAAGATATGAAAAACTGTCTGTGGCAGAATACTCTGAGAGTTTTGGCTACTTCAGAAAGGCTGAGGGGGTGAGGGGTTTGCCCAATCTAAATGACTGGGATATTGGCTGTCAGATTCAGTGGGCATATAATTCTTATATATAAAGTCAACTTCATCTTCCATCTACTTGGCAACCAGCTTACCCTACTAATCTATAGCCCATATTTATCAAAGTTGCCCTTACACCAAATGAGATTTATCAGGCAACACAAGTCCAATTTTCATGGCCTTGCATGACTTGATATATTTAGAGTAGCTCAAAGAAAGGCAAATTGCTGCTTTGAGTTACTCTGCAGCAGGGAAACTTTGCATGGATAGAGTGTGCCAGCACTAGAAAAGGACAGGAATGCACCATATCATGGTAAATACATCTCACTCCTCCCCTGTCCCTTTCATGTACCACAGCAAGGTGGCTTGCTGTATTGTGCTGCATGATAAATCTGCCCATATGTTCTTTGTGTGTTCCAATTTCTACAATATGATGCAAGTACAGTGCTGGTAGTGATGGCAAATGATTATACTGCTTCGGATCACAGAGCTCTGGTATTTTTCAGACCTCTTCTAAATAAAGATCATATGGAATGATCCCACTGTCACATGCATTTACAGTTTCATGAAAAAGAACTGCTGAACTTATGGTCAAAAGGAACTACCTCAGATGGTGAATAAATTATGGCTGAAAAACTATTTGAAGTTACTTTTCTTTCCTTTAGACAGAGATGGGGGCACAGGCTCCCACAGGTGTCAGTTACACAGGTTAGTAACAGTGATCACCCTCACTTGAGGTAAGATGGATGTGATGTGAACAGCTTCCAGTGAAGCCTAAATAATCCCAGAGCATTAGATGTACGGTGGTAGGGTGGCAGAAGGAGATTCAGGAAGGGGGCATGGGAAGTCAAACTTGGCAGGGAGCAAAAAAGAAAGATGGAGCAGAACAACTAAATGGCAAATCCTTCCTTCCAATGTTTTTTTTTTACACTGAGCTGGATGAATTCTGCTAGATAAAACTAGAATTAGGGGCATATAGATCCCAACCAGGAATGAGGCTAGGTTAAAATGAGGTGCGTAAGATATGTCTAATTAGGAAGGCCAGAAGCTATGTGGCTACAGGAAACACATTTGACTTATGGAGAACAATTCAAACTGAAGTATCAGGGATAAAATGTTCTGGGTGCCACAACTCAAGATGCCCCTATTAGAATGTGTGCCACTTTGACTAAGGGACATGTCTGGCAATGCTGTAACTTGGGAAAATAGATACTTAACGCTGCTGACTTATAGCAATGATTGATCAGGCAAGGGAGTTTATAATCATTTGTTCCGTCTATGAATGTAATATTGATGATGCCACAAAGTACTCACAGCTACTCCTAAAACTATCCGATGATAGGGTCCTTTTATTCTTTGCAAGGATTTGATTTGTTTTTGGAACCATCCATTGATATATGAAATAATACTGGTGGAAATAAAATGTTCCTACTGTGGCTGTTATTTGAGATATTATGGAATGACATGGATAAGGGGATTGTTGGTGCAGATGTTAAAATTCGTCAGTTGGTTTCACATATTACTCTGCATGTTTCAATGTGTTTAAATCCTTGTTTTTTACCTGATTACAAAGTGCTTCTGCTTGATATACCTTCAGTATTTTCTTCCCACAGATGGACCTTGAGTTTGACCATATTACTGGACCCTCAATATTGCACCATATGGATAACACCACAACAGATTTTCTTTGGGAAAATGAAAGCACAGCTCCAGAAGAAATTGTGTAGAATCCCCTGAAACAGTAATTTGGGGACTACCTTGTTTTACACTATCCAAAGATACACCTGAGGGTGGCAGGGGAATCAACATCATTGTCTATTCATTTAAAATTTAGAATTAGATCATGGCTTATTTAATAAGGTTCACGCTACTTTAATGAAATAAGCTGCAGTATGTAAAAAATGAGTGGCAACTAGAATGGCACCTAGGAAAATAGTATGGGAAAAGGCGGCAAAAAATACAGCATGCAATGGCTTAAGTCTTTTAAGAAGTGTGAAAATATTAGCCATATCCTGCCATTAATTTTGAATAAAGTGTATTCATGTCATTCTTGATAAACCTGGGTTAGGAGTTAAAATGAGTATTACAGCATGCTTTTTATTCTAGTCTCAATAATGACATTAATAATTGCCCAGAGTAACAGACCAAAGAGAATTTAAGGGTAGTTGATAACTTATTGTTTGACACATACAGAAAGACCGTGGCTGGAGATCCCTAATGCACTTTCAAAGCTTAAGAAAGTAATTCAAATTCTCCCTTGGGGTAAGGTGACGGGTCCCAATTCCATATCATCTGCTTTTTATAAAGTTTTCTTTAAAGGTTCTTCTACCTTATTTTTTTATCTAAGATTAACCTATTAGATACCAGATTGGCAGTGCATACTTCACAGAAGGAACTCATAGTGGTGTGTTCATAAAAAGGGGGCAAGATTCAAGGTATTGTAGCCTTCATAAGCCATTATCTCTAATTAACCATTACCCAAAAATGTATTGAAGATTTCCGGGTAATAGATTGGCTGGTATGATATTAATATTGTGGACTCAGTACACCATAGATTCATCCTGGGTAGGGACATTACTATCCTTACAAGTTTGGCAACAGCTGCGTCTAATGTTGCAATGGGATTAAGGGAAGCAGCAAACATAATTCTGTTGTATGCTAAAACGTCATTTGACAGAACTCCTGTGTCTATCTTGGCAAAGATGGGAATTTGATACATTGCCATTAAAAAGCAGTCAAATTCTTTATGAAAGACTATCAGCACAGATTGTTAGTATGTACAGACTTCCGAATAAGTAGGCTAACCTCTACACCATTTAACAGGGCTGCCATGTTGGAAACAACCATCTTTTGTGTGGTACTTGACAGATTTGTGCCTTCTGTTGCTTAACCCATTTTTGTTGGCCATGGAACTGTGTGCACATTGCCCATGCCAATCACTGGTAAAGGGCTTGCACTCCATATTCAAATTAGTAAAATAAGTATACACCTGATTGACACATGTAATTTGCTTGTATGTCCCTAGTATATGGTAACACCTGTACCTACAGGGCCTGCAAATTAAATGCATCAAGTAGGCTGCAGCACTGATTGTGCCACCCACTAATAGGACTGCAAAACATATCTTCAGGTCTGCCATTGCAGCCTGAGAGCACAGTTTTAAACTGCCATTTTGACTGTATAAAATAAACCTTTTACCAAGCTGAAACCTTCCTTTTTAATATGTATGTCACCCTAAGGTAGGTCTTAAAAGCTCATTGGGCAAGGAACATATAAAAATGGGGACATGTACATTTAGGGGCATATTTTTTTCTTGCACCCCTTAGTGCCCCCCTAACACCACCATGTGTTTGCCATATTTAAAATACAGAACACCATGGTGGTAGTTAGGGGACTAGCGTAAAAATATCTGGTGCTAGTCCGGACCTTTTTCAGGCTAATCCTACAAAGCTCATTAAATCCCTTTGTAATAAATGGTGTGCCTCCTTTTAACACCTGCTCTGAGCAGGCAATAAAAGTGCCAAAATAAATTATGCAAAGAAATCTGTTTTTTGTCCCCCCCTAATGGGGGACCACCCCCTTTGCATACATTATGCATTGTACAGGTGTAATATAGAGCAAAGGCTTGCAAATTGTAAATATGGCGTGGAGGTTTTGGCCTCGTTGGGCCACATTAGCCTAAACAAAATGGAGCTAATGTGGCGCAAGGATGTCCCTTAATGTGGCAGTGAAAACACCCCAAAGATATTTTTTCAATGTAGCAAAGTTGACACTCCATTAGATTAACATTGGTTTACACGGTTGTCCATAATAACTACTAAATTATATTTGGGAATAACCAGAAAAATGGTTTGAGGACTCATTTTAATAGTAATTTAAAAAACAAATTAACTTTGAATTTTAGACAACTATTTTGAAATTACCTTTTTAAAAAGTTGCTATTTTCCTGCCTAAAACCGCTGTTCTGTCAGTGTCCAGCTGTCACCTGATTCCTGATTGTTCCCCTGTGGTGAGATGTGAATTGATCTCAGACAGTGAACAAATGACTCTGGCTGGCTGTAGGGATGGGACACTTCCCTCAACAGGATGGTCTAGAGGGCTGAGACTAGCCCCTTCTTGAACTTCAAATGATGCCTACCTTGTCAGTGGCAGTGGCAGATGGAGTTCACCTATAGACCTGCCTTTTATCTCTGTAGACAGGCTGTCTTCAAACCCAGTGGAGGAGAACTGGTTTGGAGGGTGATCAAAAGCCTGCCCTCAACCTACAGTTTGGCATAAGGCATACATTTTGCGCCCCATATACCGCTCCTCAGATCACCTCTAGACCTGTGAAGAATCAGAAGGAGTACTGCCCTATTGTCTGAAGAACCTGGAGGAACATTGTACTTGCTTGCCCTAAACCCAGGATTGCAGAAGTGACTTCAAGGTACAGTTTACTGGCCTTCCTTTTGAGTTACAGGGAATTAACAAGTTTCCAGAGGCCCTTCTTTCTGCAACTGCCGAGCTGATCAATTCCAACTTAATCTGTCATGCACCCAGCCCTCTTCTGAAGCAAGTTCTAACCCACTATGCTGTCTCCCCAAAGGCAGAGTTAAAATACATTTCTCCTGTCCCCAAACTGCAAGAAGTGGGACTAAGAAACTCTTTGCCAACTTTCCGGATGGAGACATGATGGAGGCCAGGTTGCCATCCAAGCTGTAGCCATTGATAATAAATCACCAGACAGCCTTGACTTGCTGGTTTGACCCACTGAAGGGGTTCCAACTTCCAGTAAATTTCAAAGTCTGAATGTAGAGAGCTACACCATGATGGACACCAAGCAGCATCCAATTAATGTTGAGGCCTTCCTGGGCATTGAATTCAGACTCCACTGGCTCAGATCCTTCCAGTCTTTGTCAACAAAGACACTCGGACCCTCCTCTTTAGTACCTCACGAGCACTGCTTTGGGTCCAGCTTGCAGCTTGTCTCATCGATGACCACTTTTTCACCATAAATGTTTTAAAGTCAGAAGGTAAGCTTTCCTCTGTGATGAGCCTGGTCCTTGTTATCTGACCAGCGATCCATCATGGCCAACCTTAACTTCTGACTTTAACCCTTTGTAGGGGAATATATCTTTATTGTTTGAATAAGAAAATCCATTACAATGTAAAAATCCATCACAAAAATAAAACCAATGCCTGTCGATAATATAAGTTACAATAAATAACTATCCTTTTAAATAGCAATAAAAAACATAACCACAAAATCATTATCAGTGCCCACCAAGAGTTACCAATGAGCATGAGGGACTTGACAGTACCTCAATTCAATAATAAATTGTGCACTAATTCACTAATCCACTAACAACCCTAAGGTGCATAGCAGATGGCCAAAATGAAATTTCAAGTAATGAGCAATTTGACCTGACCGAAATGGGGTAAGAGCATGTTAACCCGCGCTGGCAATGCCCTGAAGAAATTTGACCAAGGCAGCCTTGATAAATTTGGCCGCCAAAGTAGCACTATTACAGCCTGGCGACAGGAGTGGATCCCCAGTTCGTTCCACTTAGTTTGCAGCAATCTTCTTTGCTCCTGAAGCAATGATGGGCACAAACAAACCACATGTTCAAGGGATTCCTCCTCCATACCACAACCCCTACACGTGACTCCCTCCCCTGGTGCTAAACGGCAAGATGAAACATGTTTCAAGTAGCCCGAGGCACCCATCCTCAATGCCATACATTTTTCTTTCAGATGGATGCCATAGGTGCAAGAGAGATAGCCGAGGGGAGGACCTGGGTGGAATGAGTTAATCACTGACCAGGTGTGCTTATGGTTAGTTAAAAGGGCTCGGTCACTATAATAAGACGAGAGCTGAACACTCTTTTTAATCCCCAGCTTAAATGCTGTTTGCGGAGGATTGGCAGCCCAGAGTCCATCGGCTTCCAGTAACTGTCTACATTTACACAGAAAACTGTGGTATGCTCCTTTACCCTCCCGTACACTTAATTCCCACCATAATACTGACTCCAAACTGCCAGCCTTTGCTGTGCACAATTTATGACAATTTTGAAGAAAACCCTACCACCCACAGCTTGTTGGTCCAAAAGCCCAAGTTCCAACCTCACCTATGCAAGCGATACAATTCGCGGTAGGTGGAGGCCCCTCTTTTAGATCCTAGTGACCAGCTGATTTAATAGCCCAGTGCCAATATTCATCATTGCTTCTCGTCCATAAGACAGGGAGGGGATACTTTTTACAAGGTACTCTCCCAGATATTTATATGATGAGTCAGAGGTCAGCTTATTAGGCTTATAAAACCAACTAATGCTCGACGGCCTTCTCCTGACAAATGAGACCACTTTTGTCTTAAGCAGATTTACCTTGAGGTGATTCTCAGCTGTATACGATGCCAGTTTATCAAGCAGCCGTTGAAGGCAAACTCTCGTATAACTAAGCATTGCCAGGTTTTATGCATACAGCAGATGGCTTAATCGCAGGTGCCCTATTTTAGGTGAGTGTGAATTGACCGAATCGAAGGTAGATCACAGGTCGAATATATATAAATTAAAGAGTATGGGAGCGAGGACACAACCCTGTTTTACCTCACAAAACGTTGGAATTTTTCTAGAGACGAAACAACTGTCTCTTAGTTTGATGCAAATCCAGGTGGCGGTATGCAGTTCAATAATAGCCCCCAACACCAAGGGGGAAATACCCCAGCGTTGTAGTTTTGTCCAAAGAGTGTGCCTGGGCACCCAGTCGAATGCTGCCCTAAAATCGAAAAAGAAGCAATCCATCACCAAAGTTGAAATTTGTGCCTTGTCTATCAAAATAGATAATGCTAAAAAGATTTGTGGATGTACCACTAGTGGCCGAAAACCCTGTTTGGGAAATGGGAATTATACCATTCCAGTCAGTCCACCCAGGATCAAAGATCCCTAAAAGATGGCTAGCGTAATACTTGCCCTTATTATCATGGGAAGCTATTAGCCTAAAATTAGCTGGATCTGATCTTGAGCTGCTTTTATAAATGGGATGGATAATGGCACCTCACCACAAGTCGGAAATCCTCGAAGAAAAAAGACATTGATCAAACAAGCTTGCAAAATGGTCCACCCAAAAAGGGGCGTCCTGTTTGAACACTGCCTGCGGAATACCGTTGGGCCCAGGGGCACCGTCCTGTCTTGCCCTATCAATAATATGGCAAAGACATGTCAGAGAAAAAAAAACAGCAGCCAGGGCAGAGGCCGCATGGCCAACCACCTGCAAAGACTGATTACCCTGAGGTACAGTCGACCCATTACAACCTCTACCCTGCTCAGTGCATTCCAGGTCACTAGCAGCAAAATGGTTTGTCAAAAAAATAACCCAATCATTCTCTGCAATGTTGGCAAAGCCAGATCTCCGCTGAACCCCTGTCGGGTTGTTTACTAGGCTCCAAAACTTCCGTGGGTTAGAATCTTTGCTTGCACTTGGGAGTTTTTCCCAGAACAAATTCGAACGCCTTTGTTTTTCTAAAAAAACTGCCTTCTTGTACTCTTTCTGAGCCTCTCTAAGTTTAGTAGTCAACACCTCAGAATAGAGGTGCTTCCTAAGTGCCCTGGCAGCTCTATTCCTGGCTTTCTTGAAATTAAACGCACCCCACATGGGTCATAGTGGAGGGACAGGAAACAGGGTTGCGCACAGGTCGCTGACATTTATAAGATAACAAAAGAATAAACTTGTCCTACTGCTCAACAAAAGATCAATGGTAAGCATCATCCGTGCCCAAAAAATTAGAACACACCTCCTTTATGATTGATTCTAAAGAGGAGCTTCATCAGATACGCTTCAGGGTCTCATAACACACACCTCCTCCCCTGACTGTATTTTAGCAAGTTGGTCAAAGCTTGATCTCATAACTACCATCTGGGAGCGCTGATCACTCTCACTGTGAGAACAGATTCTAGAACCTTCTATAGAGGAAAGATATTTCATGTTACAGAAAGTATAATCTAGATATGAGTAAGAACGATCATACTGACTGCATCCACCCCGGTGGGCCATTAAGGGCTTTGAACCCCATGCTGTTCAAGAGTGTGATAATATTTTCTCCCCAGGCACTGTATGGACAGTCCCGAGGTCTTATCTGATCCAAGAGACAATAATTATCCCCAGGATGGGCCCCTTCCACAGCGTCCGACAGATCCTGAAATAAGTTTGTATTGAAGTTCCCCGTGACCAAAAAGTCAGCATGTGGCTAATCACCTACCAGGTCACCCAGCAACTGAATTAGCCGGGTCAGCTTTCCTTTTTTCTGCCTTGTCCAGGTGCTATGTAAACATTAATCATAATAAGTGTTTGCTTTAAATTCCACTTGTTAATCTTGATACCCTGAACCCAGTTCTCCTCCCATCCCAGTTGAGTGATGTACACTATAAGCTTGACAGCAACATAAATAGTTAGACCCCCCCCCCCTTAGCTCTGCCACTTTTCTTTTCACATTGAGCAGATTTCCAGAACTCCTGGAACACCAATAGTGGGTTCTCGTTCTCCACCCAAGTTTCCTGCAAGGCAATAACGTCATGATCATGGAAAAAAGATACTAAGTACGTGGATTCAAGTTTACATGCCAGCACGTTGACGTTCCAGGAGCACAGAGACAGCCCCTCACTCCCACCTATGTGAGACCCCCTGGTGGTGTTCATGCAACTGACCTTTGTGACAGAACTGATGGCAACCAGTCCGAGACAGTCGGCTACTCTTACCAGACATCCCTACAATATTGGGGGAGTTGGAGCTGCTCTGGGCTCCCTTTAAAATTGAAAACAGCTTCTGCACTATTGTTAATTTGGAGCTAGAGGTGGCCGACAGAAGCACAGGATAGCCAGGAGAACTATAAAGAGAGATCATAACGCTCCAGAAAATGAAGACATCCTTTTTATCACAAATTGCCTGTGTAAAGTCAGCTGTAGCAAATGTCATCGGGTAGTTTCCCCCGACCGCATCCCCTTCTGTGGTAAGAATTCGATTGATGTAATATCCCCAGAACCAATAGCATTCAATTCTGGAATGGCCTTACGAAGTTTTAAGATATTTCCTCTATTTAACCTGTTCTGTGCCTTGGACGAGATGATCTCGTCCAAGGCTACAGTTCCCCTGTGCCTTGGAAGAGATCACCTCGTCCAAGGCACAGGGGAACTTGGGGGAGCGCTAGCGCGCCCCCCAGTGCATCCCCTCCCCCCCCAAGGCGGGGATGGATGGTGAAGACCTTCCCCTTCCACCCCCCCTGTGACGTCAGCGCGCGTGCGCACGCTAATTAGTCACAGGGGCCTCCCCCATCGCGCTGGAAGCAGAGCTTCCAGCGCAATTGAAAGAGAAATGCTAAGTATTTCTCTTTCAATCACGTGGGGGAGGCCCGGAGGGGCTTCAAAGGGAAGGAAATGTATTTCCTTCCCTTTGAAGTCTCTCCGAGGGTTTCAAAAGCCGGATTGCTTGCAATCAGGCTTTTGAAACCCCACTAGACACCAGGGATTTTTGTTTTTTGTTGGTGATATTGACATAAGGGAGCGACCCCTTGGGCAAGGGTCGCTCCCAGGGGGGGCATTTTTTCGGGAAGGCCTTTTCTTATTTTTTTAGGTGGGGAGCGACCCCTTAGGCAAGGGTCGCTCCCCTTGGGGGAAAATTATATTTAGGCCATTTCTGCCCCCCTTGGGGGCAGATTGGCCTATTTTGATGAGGCCAATCTGCCCCCAAGGGGGGCAGAAACCACTAGACACCAGGGAGTTTTTTCTTTGCGTGAATTTCACGCAAGGGGAGCGACCCCTTAGGCAAGGGTCGCTCCCTGGGGGGCAAATTTATTTTAGGCCATTTCTGCCCCCCCTGGGGACAGAAACCTCTAGGCGCCAGGGGAATTTTTGTTTGTTTGTTTTTTTAGAGATGGGGAGCGACCCATCAGGCAAGGGTCGCTCCCCTGAGGGGCAAATTGTATTTAGGCCACTTCTGCCCCCCTTGGGGGCAGATTGGCCGATTTTAGATCGATCTGCCCCCAAGGGGGCAGAAACCACTAGGCACCGGGGATTTGTTTTTTGGCGCCAATGTCACGCAGGGGGAGCGACCCCGTAGGCAAGGGTCGCTCCCGGGGGGGGGAGGTTGGGGGGCAAATTTATTTTAGGCCATTTCCGCCCCGACGTTGTGTTTTGGGCCATTTCCTTTCGTGGGCGCTAGGCCTACCCACAGAAGTGAGGTAACATTTTTATCGAGAGACTTAGGGGAACGCTGGGTGGAAGGAAATTTGTGGCTCCTCTCAGATTCCAGAACTTTCTGTCACCGAAATGAGAGGAAAAAGTGTTTTTTGGGCCAAATTTTGATGTTTGCAAAGGATTCTGGGTAACATAACATGGTCAGAGCCCCGCAAGTCACCCCATCTTGGATTCCCCTGGGTTTCTAGTTTTCAAAAATGCACTGGTTTGCTAGGTTTCCCCAGGTGCCGGCTGAGCTACAGGCCAAAATCCACAGGTAGGCACTGTTTTCTATGAAAAAATGTGATGTGTCCACGTTGTGTTTTGGGCCATTTACTTTTCTGGGCGCTAGTCCTACCCACACAAGTGAGGTATAATTTTTATCAGGAGACTTGGGGGAACGCTGGGTGGAAGGAAATTTGTGGCTCCTCTCAGATTCCAGAACTTTCTGCCACAGAAATGTGAGGAACATGTGTTTTTTTAGACAAATTTTGAGGTTTGCAAAGGATTCTGGGAAACAGAACCAGCTCCGAGCCCCACAAGTCAACCCATCTTGGATTCCCCTAGGTCTCTAGTTTTCAGAAATGCACAGGTTTGGTAGGTTTCCCTAGGTGCCGGCTGAGCTAGAGGCCAAAATCTACAGGTAGGCACTTCGCAAAAATCACCTCTGTTTGCTTTCAAAAATTTGGATGTGTCCACGTTGCGCTTTGGGGCGTTTCCTGTTGCGGGCGCTAGGCCTACCCACACAAGTGAGGTATCATTTTTATCGGGAGACTTGGGGGAACGTTGGGTGGAAGGAAATTTGTGGCTCCTCTCAGATTCCAGAACTTTGTGCCACAGAAATGTGAGGAACATGTGTTTTTTTAGCCAAATTTTGAGGTTTGCAAAGGATTCTGGGTAACAGAACCTGGTCCGAGCCCCACAAGTCACCCCATCTTGGATTCCCCTAGGTCCCTAGTTTTAAGAAATGCACAGGATTGGTAGGTTTCCCTAGGTGCCGGCTGAGCTAGAGGCCAAAATCTACAGGTAGGCACTTTGCAAAAAACACCTCTGTTTTCTTCCCAAAATTTGGATGTGTCCACGTTGGGCTTTGGGGCGTTTCCTGTCGCGGGCGCTAGGCCTACCCACACAAGTGAGGTATCATTTTCATCGGGAGACATGGGGGAACGCTGGTTGGAAGGAAATTTGTGGCTCCTCTCAGATTCCAGAACTTTCTGCCACAGAAATGTGAGGAACATGTGTTTCTTTAGCCAAATTTTGAGGTTTGCTAAGGATTCTGGGTAACAGAACCTGGTCCGAGCCCCACAAGTCACCCCATCTTGGTTTCCCATAGGTCTCTAGTTTTCAGAAATGCACAGGTTTGGTAGGTTTCCCTAGGTGCCGGCTGAGCTAGAGGCCAAAATCTACAGGTAGGCACTTCGCAAAAAACACCTCTGTTTTCTTTCAAAAATTTGGATGTGTCCACGTTGCGCTTTGGGGTGTTTCCTGTCGCGGGCGCTAGGGCTACCCACACAAGTAAGGTATCATTTTTATCGGGAGACTTGGGGGAACGCTGGGTGGAAGGAAATTTGGGGCTCCTCTCAGATTCCAGAACTTTCTGCCACAGAAATGTGAGGAACATGTCTTTTTTTAGCCAAATTCTGAGGTTTGCAATGGAATCCGGGTAACAGAACCTGCCCTGAGCCCCACAAGTCAACCCATCTTGGATTCCCCTAGGTCTCTAGTTTTCAGAAATGCACAGGTTTGGTAGGTTTCCCTAGGTGCCGGCTGAGCTAGAGGCCAAAATCTACAGGTAGGCACTTCGCAAAAATCACCTCTGTTTGCTTTCAAAAATTTGGATGTGTCCACGTTGCGCTTTGGGGCGTTTCCTGTTGCGGGCGCTAGGCCTACCCACACAAGTGAGGTATCATTTTTATCGGGAGACTTGGGGGAACGTTGGGTGGAAGGAAATTTGTGGCTCCTCTCAGATTCCAGAACTTTGTGCCACAGAAATGTGAGGAACATGTGTTTTTTTAGCCAAATTTTGAGGTTTGCAAAGGATTCTGGGTAACAGAACCTGGTCCGAGCCCCACAAGTCACCCCATCTTGGATTCCCCTAGGTCCCTAGTTTTAAGAAATGCACAGGATTGGTAGGTTTCCCTAGGTGCCGGCTGAGCTAGAGGCCAAAATCTACAGGTAGGCACTTTGCAAAAAACACCTCTGTTTTCTTCCCAAAATTTGGATGTGTCCACGTTGGGCTTTGGGGCGTTTCCTGTCGCGGGCGCTAGGCCTACCCACACAAGTGAGGTATCATTTTCATCGGGAGACATGGGGGAACGCTGGTTGGAAGGAAATTTGTGGCTCCTCTCAGATTCCAGAACTTTCTGCCACAGAAATGTGAGGAACATGTGTTTCTTTAGCCAAATTTTGAGGTTTGCTAAGGATTCTGGGTAACAGAACCTGGTCCGAGCCCCACAAGTCACCCCATCTTGGTTTCCCATAGGTCTCTAGTTTTCAGAAATGCACAGGTTTGGTAGGTTTCCCTAGGTGCCGGCTGAGCTAGAGGCCAAAATCTACAGGTAGGCACTTCGCAAAAAACACCTCTGTTTTCTTTCAAAAATTTGGATGTGTCCACGTTGCGCTTTGGGGTGTTTCCTGTCGCGGGCGCTAGGGCTACCCACACAAGTAAGGTATCATTTTTATCGGGAGACTTGGGGGAACGCTGGGTGGAAGGAAATTTGGGGCTCCTCTCAGATTCCAGAACTTTCTGCCACAGAAATGTGAGGAACATGTCTTTTTTTAGCCAAATTCTGAGGTTTGCAATGGAATCCGGGTAACAGAACCTGCCCTGAGCACCACAAGTCAACCCATCTTGGATTCCCCTAGGTCTCTAGTTTTCAGAAATGCACAGGTTTGGTAGGTTTTCCTAGGTGCCGGCTGAGCTAGAGGCCAAAATCTACAGGTAGGCACTTTGCAAAAAACACCTCTGTTTTCTTTCAAAAATTTGGATGTGTCCACGTTGCGCTTTGGGGCGTTTCCTGTCGCGGGCGCTAGGCCTACCCACACAAGTGAGGTATCATTTTTATCGGGAGACTTGGGGGAACGCTGGGTGGAAGGAAATTTGTGGCTCCTCTCAGATTCCAGAACTTTCTGCCACAGAAATGTGAGGAGCATGTGTTTTTTTAGCCAAATGTTGAGGTTTGCAAAGGATTCTGGGTAACAGAACCTGGTCCGAGCCCCACAAGTCACCCCATCTTGGATTCCCCTAGGTCTCTAGTTTTCAGAAATGCACAGGTTTGGTAGGTTTCCCTAGGTGCCGGCTGAGCTAGAGGCCAAAATCTACAGGCAGGCACTTTGTAAAAAACACCTCTGTTTTCTTTAAAAAATTTGGATGTGTCCACGTTGCGCTTTGGGGCGTTTCCTGTCGCGGGCGCTAGGCCTACCCACACAAGTGAGGTATCATTTTTATCGGGAGACTTGGGGGAACGCTGGGTGGAAGGAAATGTGTTGCTCCTCTCAGATTCCAGAACTTTCTGCCACAGAAATGTGAGGAACATGTGTTTTTTTAGCCAAATTGTGAGGTTTGCAAAGGATTCTGGGTAACAGAACCTGGTCTGAGCCCCACAAGTCACCCCATCTTGGATTCCCCTAGGTCTCTAGTTTTCAGAAATGCACAGGTTTGGTAGGTTTCCCTAGGTGCCGGCTGAGCTAGAGGCCAAAATCTACAGGTAGGCACTTCGCAAAAAACACCTCTTTTTTCTTTCAAAAATTTGGATGTGTCCACGTTGCGCTTTGGGGTGTTTCCTGTCGCGGGCGCTAGGCCTACCCACACAAGTGAGGTATCATTTTCATCGGGAGACATGGGGGAACGCTGGTTGGAAGGAAATTTGTGGCTCCTCTCAGATTCCAGAACTTTCTGCCACAGAAATGTGAGGAACATGTGTTTCTTTAGCCAAATTTTGAGGTTTGCTAAGGATTCTGGGTAACAGAACCTGGTCCGAGCCCCACAAGTCACCCCATCTTGGTTTCCCATAGGTCTCTAGTTTTCAGAAATGCACAGGTTTGGTAGGTTTCCCTAGGTGCCGGCTGAGCTAGAGGCCAAAATCTACAGGTAGGCACTTCGCAAAAAACACCTCTGTTTTCTTTCAAAAATTTGGATGTGTCCACGTTGCGCTTTGGGGTGTTTCCTGTCGCGGGCGCTAGGGCTACCAACACAAGTGAGGTATCATTTTTATCGGCAGACTTGGGGGAACGCTGGGTGGAAGGAAATTTGTGGCTCCTCTCAGATTCCAGAACTTTCTGCCACAGAAATGTGAGGAGCATGTGTTTTTTTAGCCAAATGTTGAGGTTTGCAAAGGATTCTGGGTAACAGAACCTGGTCCGAGCCCCACTAGTCACCCCATCTTGGATTCCCCTAGGTCTCTAGTTTTCAGAAATGCACAGGTTTGGTAGGTTTCCCTAGGTGCCGGCTGAGCTAGAGGCCAAAATCTACAGGCAGGCACTTTGTAAAAAACACCTCTGTTTTCTTTCAAAAATGTGGATGTGTCCACGTTGCGCTTTGGGGCGTTTCCTGTCGCGGGCGCTAGGCCTACCCACACAAGTGAGGTATCATTTTTATCGGGAGACTTGGGGGAACGCTGGGTGGAAGGAAATGTGTGGCTCCTCTCAGATTCCAGAACTTTCTGCCACAGAAATGTGAGGAACATGTGTTTTTTTAGCCAAATTGTGAGGTTTGCAAAGGATTCTGGGTAACAGAAACTGGTCCGAGCCCCACAAGTCACCCCATCTTGGATTCCCCTAGGTCTCTAGTTTTCAGAAATGCACAGGTTTGGTAGGTTTCCCTAGGTGCCGGCTGAGCTAGAGGCCAAAATCTACAGGTAGGCACTTCGCAAAAAACACCTCTGTTTTCTTTCAAAAATTTGGATGTGTCCACGTTGCGCTTTGGGGAGTATCCTGTCGCGGGCGCTAGGCCTACCCACACAAGTGAGGTATCATTTTTATCAGGAGACTTGGGGGAACGCTGGGTGGAAGGAAATTTGTGGCTCCTCTCAGATTCCAGAACTTTCTGCCACAGAAATGTGAGGAACATGTGTTTTTTTAGCCAAATTTTGAGGTTTGCAAAGGATTCTGGGTAACAGAACCTGGTCCGAGCCCCACAAGTCACACCATCTTGGATTCCCCTAGGTCTCTAGGTTTCAGAAATGCACAGGTTTGGTAGGTTTCCCTAGGTGCCGGCTGAGCTAGAGGCCAAAATCTACAGGTAGGCACTTCGCAAAAAACACCTCTGTTTTCATTCAAAAATGTGGATGTGTCCACGTTGTGCTTTGGGGTGTTTCCTGTCGCGGGCGCTAGGCCTACCCACACAAGTGAGGTATCATTTTTATCAGGAGACTTGGGGGAACGCTGGGTGGAAGGAAATTTGTGGCTCCTCTCAGATTCCAGAACTTTCTGCCACAGAAATGTGAGGAACATGTGTTTTTTTAGCCAAATTTTGAGGTTTGCAAAGGATTCTGGGTAACAGAACCTGGTCCGAGCCCCACAAGTCACACCATCTTGGATTCCCCTAGGTCTCTAGGTTTCAGAAATGCGCAGGTTTGGTAGGTTTCCCTAGGTGCCGGCTGAGCTAGAGGCCAAAATCTACAGGTAGGCACTTCGCAAAAAACACCTCTGTTTTCTTTCAAAAATGTGGATGTGTCCACGTTGCGCTTTGGGGTGTTTCCTGTCGCGGGCGCTAGGCCTACCCATACAAGTGAGGTATCATTTTTATCAGGAGACTTGGGGGAACGCTGGGTGGAAGGAAATTTGTGGCTCCTCTCAGATTCCAGAACTTTCTGCCACAGAAATGTGAGGAACATGTGTTTTTTTAGCCAAATTTTGAGGTTTGCAAAGGATTCTGGGTAATAGAACCTGCTCCGAGCCCCACAAGTCAACCCATCTTGGATTCCCCTAGGTCTCTAGTTTTCAGAAATGCACAGGTTTGGTAGGTTTCCCTAGGTGCCGGCTGGGCTAGAGGCCAAAATCTACAGGTAGGCACTTCGCAAAAAACACCTCTGTTTTCTTTCAAAAAATTGGATGTGTCCACGTTGCGCTTTGGGGCGTTTCCTGTCGCGGGCGCTAGGCCTACCCACACAAGTGAGGTATCATTTTTATCGGGAGACATGGGGGAACGCTGGGTGGAAGGAAATTTGTGGCTCCTCTCAGATTCCAGAACTTTCTGCCACAGAAATGTGAGGAGCATGTGTTTTTTTAGCCAAATGTTGAGGTTTGCAAAGGATTCTGGGTAACAGAACCTGGTCCGAGCCACACAAGTCACCCCATCTTGGATTCCCCTAGGTCTCTAGTTTTCAGAAATGCACAGGTTTGGTAGGTTTCCCTAGGTGGCGGCTGAGCTAGAGGCCAAAATCTACAGGCAGGCACTTCGTAAAAAACACCTCTGTTTTCTTTCAAAAATTTGGATGTGTCCACGTTGCGCTTTGGGGCGTTTCCTGTTGCGGGCGCTAGGCCTACCCACACAAGTGAGGTATCATTTTTATCGGGAGACTTGGGGGAACGCTGGGTGGAAGGAAATTTGTGGCTCCTCTCAGATTCCAGAACTTTCTGCCACAGAAATGTGAGGAACATGTGTTTTTTTAGCCAAGTTTTGAGGTTTGCAAAGGATTCTGGGTAACAGAACCTGGTCCGAGCCCCACAAGTCACCCCATCTTGGATTCCCCTAGGTCTCTAGTTTTCAGAAATGCACAGGTTTGGTAGGTTTCCCTAGGTGCCGGCTGAGCTAGAGGCCAAAATCTACAGGTAGGCACTTCGCAAAAAACACCTCTGTTTTCTTAAAAAAATGTGGATGTGTCCACGTTGCGCATTGGGGTGTTTCCTGTCGCGGGTGCTAGGCCTACCCACACAAGTGAGGTATCATTTTTATCGGGAGACTTGGGGGAACGCTGGGTGGAAGGAAATTTGTGGCTCCTCTCAGATTCCAGAACTTTCTGCCACAGAAATGTGAGGAACATGTGTTTTTTTAGCCAAATTTTGAGGTTTGCAAAGGATTCTGGGTAACAGAACCTGGTCCGAGCCCCACAAGTCACCCCATCTTGGATTCCCCTAGGTCTCTAGGTTTCAGAAATGCACAGGTTTGGTAGGTTTCCCTAGGTGCCGGCTGAGCTAGAGGCCAAAATCTACAGGTAGGCACTTTGCAAAAAACACCTCTGTTTTCTTTAAAAAAAATGGGATGTGTCCACATTGCTTTTTGGGGCGTTTCCTGTCGCGGGCGCTAGGCCTACCCACACAAGTGAGGTATCATTTTTATCAGGAGACTTGGGGGAACATAGATTAGCAAAACAAGTGTTATTATCCCTTGTTTTTCTCTACATTTTTTTCTTCCAGATATAGGAGAGTGTGTAAAAAAGACATCTATTTGAGAAATGCCCTGTAATTCACATGCTAGTATGGTCACCCCGGAATTCAGAGATGTGCAAATAACCACTGCTCCTCAACACCTTATCTTGTGCCCTTTTTGGAAATACAAAGGTTTTCTTGATAGCAATTTTTTACTCTTTATATTTCAGCAAATGAATTGCTGTATACCCGGTATACAATGAAAGCGCACTGCAGGGTGCAGCTCATTTATTGGCTCTGGGTTCCTCTGGTTCTTGATGAACCTACAAGCCCTATATATCCCCGCAACCAGAGGAGTCCAGCAGACGTAACAGTATATTGCTTTCGATAATCTGACATTGCAGGGAAAAGTTACAGAGTAAAACGTAGAGAAAAAATGCTGTTTTTTTCACCTCAATTTCAATATTTTTCTTTTTCAGTTGTTATTTTCTGTAGGAAACCCTTATAGGATCTACACAAATGACCCCTTGCTGAATTCAGAATTTTGTTTACTTTTCAGAAATGTTTAGGTTTCTGGGATCCAGCATTGGTTTCATGCCCATTTCTGTCACTGACTGGAAGGAGGCTGAAAGCACAACAAATTGCAAAAATGGGGTATGTCCCAGTAAAATGCCAAAAATTGTGTTGAAAGATTGGGTTTTCTGATTCAAGTCTGCCTGTTCCTGAACGTTGGGAAGCTGCTGAGTTTAGCACCGCAAACCCTTTGTTGATGCCATTTTCAGGGGAAAAACCACAAGCCTTCTTCTGCAGCCACTTTTTCCATTTTGTTTGAAAAAAACGAAATTTTCACTGTACTTTGGCTAATTTCTTGGCCTCCTTCAGGGGAACCCACAAAGTCTGGGTACCTCTAGAAACCCTAGGATGTTGGAGAAAAAGGACGCAAATTTGGCTTGGTTAGCTTATGTGGACAAAAAGTTGTGAGGGCCTAAGCGCGAACTGCCCCAAATAGGCAAAAAAAGGCCTGGCACAGGAGGGGGAAAAGGCCTGTCAGCGAAGGGGTTAAGATATCATGTGAACCCTTTGATTGGTATTCCAGTATGAGGAACAATTTTATAAAGGTGCGATCAGGTATACCTCTTGGAGAACAGGTGGGGAGTTTTGAGTAAGAGTGGGCACCCGGACCAGAAGAAATCATTATTGACTCTTGCTTCACCGGGTGCCTCAACTATTTGATTTTGACTATGTGTTGACACAGCCATCGGAAGATGACCCAGGGTCTGTAGGAAAAGTGCTAATGGAGCAGTCACTGATGGCCCAGTGAAATCAGTGTCCCCTGGGCACAGAACATCATTGCAGGCCTGGGTTGCTGCTGAACCTTCCTTATCCGACCCCTTTGGATACTGAGAAGACACTTCATCCTTCTTACCATGAACAGTTGCCTGTACTATTTGAACTGGCTCACTCGCCTCAATGCAGCTGACTGACATAGCCCCAGTGACCCTAGGGGGAGATCACTGTGCTCATAGCAGGTGACTCACACAGGTCTTGTTGCGATGGTTGATGCCCTTTAACTAATAGAACAACAGACTGAGCACTCCTCCTTTTGTTTCATTGCTTGCAAAGCTTTTTTTTTCCCTTTTGCTCAAAACAGGGCAAATCCCTGGACCTATATCAGGACATGATACTTTCCCCGTCTAACTTGTATGCATAAATGGGGGGTTTTGGCCCACACCTGCCAAACCAGTCATTGATTGAACCAGGCCTCCTGGTTGATCCGTTCAGGAGCCTTAGAGTCATCTGGCAGGCTCAATATAATATTCGATGAGGGTGTTGCCACACCAAAATAGTCATCAAGAGTTTTACATTTGGTTTTATTACCAGTTGCCTCTAGAATGGGCCTAAAACTCAAGGGGTCAGCAGGGGTTACCGTCCTCTCTGAGACCCTCTTAATCTATGTCAGAACTGTAGCCAAAAATGTTGGAAGGGATGACAAACTGTCAATACTCAGGGAACAACAACAGACTGCATTGGAGCTTGATTGTGCTCTAACGATTAACTGATTCAGGGAATCAAGTTTGTGGTCAATCCCCTCTATGTAGGTGGCTAATGTGTTCAACAAGTCAACTTGAACATCCACCTTATCTGAGTGGTAGTTCAGGACCACAACTGTGGACTGTAAGGTTTGGAGGAGCTACAACCAAGCAGGGCCACCAGTGGCAACTGGCGGGGAGAGGGCCGGATTTGGTTACATTTCCACATCTTCTGGAACATCTGAATGAAGACAGGAGAGATCCAGGAGTGATTGATCATTGAGCACTTGTCTTTTGCAATCCACACCGGGACTGTCACTACCGCCCCCACTCAGGGGTTTCAAGGGAAGCATAGAAAGAATAATACCAGTTGGACTTCAGGTCCATTGGGCAGCTGTAGGGCTGGTCATCAGTGCCACACCTTGATCCAATGAATGAACCAGACTAGATAAGCCCTGCCCCGATGTTCCAATCAAGCCACCTGGCAGGGTGTCCTAGACCGTAGCATCTTAAAAGCTGTGACAAGTGATTGCTGTTAGTAGTGAGTCGCCATTTTGTTGATCAATAGTTGACTGTTCACACAAGACTGCTTCTACCCCTAATCCCACCTCAATGGGGCTTGCAGGACTTATGGGTCTGTAGAGGTGTATGACCACCTACGCCTATGGACTATAGCATGTATTTCCAACAAGCGGGGCACCGATGATGCCTTCTCCTCAGTGTTCTCCACAGTGTCCAGGGTCGGAGGGCAATGGCTGTATGTCACACAACCCTTGTTACCGCTACAAGAGGTTTCTTTTTAAAGTAGTCCCGCAGCAAAAGTTTACATCATTTCGGTATGCTAGATAGCGGCAATGTGGCAGTCATATCTGGGTAAGATGATGCCTCTGAGTGCTGTGTAAATTGGGGGGGGGGTGTTGTCGTGATGGAGCAATGGACATATGACCCTCCCACGGCAGGTGACACTTGGTGCTGGGCTGCCCCCCTGGCTTCCCCTGCTGCTGTTCTTAAGCCTCCTGGCTGCAACAGGTTCCTTCCTTACTTTTCCTGACCTCATTGCAAGTTCCAGATACTTTCTGGAAAGCTGGGGGTAATTTAGTCGTCTTTTCCCTTTTTTCCCCTTTTGTGCACCACTTTCAGCACTGTACAAGTTACAGATCACATGTCACAATCACACTCCGAGCTCCGGAAGCTGGACAAAAAAGGCACCCCTCAGCACCAGCATGCAAGAGCACAAGAGTTCACAGGGCTGGCAGTAGTCCATGACCTTTGAAAAACAAGTGGCAGGGGGGGCTGGGGGCCTTAAGGGCCTAGACATATCATGAAAGTACGTTAAGGCAGCATTAAAGCAACTGTTTTGAGGCAATGAAGGCAGGTAGTGATGTCAATGATGCCAAGGATGACATTGGTGGCAGCTCCGCCCGATATGCTCAATATGCTCATTGTACCCCCGAAGTGTCCAGAGCCCAGCACACCCAGCACACCCGGCTCCCCGTCTGGCCAACAGGAGGGGGGCAGCAGTCCCTGAGATCGGTTGAAGGGCCACTCCTGTATACACAAGGCCAGAAAGAAGGTGGGCTCCCTGCATTCTCCACTTCTCTTCCTTTCTGCCTTCTTTTGGCCCTGCCCTTGAAAAAACAGCAACCTTGTGCGGCCGGGACAGCCGTACAGCCATGCATCGATCTCCAATGTTTTCCGGTGGCCCCCATGCAGGTCCCGGCAGGCACCCGCAGATCTTCGGCAGTCACTAACAAGAGCGGTGACGGCCCACGGCTCACAATGGACTCGCAAGACTTCCCAAGACTTCCGCAATTGCAATTGCAATTGCTTTCCAGCAGCTTTCCAGCAGCTTTTCGTCCTTCCTCGTCAGATGCAAGTAAGGAAAATGCAGCAGTCAGTCATGGAGAGGAACAGCCACTTAGCTTAGTGAGGTATCCTGGACATTTGTTTCCAGAATTAATGTTCCTGCACTGTTTCCTGCACTGCAATCCCAAAGTTCAAAAGGGAGGGAGGTCACTGTCAGAGAACTCCAGAGAGATAGAGACAGTCGCTTTGTAGTGTTACCAGATAACTGTGGTTGGTGATTTGATTTTTTTAATTCAAATTTTAAAAATGTGTGTCTCCAGTTCTATTTATTTAATTTTTGTCATTTTGGTGTCATTTTATTTATTATAAGGTTCTCTATTTATTTAAATTGTTTTGGGATTATTCTTGTGTTGTGTCTTATGTTATTACTGTTTTAATACTGCATAAATACTTTACACATAGCCTCTAAGTTAAGCCTGACTACTTTGTGCCAAGATACCAGAGGGTGAAGCACAGGCTAATTTAGTGACTTGCTGTGGTTCACCTTAACAAGGACTGTAGGTGTTGCCTGAGTAAGACTTCAATCCCCTTGAAACAATAACCCAATGTCTGACAGTGGCTAATGCAAATTAGCCTCTGATAGCTTCAGACTGGGAAAAGGTAACTGTCTAAAAGTCCCTTTCCCTTAATATTTATGAAAAATCCAAATTCACCATTCTGTCTGGTATTTAATAAATATAAAAAAATAGTTGTTAAATAATTTTCCTAGCGGGCTCCAAACCCGAGATAGTAGAATGAGTATTTACTACTTCCCAGTTTGCCTCTATGGTGTAGCCAGCCTTCCTACCACCAAAATAGCTTTTAGGAGGCAAGTCACTGAAAGGACATATTCACTTTAAACTTCTTTATCATCTACTTTTAAATACACTGCACCCTGCCTTGTGAGCTACATGGAGGCGACATTTTAAAATTTAAAATAGAGATTTTCTGCTGTGGGTGAATTTTAGGACATCTATGGCCTCATAGGAAATTGTAATATGCCAATTAGGAGTAAGCCAATTTCAACTTTTTTTAGGGGTCAGAGTACATGTACTGTTGGGTGGTTAACAGTGTCCAGTGCAGATAGTCAAAAAAGACAGCAGCATCCTTCCACAAAAATTGGGGGTGACCATGAAAAAGAAACACTTTCTCACTAGAATGCATAGAATATCTGCTTGATGTTAAAAGTGAACGGTACAGACCTTTAGACTCTCTTTTTTTTATAAATTGTATTTAATTATTCAGATCGAAAGGTTGAGGCATTATACCTTATAACAGGTAATCAACAATTAATTCTTTCCCTGATTTCATGACTGTGCTCCAAAAAAGGAAAGAAAGAAAAAGAGATAAAGATGAAACCATTGAAAGACTCATTACTCATATTATATCTATGTTCAACATAGGTTTTCTAAGGTTCATGCTCCCAGATACACAGATATTTCTGGAGTGCCCCCATTCTTTGCACATAAACTCTTGCTTTGATTTAACCTTACCTAAGAATCAAAAGAAGGAGTTCTACTGATTTCCAATTTTGTAACATTAATAATTTGGACACCAACGATGCTACGGAAAGGAGCTGTTGTTGTCCTAAAGAGGGAGCCTGTGTTATTGAAATCTTAAAGAGAGATCGGTGAGGATCAGGAGTCAGGATTATCTAAAACTTATCACTGATCCTCTGAGATATCTTCACCCAGAATTGTTCTAGTGTGGGACAAGTAAAACATACATGTAACCAATCCCCTATATTGTACCCACGCCTGAAACACTCTCCAAAAATTTAAGGAGACAATTTGTATATACAGATCGGTGTGTGACAGAGCATTCTTTTAAAAAAAGTTCAGTCTTCTAAAATGTGCCCCTCTAATGGCTTTGTGTGTTAATTGATTATAATGAGGCCATGTTCACAAATCAATCTTACATCTGGTGGTTACTTCGATCTAAGCCAGGGTGACCAAAACTAGAGCTACAGAAATCTGTGTTAGCAGTATACAATACCAGTTGCCCACACCTATCATCCACTTATAAAGTAAGCTTGGCAAATAATGTTGGGCAGTAAATTGGTTGCTGGCTGAATGCTTTGCATGAAATGATGAATCTGAATGTATGAAACAAACAAGGTTGAGGGGATCATGAGGGTCACCTTCTACCAGCTGTTTCCAGGTGTTCAGATTCCCTGCCAATAAAATTGCTCAATCAATAGATTCCTTCCTTTTCCCATCTCCTAATAGCCTCAGTCCTAACTGCAAGCCTACCAGACTGCATTCACTTAATTGTATGAGACGGTGAATTTGGGGAAAATGGATTATCGGTGGAGCGTTATGTGGGGAAGCTTAAACCTGATACATTTTGGGAGCTTAGGAATCTTTAAAAACGTGGAGAGCTGGAGATTGTCCTCCAGAAGCATTTGTTTAAGACAGAAATAATTAGATGAGTTGGAAGGAGCTGCTGCCCACATCACTGAGTCTATAAATACGGCCTGATAGTGTTTCTTGAAATGGGGTAAGACTAATCCCCTATTTTGGGTATTCAATTGTAATGTCTGCATTTTGGTATTTGCTTTCTTTCCCTGCCATACAAATTGACACAGCTTCTGGTCTATTTTGTTATAATATTTTTAGAGACATTATGACATTGGAAGAAATCAAGAGAAATTACTAGAGGATCATCATTTTTATCAGGGCAATACATCCAATAATTGTATGGGGCAGGTTTTGCCATTCATAGAGTAGTCCCTGTGCTTTATGTAGGGCAGTTACATAATCAGTATAGAATTGAGAAGTTATGAGATACAAATATACCCAAGTACCTAATTGCCCACATTCCTGTACAATGAGGTCACATTTCATTAGGAGGAACTGACTCAGTATTATTGAAGAGAAGAGCTTCAGCGTGATTCACCCTATATCCCCATAGATTACTAAATATTTGAATTTCATCAAACAGTGGATGCACCCTGTAAAGGGGCCTTAATCTGGGTGTCTTGAATCAAAGTGGTGGCTAAAGGTTCAATGAATAAGGTAAATAAAACCAGAGACACTAGGAAGCCTTGACATGTGCCCGACTAATAGATATACTTCAGGCCATGTTCATATTTGCTTTCTCTTCGGCTTGCGTGTGTTTTGCCTCACGTATATACTATATTCTTGCTTGTGTTTCCTTCAGGCCTCCACAAGGTAATTCCTTGTTCACAAGTAGGCCCCATATCGCCCAAACTCCCAGTGAGCAGAGTAGGTTTTTCTTGTATTGTAAGACTGTGAGGTATCCCAGGCCCTGAAGAATGCCCCCAGACCTTCCTTGGCTCTTGTAGACGGCAGAAACATGTTGGCCATCAACTTTTAGATAGGTGACCCAGTGAGTCCTTGTTCTCACAGAGGTGTCCCATCCCTGTTCTTGATCACACCAGCAGACACCCCTAATAAAAGTGTACTCTTACACAGGCGACTGTCTAGGTGTTTTTATATCAACCCTAGTAAAGCTGGATCCCACATTTTCCAGACAGATTGAATTTAAGCACTCCCTCCTGTTCTTTTAACGGTGAGGTTGAGTCCGCCCAGGTGGCACTGTCCTACCTGGGTGGGGCAGGTTGGTCATATAATGAAGCATGACACTATATAGTGTGTGAGACCACCTAGTCCATAAAGGAAACACCCCCCACCATCACTACACAACCCTCCACAGCACTTAACACAACTAACTCATAAAGTGAACTTAAGGAACCCCAGGAAAATTCCCCCTGTCAGCAGCTCCTCAATATAAGTGAGCCCCATACACTTTGTGTTTTTGGTTCTAGTTATAGGGAGAAAGTATGAGTTGATTACTTCAATTTTGTTTTATTTGTTCTCTCCCTGACTCTCTGTATGTGTTTTGATAATCCAGCCGTAAGCCTGCCATGACTTCAATAGCTAGTCTGGGCTAAGCAATTAAGGCAAAACACAGTACTTCCAGTCCCCGTAGTACCCGTCACTTCATGTTGTCGCACCAGGCAGGTGCGCAGAACGCTTCATTGTTATCTCTGTCCCCATTCGATTTTGGCTGTATCAGGCAGTTCCTCTCTCTGCTGTGTCACTGTCACTTCACTCAGCCCCCGCACTCCAGTGCTCAGAAATCCGTCTCAGATGAGGAAATCTCGGCTGAGGAGATGTGATCTGTGAATATGGGGTTATGATGCTCCTGAACCGAAATGCCCGCTCTGGTCCTAGGCCCCAGTGACCTCACTGGAAACTGCATCCTCCATCCTAGACGTCGCCTCCACTGCCACTCGCCAGAAGTGCCTTACCCACAGAGCATGACGGGTGCTCTACGTGGCTTCCTCCCAAAAAAACTGTCCTTGTTGTATTATATAAGGAAATCATGTATAAAGCCCTGCCAAGTGTTTTACATAAAGACACATATATAGGTTACACAAACACAGATACAAAAAGCGTGTTAAATATGAAATTTCCACTAGCACCACAACAAAAGGCTGAATACAGACTAGAGCGTTCGAACTTGTGAGGTGTATCTGTTAAATTGTGTAAACATGTTCATATGATTATCTGAGTAAGTGGATTGGGTCCTTAAATTCAAAGCTTTTTTTCGACGAAGACGTATGTATAATGAGCACCCAATTATGTGTTTGCAACATCCAGTGTATCCATCTTCATCTTTATTGCAAAAGACCTTGAGTCTTCAATTTTCCGTTTGTGCACTGCATTTCATTCCTTGTTGCTTTATTAAATTTGTTCTTTTTTTATAAGTGGTGTCTAGGAGCATAAATCATTTTGGTTTATATGTTTTTGTTGCTGTGGCAACTGTTTGCCTAATTCAATTCCAAAGTGTCTCTCACCGTTTCAGAGGAATGATAAAGGGTGCGCTGGCTTTGAAAGGCCGGAGCCTGCATATATAAAGGAGAAGAAAACACAATAAAAATGACACATTCTCAATCTCTCTCTGATATTTTTGTACAGTATAACATTTTGTAACCACCAGTGATCAACGTAAAGGTCAGAATAAAATCTGCCACCTGTTCATAGAGATCCAGCGGGAAGCTTGCATGATTTGTACAGACAGAGCAAATGCGCAATTTTATACAAATCTCTGCAGTTAAATATGCATATTTGAGTACCATATTTCACTGATTACCATAATATTTTACGATTGAAATCATTACTCTAGCAAGCATATTTTCTTGGTAATTAAAGATAGAAACATGTTGGAAAAAAATAAATTTTTAGCTCTTTTATATTCCCATGTATAATGTGAGTAGTAAGTATAAGTCAGTATTAACATCCTTCAACATAAAAGCTGTGGCTTAAAATTAGTAAACTGTAGTGGTTGTTAAGTGGCCTACTGTGTTGCCTTAAATAGCCCATCTGGTGAATGATGTTGCAATAGATCTCAAACCCCCGTTGAAATCATCAGACAAAGCAACATTCTAGAATGCCTAATGGTGATTGTTAGCAATGGAGCTTTGGGTAAAGACAATTTCTTTTTCTAGGCAATGAATTACCCCAATAATGCAATCCATAGATGCTGTTACAGCAAATTAAGACACACTGATCGGTAGACAACCTTACGGAGGATCAGCATTCATCTAAGAATTGAAGGGCAGAAGCTTAGGATTGCATGCCAATTGTCTTCTTGATGTGCATGTAGGTTGAAAAAAACATTATCTGTTTTTTAATCCCTCATCTTTCTCTAAATCTAGAACTGTAATAGTGTTAGAAATGTGATTCCAGGCAGGAACTGCCACTCAGGGTAGGCTAAGTACACCCTAAAAGATAACCTCTTGCTCACTCTCTGGTAGCTTGGCCCAGAGCAGTCAGGCTTATCTAAAGAGACAATATATAAGTATCTGTCCAACACACACACACACACACAGAGTAACACAATGAATAGAGCACAAAAATACTCCAAACAGATTTTGAAAAATGGCTTAGTATATTATACATCTAACAAGACCAAAATGATACAAATCTAATGAATACTGTTAAAGTTATTCACTTTTAGAGTACAAAAAGGGAAAATACAATACTCAGGGCACTCCTCGATTATCAGTGGTTGTAGGCAGTCACTCTGGACTGAGGGGAATGAGAAAATCTGAACAAGGGTCCACCACAGAGACTGCAGCTCAGTATCAACGTAAAATGGTGCCTCCAAAGGATGAAGGAGCTGGATGGGGGTGAGAAGGGCCACTCAGGTCATGATCCAGTACAGGAAAGTTGCCTGTGATAGAGCGAGAGTCGGCCAAATACACTCCTCAGGCCCCTGCAGGGGTCACAGTACATTGCAGGGAGGTGTTTTCTACGCTGGGCAGCCTGCAGCACCCTGGTCAGTACCAGTGCCGCGTGGAAGGCGTGACGGTGGGCCTCATGAGTGGCGTCTGCATTGTCGTCACGTCATGATAGCACTGCTCCTGTTGATGGAGATGGATGACGGGCTGTGCATCTCAGAAGTGCCCATGTTTATCAAGGTAATGCTTCACAGGAAGATGCTGCTGCTGCCCCGGTAAAAGGCGGTGATCACCAAAACATAATCTCAGTGTGCAGTGGGGGTTAGATGGGAAACACTGATCTTGGCACAGTGAGCGCTTGAGCTGCAGCAGACTAGAGAAGGTTGCTCTTCTCACTCACATGGGAAGGGCTGATCTTGGGCACAAGGAGCGGTTGATCTGTGGCAGTAAAAAAGAGCTTGCTGCCGGACTCATGAATGACAGAGTCCCATGGCAGTGGCAAACAGGTGAGGTCTTTGATGGCCCTGAGACTTAGAGAATAGGGGGCAAGCCACCAAGCCCCTGGAGATCACCTTGGAGGGCAGGCAGAGCACAGCTGTCCTTCCTGCAGGGACAGGGAGCAGCAGGTAGCCGGAGTACAAGCAGGAAAGGAGTCCTTCCAGAAAAGCAGTTCAGTTGAGTCTGTTAAGCACCACCGCAGTCCTTCTGAAAGAGGTTCAGTTCAAGATCTAGAAGTGTCTGATTTTAGGGGATCAGAGACCCAGTACTTATATCCAATAGTGCCTTTGATGTTGGGGATGACTTCAAAGTAACTCTTTGAAGTGCACAAGGACCTCTTTCAACCCGGCCCTGTCTGCCAGGCTATCTGTGGAGGTAATCTGTCCTTTGTGTGGGCAGGCCACTATCCTTTGAAAGGTAAGTGAGAGTCCCCCCATCTTTCCTGCCAAGGAAGACCCATGAGTATGCAGATGAAAGCAGATGCAGTTGAGTGTCCTGTGTTGTGGCTGTCTGGAGGGAATGCACAAATGTAACTGTAACCCAGCCCAGACATGTATTGGAGACAGGCTGTCAGGCACAAAGAGCAGTAAGTGCAGAGAAATGCCCACTTTCTAAAAGTGGCATTTCTAAAATAGTAATGTTAAATCCCACCCTACCAGTAAAGAGGATTTATCATTACCATTCCAAAGATATGAAACATGAGAACACTAATCCTCTCTGATCAAGAATTACAGCCTAAAAGGATATTAAGGAAATCCTAATGCTAGCCTTTGAGAGGGGAAAGCCTCACAGTAGTGAAAAATGAAATAGGTGGTTTGTCACCACCTGAACATGTAAAACATACATCTCCTATCTTTTACTTACATAGGACTGTCGAGTAGGCTCTCATTATCTTAATGAGCCTACTAGATTTGGGCGGCAGAATCACTTGCACTGTGGGGAACTGAGTCTGAACCCACTACAGGTGCCACCTGTTGGCCTAATCTGGGGTTTTCTCCGGCCAACTAGAAGTGCCTCATCTCCACCCAAAAGCAGGGATGATTGGGCAGCCGAGCGAATGACACAATTGATTCCTCAGGCAAATTGTGGTCACTCAGATCGCATCCGTTTCTCTCAGTTACATTAGTCTCACATATACAAGGACAATCAGAGGCAGAATATGTTTCAATAAGGTTTTATTGAAGCAACTGCATCTTAGAAAATAACGCATGTACTGCAATAACCAGGATGATGAAGCATGACAGGATTAAAATTGTTACAAGAAAGCATAAAAATAATGCTACCATATTGTCACTAGAGTCATTGAAATAATTTCTACCTAGACTATGTTAGAGCACAGCATGTTAAGCTCTAGTTCTCCCCTGGGAAGACATCATCCCTCATACCTGAGCAAGAGGCCTGTAGTCTACATAAGCAGCTGCAACGAAGCACTCAGCAATCAGCATACAGTCATTGCCATCTGGCTGGAATCTACCTCTAATGCACATGGGTCAAAGTAGTGTCTTTATAATAAAACAGCTGATGTTCCAAGAATGGATCCCTAAGTAAGAGTGTGCATGTTTCTATGAACACTAGAGACAAAGGGGGTCATTCTGACCCCGGCGGTCTCAGACCGCCGGGGCCAGGGTCGGCGGGAGCACCGCCGACAGACCGGCGGTGCCCCGCAGGGCATTCTGACCGCGGCGGTTCGGCCGCGGTCAGACAAGGAAAACCAGCGGTCTCCCGCCGGTTTTCCGCTGCCCTTGGAATACCCCATGGCGGCGCAGCTTGCTGCGCCGCCATGGGGGATTCTGACACCCCCTACCGCCATCCTGTTCCTGGCGGTTCGCCCGCCAGGAACAGGATGGCGGTAGGGGGTGCCGCGGGGCCCCTGGGGGCCCCTGCAGTGCCCATGCCAATGGCATGGGCACTGCAGGGGCCCCCGTAAGAGGGCCCCACTGTGTATTTCAGTGTCTGCAATGCAGACACTGAAATACGCGACGGGTGCAAACTGCACCCGTCGCACCCCTGCAACTACGCCGGCTCAATTCTGAGCCGGCGTCCTCGTTGCAGGGGCATTTCCTCTGGGCTGGCGGGCGCTCTTTTGGAGAGCGCCCGCCGGCCCAGAGGAAATGTCTGAATGGCCGCCGCGGTCTTTTGACCGCAGTGCGGTCATTTGGCGGCTCCCTCCAGGCGGGCGGCTCCCGCCACCCGCCGGGCTCAGAATGAGCCCCAAAGTGTTACCAAGTTTGCCGGCAAGCTATCTTACTGCAGGTTTGAAAAAGGCACAGAGTAAAAGAAATGTCTTGTTTAAGAACACAGTGCTGGCCTAGGCAAAGAACAGCTAGAGAAAATAAAACAAGACCACAAATGTTGCTATTGTTTAAAATAATAAAACAAAGCTGAATAAAATATGTCTAGGTTAAAGTGCATGGTGGCAGGCTTAGTTTTCTAAAATAACGTGTACAAAGCTATAACTAAAATGGCTACACAACAAGACCCTGCCCTCATGTTTACTTAGGGCCTAGCTTATGGGTGACTCATAAGTAATAAAAGGTGAGTTTACATTTTGGCAAGTAGTTGTAAGTGCCAGGTTGATGTGGCAGCAAACTGCACACACAGGCCTGAGACTGGTTTGAAAGGCTACTTCTGCGAGTGCCACAATCAGTGCTGCAGCCCACTACTAACAATTGATGTACAGGCCCTGGGTATATGGTATACCACTTTTCAAGGAACATAACAGTACAACAAATATGTTAATCGGGTATACACTAAGGTCATCATGTTTAGGTGAGACGCACATGCAATTTAGCACTGGTTAGCAGTGATAATCTGGTCAGAGTCACTGTAAGCAGCAAAACAGGAAAATTACATAATACTGGGCTTCCCACTGAGGTCCAGATTTACTTTTCTTTCACCTAACACAGTGCAGCAAGGCAACTTGCTTCGCCTTTTTGAATTAAAAGGAGAAACAGAAATGTGCAATATCTACCAATATATGGCAAACTTCTGCTCTCCCCCAGCGATTGTGCATTGTGTGATGCCTAATGTCAAAGAAGGTCCCTGCTCCAAATTGTTTTTGTGCAGGAAGAAATACCTTCCTGCACAAAAAACAATTATTAGAGGCATTTTTCTCTCGCATCGGTGCTGCAGAATGCAGCACATATGAAAAGAAGTAGTCACAAGGAGAAATAAATATATTTCTCCTCATGACGCCTCTATCTATTTTGATGTATATTCAGGTTTAAAAGTCTTTGTAAATATGAGTTGGAATTAAGTAAATGGTTGGATGCATGGGAACATCCATGCTCCACCCATGCAACGTATACCTGAAGCAATGTAAAACAAGGTAGTGCTTTGTTTTTACTAACCCACACAAAACCACGCAAATTTAGTTTACATGGCCCAGTGAATGCCAAAAAGGATTTTTCATGAGGACTGTACCACAAAAGTGACTCAACCCTGACAGAAAATCATAGTAAATCTGGGCCAAAGAACCTGGCCAGTTTTTAAGACAATATCTCACATAAAAGAGAAGGTGGTAAAAATCACTGTAACTCAACAATAAATGAAAGACTTATTAAGTCTGGGAATAGGTTTGAGGACATGTTTGCAGCGTTCAAGCAAGAGTCAGAACTCATGTAAACACGTTCTTCACTACAAGCTTTCACCATCTTTGTATTTATTGAACAATATTTTTGAGAAGAATATTTTCATATTGAGAAAAATATATCTGTCTTGAATTCCCTTAAATTAAATTTGCCAAAAACTATCATCTAACTGCAATGCTCACATCAAAGTTATTACTCGAAGCCTGAATTTGGGCAGTGGTTGTTTCTAATGAGTTATATATGCCACCTTTGCAGTTACCTGGTGGTGAGGCCGAAGTATATGTGTTAGAGTAGTCACATCATTAGGAATACCACTGACTTACATTTGGCCATGTATGATGCTGTAATTTTTGCCATCAAGTTAAGGGCCTTGACATATGCCTCCAATTAGGGTATATTGTTGATGATAATATATTTCTTCAAAGTAATATGACTGAGAGGTGCTTTCCACGATGTAGGTTCTTCTATACTTAACTGTATGCAGAAGACTACCACCCTTTCCATGCCAATCGTTCTTTGGGTTAACTCAGATAGACAATGCAGGGGATTGGCCACATGTTATCAGATTTGTGTTGGCTGACTTAATCTGGAACTTTGCAGAGCCAACATTTCAGCTGGAACAGTCTGTGGTTTCAGTAATTCCACCATGTGAAATGACAACACACAGTAGATCGATATACTGTCCAGTATGTGGATTTTAAATCTACTTAGTTTGCAGATTTATGGTTATTATTGCTCTTTCGCTCAGGAACTTAGTGCCTCTTCCTGTGGTACAGCAGTGCCTGTATGCCACTGCAGGGGTACCCCAAAAATCTTCTGTGGCTGTTTGCCCACAACTCCAGATCTCACGTTTGAATCTCAATAAGGGATAGAATTCAAGCAAGAGGAATCCAAGGAAAATGTATTTGGGAAAAGAAAGAGACACATTGAATCATGAACAATATATGCCTGCTCTCTAATACTATCGACTGAAACTCACACTTTCTACTTTTGAAACACTCCGACGTTCCTCAGTATGGTATCCTCTCTGTAATTCTGATATAGTTTTCTAAATGTCTAAATGAAGGGAGGGGGAAAAAAGATATGTGTCAAATCTGTGCAACGTGGGGCCTTATTTACAAGAGGCCTGAACCGCTGAAGCATCACTTTTTATCGTGCTTTGGTGGTGCTGGCTTCTCAATCATATATACAGTATGAGGCGATGCAAAGCCACCCTGCGCAACAATATCAAGGTCAAAAACATAAATCTATCATGAAAACACATCCTGTACTTTCAAAAGATTGCAGGAGTAGCTTACAGCATGCATTCTAAAATGAGCAAACAAACCACTTGTTCATTGTGCCTGAACACTAATTATGGAACTCATCAACACTCTAGACTAGAACTTTAGTGATCTGATAAAGATCATTTTACTCCGCAGATCAGTTAAGAGGACCCAGAAACACGCAATAGTCCAGGCAAAATATTCCCCAGTTTCTAAACAAGCATTCCTGAGCAAAATCAGGGAACAACAGTAGCACACCAACTCCAAGAACACTAAGAAAACATGATTGACAATACCCTCTCTGTATACAAAAACCTCTGAAACACTGACTGACTTATCAACAGTGTGGTATATCTTTGGTGGGGATGTGATTTCTGTAAGACATTTCAATTCATTCACAAAGTGGAAGGTTATTATTAGAATATTGTAGTTAAAACATAGAGTCAGATGAGGGATTAATGCCTGCAGAAGTGGTACAAGAAACTATTTGCTTGATTACTAGTCTGCATGTCATTCGTTTTGTGTAGTGGTTTGGACTTCATTATACTGGTCTGCAAATCGGTGAAGAAGGATGCACCTCAATAAAACCAAATATCCGGAGGGGAGGGTTATTCTCAGAAGAAGAGTGTTTTATAAGTACACTGCATTATTAATGCTGTTGGTGTTTCCAGTGAGAAACACAAGAATGGCTGAAACTTCAGTAAAATGAATTGCTATGGACAATGTAAATATTATATGTAATACTACCAGGACAATCAGGGAATACACTATGCATTTGGTGGATTTAGTTGACCAGTGAAACAGATTGGGTAGCATTTCAGGTTTAGGCATATCTTGATATTTTGAATTGTTGTAGGCTGAACAGGTTATTTGGTGTGTAGATAGAAGTCAAAATATGCCAGCTTTGGAGCAAATAGAAGAAAATAAACAAGGGTGTGTGGCTCAAATTTAAGTCCAGCACAAAAGTAGTCACTCTTTGCTCTCTTGTGAGGAGGAATGTATTATGGAACAACGCATGCATCAACCACGCATGCCTGAACAACATGATCAGAACAACAACCGCGTGTTTTCCACGAATGCCTTTACCACGTATGCCTTTACAACGATTTTTCATTGTAAAGGCACGCCATGTAGTTCTCACATGCCATCCCCCACCTGCCCTAATAATACAACTACCCCGACCCCCCCAACCACCCTAAAAATAAAACTACCACGACCTCCCCAACCCACCCTAAAAATAAAACTACACTGAAACCACCACTCATCTTCAAAGATTTCCCTGACACCCTCACCCACCCTGAGCCCTAAAACCTACCCTGACCCCACGCCCACCCTAAAAACTAACCCCACCACAAAAATTAAACTACCCAGCCCCTAAAAACAAAATTAGCCCAACCCCCCACACCCCACCCTAAAAATAAAACTACCCCGACCCCCCACCCGCCTTAAAAATAAAACTACCCTGACCCGCACCCACAAAATAAAATTACCCCAACCCCCTACCCACCCCAAAAAATAAAACTACCCCAACCCCCCACCCATCCCTAGAAAATACCCCAATACCCCCCACCCACCTTGAGCCCTAAAACCTACCCCATCCCCTACCTGCCCCAAAAACAAATGACCCCACCCCAAAAATTAAACTACCCCACCCCTAAAAACAAAATTACCTAGGCACCCCACCCTATAAAATCAATGACCCCCACCCCAAAAACCAAACTACCATGATCCCTGACCCCCAAAAACCAAACTACCCCGACCCCGCACCCCAAAAACCAAACTACCCCACTCGCACCTCCAAAAACACTAACTATCCCGACCGCCCCACCCCCAAAAAGGATACTACCCTGATCTCCCCTATAATCCTAACTACCCCGATCCCCCCACCCCAAAGACCAAACTACCCCGACCCTGGCCCCAAAAAGCAATTAACCCCGCCCCCCAAAAACCAAACTACCCCAATCCCCTCTCCTCCAAAAATCAAACTACCCTAAGCCCCAACCCTCCAACCCTCCACCTCCAAAAACAAACTAACCTGATACCCCACTCCCAAAAAACAAACAACCCTGATCCCCCACCCCTCACTCCAAAAACAAAAGTACCCTGTACCCCTCACCCACCAAAACAAAACTACCCCGACCCCCCACCTGTAAAAACAGAACTGCTGCGATCCCCCATCTCTAAAAACCAGAACTACCCTGATCCACCCAAACCCGCCCCTAAAAGCACAAACTACCCCAACTTGCCCCACCTAGAATGACCAGACGTCCCGGATATCCCCAGACAGTCCCTGTTTTTAGAGGACTGTCCCAGGCTCCCGACGCTTCTCTGAATTTTAAACAAATGTCCCGGTTTTTGGAACAAAGGTCAGATCACGTAGGGAAGCATAAGTAAAGTATGAAAGTAATTTATCTTTTACTGTCAGGCAACACAGTCCCTTGTCTGCTCCCAGCAGAGAGATGGTGTGGGGAGCAGAGAGAGGTGGGTGGGAGTGGGTTGGGGATGTAGGGTGGGAGGTCAAGCCATACCTAATTCTTTATATGTAGTCTTGAAAATGTGTGCATGTGTGCGTGTGTGAGTATATAAATATCTCTCTCTATATATATATACCTGTATATATATAAAGAACACACACATATGTATAAAAAACGGGACAGGCCAGATATAAAAGTGAGAGTAAAGTCTGTACTCCTTCTTTTATGTCTGACCTGTTGACCTGTCCCGTTTTTTTCTCCTCAAAAGCTGGTCACCCTACCCCCACCCCAAGCCCTTAATCCACCCCCTCCCCTAAAAATGACCCTCCAACCTTGCCCCAGCCCCATTTACCTGACCACATCCTCTCCCGTTGGTGACTCCCTTTTATTTCTGCCTTAACCATGCATGTGCATTGTTTAGCACAAGCGTGGTTAAGGTAGAGAAAAAGGGAGTCGCTGTTAACACAAGCATGGTTCCGCTTGCATTAAGAACGACAGTCGTTGTCCCGAAGTCATTGTTCTGGATGTTCCCCTTGAGGAGTAGAGGGACAAGAGATTTTAGAGTATATACCAGAACTCAATGAAGAAGAAGCAATACATTTAAATGAATTTGAAGTCTTTATAAGACAGTTGTATTTGAACTATTTTCTAAGCGGAAGCACCATTTTTAATTGCTAGCACTTTTTAGCCAGGAATACAAGGAAAGATGACTTAGTGTAAGATTACATCATAGGTTTAAGGGGGTTAGCAGAAAGGTTGCAAGTTTAGAGGTATGACAGAAGTAAAAATAAGCAATCAGATTGCTTTAAGGTGCAATAGTCGTAGAACGTGAGAAGAACTATGATTCTGCTGGAAGACCTGATTGGTACAGAAAAATTAGTGGAGACGTTTGATCAAAAGGGGGTGTTTGTGATTGTCTCAAAAGAAATGATATGTGTGATAAGGAAAATATATTTTCCCTGATACCAAGAGAATATTTGAGGGAGGATGCTTCTGTTGTGGATTGTGGGACATAAAACTAAAGGAAAAGAGTGACCTGTAATGATTGTGGAAATAAAGGACATTATAATAGGTGTTATAAATACAAGAATAAAAAAGATCTACTGAAAAATGTTTCAGCAAATACAAAAAGTGGCTAGTAGAATAAATTGCACCTCACAACATTTGATTTTTCCTGTGTCTACACAATTGCCTGCATATATGGTGCACACTCTATTGGTATCCGCTGCTCTTGCGTACTGTTAGACCTACAAGCCTTAGGGTGGTCTTCCCCCAAATCTTTTGCCTACTACCCTCATATTTTTTCTGATTCTTTTTGTTGGCCTTAGGGTCAGCGGATCAGTGCTATAGTGCATTTGCTTCTCCCCTAAACATGGAAACATTGGTGTATACACAACTGACATATTTAATTTAATTTACTTGTAAGTCCCTTGTAAAGTAGCATACCATATACCCGGGGCCTGTAAATTAAATGCTACTAGTTAGCCTGCAATACTGATTGTGCCACCGGCTAAAGTAGACCTTTAAACACGTCCAAAAAGAGTGATAATGGCCTGAGTGTATGACAAATGGCACTGGTTTGCAGGAAACTGCAGAAGTACCCATAGAAGGAATTAGCAATACAAATAAATGGACACATAAAAAGGGAACATGCTACACTATACCTCAATGTCTTGTATTAAAGTCGGGTCAAAGTTGCTTGCACAAAAGACATATCCACATTAAGTATAATTAAGTTCTTAGAAAGCATAGTAAAACGAAATAGCTATCAGATGGTTCAATTTTGTTCTGAGGTCATCAAGAGTTATTTGAATGAGTGTGGCATTGTGTAGTATAGAGAGAGACTAATGGAGAAGTTGAAACCATAAACAAAGCCCTCAAGAATGGCATCTAGTAAGCATGTGCAAGTGGTCTAAACTGGAGAGAGGAATTGCAGAATTATATGAGGGCATACCCTATGTTTCCACATAAGACTATGGGCACATTCCCTTTTGAAACATTAAAGGGATGTATGTTGGGCACCACAATAAGACCAGATTGGATAGTGTGAAATGAATGTGCTTGTGATCATGGCTTCATTGTGTGGAGTGAAAGTGAGGTATACCAAAAGTTCAAAATGAAAATTAATTTTTGTAGAAAAAAGTGAAATTCTCTAAGGTAGCTGTTGGCGATTTTGTGAAGATTAAAGAATCCTGTGAGGATTGGCCCATGTTTAAAAGGGTGATTAGGGTGTTATACTTCTCAAGAATGTTCTTTAGGCTAAGAATGTCAGAATCTGGCTGGTTGTGAATATGTGTGGACTTTTCTTGTGCAGTTGGATGGTAGTAGAGGAATGAGTGAGAACATGATTAAAAACCATTCCTTTCCTCAGAATTTCATTATTCACAAGCCATGTTGTCTGTGGTCCATGGTATCACTAATTGTTTTGTGGACATTAGATGGCACTTTCTGTTAATGTTCTTTCGATTTAGCCATACATTTTGCTTGTCTCCTTCAGCCCCACCTCTGCCCATTTGCCTCAGATCTCTGGTATTGTTTATCTTGTTTTCTGTTGTTACTTTTCAGATAGGAAAAATATGGTGTATTTTGGGAGGGGGTTGGATCCATTCAAGGCATGTCATTTCAGTCTCTAAATGGAAGGCACTTGTTAGAAGGTTGTGGTTTGAACATAGAGTTAAGGGATTGATTCCAGTGGGTGAAGTACAATAAACCTTCTGCTAAACTGCTCGCCATTGTTTCCTTCATTGTGACTCTAGGGTTGGACTTGTGATAGAGACACATCATTACAAAAGTTCAAATCTTCTTGCCATATAGCAACCTACAGATTCCATAAAGTTTCATCCTCTTAGTGTCTAAGCCCATATACATTCTGGGAGGTGAATCTGCTTGTCATGTCTTTGCCACATTAAGAATCTTATGGCCAGATTTACAACAAACTGGTGCAGCACACTTCTGTGCCAAAATCATCAGCGCCGCACCAGTTTTGAAACACAGGCATTTGTCGTATTTACAAGAATATGTCACACCCCTGCATTTTGCCCAGCGTTGGCTCTCAATTTAGCCGCCTAGCGCCAACGCAAGCATCCTTGCACCATTGTGCAAGGGTGTCTCCATTGAGGAGATTAATTGTTGTTGTGCAGGAAGGTGTCCCTTCCTGCACATAAACAATCTGCAATGGTGATTTGGTGCTTCTATGTGTGCTGCTTAATGCAGCACACATAGAAGTACAAAGAGTCATTTTTGAATGATTATTTATGTGCAGGAAGAGACACCTTCTTGCACATAAGCAATCATTAATGGTGGTTTTCCTATATCTATGAGTGCTGCAGAATGCAGCACATATAGAAAAAGCAAAAACAAGGAGTAATGAAAGCATTTGTCCTCGTTGCGCAATGCTAACGCCACCCCTGGGGTGGCATTAGATTCTGGCACTGCCACAGATTTACATCTGGGGCAGCGTCAAAAGCAATGGGTGTTGCGGTGGAATGCCCCCAGCAACACCCATTTCACGCCACTCTGACGCAGAAAACTGCATCAGGGAGGGCATATTTACAAGGAGACATTAAGCCAAAAATAGTGACTCTGTTAGAAATGGGGTCTTTGGGTGGCAGTAAGGTTACCCCCTGTCCAAGCAAGGACCCTGACTCTAATAAGGGCAATTGAGAAGCACACCTGGTTAACCCCCACTCACCCCCTTGGTAGCTTGGCACGAGCAGGCAGGCTTAACTCAGAAGCAATGTGTAAAGTATTTACACCAACACACACAGTAATACAGTGAAAACACTACAAAATGAACACCACATGAGTTTAGAAAAATAGGTAATATTTATTTAAATCAAACAAGACCAAAACAAAAAAACTCCAACATACACAAGTTAAAATATGAATTTTCTAAAGAATAAGGCTCTTACTCCGTAGAAAACAATGGATACAATGATTTTGCACAAAGTACCTGGTTAGTGTCATACATAAAGCAGCAAAGGTGAGCATACGTTGGAAAAGGTAGCCATGCATCAATTCCTTCCTCGCAAGGGAGGCCTATCATCGTTTCTTCTCTGGTTGGGTTGGCGGTGCGTCATTTTTCTCCCTTGTAAGAGAGCGATGTGTTGATATCTGGATGGGGCACCTCGGATCGATGTGGAGTCGGGTTGACTTTGACACCCAGGGATGATGAGTGGAAAATCTGGTCGCACTGTGTTAGGAAACCATACTGTGTGGGGTTTGTGTCATTATCAATAGCCGCAAGCGGGTGTAACACGTCATTTCTCCAGCCGCAATACATCAGTCCCCCAGGTGCAATGCAGGTGGAACGTCGATTTTAGCTGTGAAGCCGGCAACGTGTCATTTATCAGCCGTGTTGCAGATGGTGTGTCAAAAATTTCCCCGCACAGCGTTTCATGCATGGATTTTCAGCTCTTGTTCTGCCAGCTTCACCTTTCAAAGGTCCAGGGACTGGATAGGGCACCACTTGGCAGGACAGGAGTCTCAGCAGAGAGTCCAGGTGTCGGCAGAGGAGGTCTTTGATGGCCCCGGGACTTCAAAACATGAAGCAATCTCAGTTCAAGCCCTTGGAGATTCTTCACAAGCAGAATATACCACTGTAGGAAAGTACCATCTTTCTTGGCATATTACCCCCAATTTTACATGTATGTCAGTATGTTTTTGCCTATCTCACTGGGATCCTGTAGCCAGGACCCCAGTGCTCATAGTTTGTAGCCAAAATGTGTATGCCTGTGTAGAGTCTAACTGTGTCACTGAGGCTCTGCTAATCAGAACCTCAGTGCTCATGCTCTCTCTGCCTTTAAATTTGTCACTATTGGCTAGTGACTACATTTACCAATTTCAATTGGCATACTGGACCCCCCCTTATAAGTCCTTAGTATATGGAACCTAGGTACCCAGGGCATTGGGGTTCCAGGAGATCCATATGGGCTGCAGCATTTCTTTTGCCATCTATAGGGAGCTCAGACAAACCCTTACACAGGACTGCCATTGCAGACTGCGTGAAATAACATACACATTATTTCACAGCCATTTTCACTGCACTTAAGTAACTTATAAGTCAACTATGTGTCTATCCTCCACTTGCTGAAGTTTAGGTGGAAAGTTACTAAGTGTGAGGGCACCCTTGCACTAGCAAAGGTGCCCCCACATAGTTCATGGCCATTTGCCCGGACTTATTGAGTGCGGGGACTCCATTACACATGTGCACTACATATAGGTCAATACCTATATGTAGCTTCACAATGGTAACTCCCAATATGGCCATGTAACATGTCTAAGATCATGGAATTGTCCCCCCATTCCAAATCTGGTATTGGGGAGCCAGTTCCATGCATCCTGGGGGCTCCACTATTTACCCCCAGTCCTGCCAACCCAGCTCTCTGAGGCTTGCACTGCAGCTATGGCTGCTGCCACCTCAAAGACAGGTTTCTGCCCTCCTGGGGACTGAACAAAGGAAAGGGGAGTGACGACTCCCCTGTCCATCACCACCCCAGGGGTGGTGGTGCCTAGAGCTCCTCCACTGTGTCTCAGACCTCTGCCATCTTGTTTTCAGAGGTGTGGGGACACTCTGGAGGCCTCTGAGTGGCCAGTGCCAACAGGTGATGTCAGAGACCCCTCCTGATAGGTGCATACCTGGCTAGGTAGCCAATCCTACTCTGAGGGCCATTTAGGGTCTCTCCTGTGGGCTTCTCTTCAGATTACGACTTGCAAAAATCCGCCAGGACTCCTCTGCACTTCTCTCTTCGACTTCTGCCAGGGATCGACCGCTGACTGCTCCAGGATGCCTGCAAAACTGCAACAAAGTTGCCAGGAGACTACCAGCGACATTGTAGCACCCAATCCTGCCAGCTTTCTCGACTGTTTCCTGGTGGTGCATGTTCTGGGGGCTGCCTGCCTTCACTCTGCACTGGAAGCCATGAAGAACTCTCCCTTGGGTTGACAGAGTCTTCTCCCTGCTTCAGCAGGCACCAAACTACAGCCTCACTGGTACTCTGGGTCCCCTCTCATCCTGACGAGCGTGGCCCCTGTAACACAAGTGGAGGACCCAAGTGACCTAGAATGTCCAGAGGAGACCCTGCAAAAAGTGCCATTTCCAACAGCCGCCTTGTAAATATGCATAATGCACAGTGCTCCTGGAGCGCCACAAAAAGTGATGCTCCGGTGGCACTATGGTGGCTTGTAAATATGGTTCTTAGGGCATACAAGTCAGAGGATGTACTCATGTGTTGAAAATTGGAGGGAAAAGTGATTTTCAACTGGGTATTCCACAAGATACCATAGGTTAATCTGAGTGGAACTTACCAAAGTGGAGTGGTTGGGTACTTTTGAGCAGCAACACTTCTTTACAAGGTGGCATACATAATGCCTATATTTTACCCAGGGCTTATTCTGTCAATTGTAACAAACATTTAAACTGTTCCTGATGTGGTCAGTATTGACCCCCTGGATAAGGGCAACGCATATACAGCGACATGGGTTTGGTATTATGCGCACTTCGGCATTCTTTGCTTTAATGCCTTCTAATGAGATGTTGTTAATGGCAAGAAATGACTTAACAACTAACACGCATGAAACAGTATCTTGCACACTGCACCCTTTAATAATGACGATCTCGCAACATCCTACAGAGACGAATTGGGAACTGAATAACAAGGTGGTTAAAACTCTAAGGGGGGTTTCAAATGTCTAGGGTCAGGTGCTGAGATCGCTTGATTATTATGGCAGGTCTGCTGTATTTTAGTGTTTATAAGCTAGCGCACTGGAAAACCGGTGCAAAGAGAAACTTCATGCGGAATTCTCTGATAATAGTGGTAAATTGTGTGTGCAAATAGATGTGCTAAAACAATCATGTCTTCCGTGTTTCCGATTCCCGGTGCAAATGTTATGTTTAAAAGAAGTGACGCTTGGCCCAGTGAAAGTCTGACTGAATGCTACCCGTCCATCTTTTGGTAAATAAAGCTTTGTGTTACCTTATGTTGCTGATAAAGCTAAGCCAACAGCTAATTTCTACAAATTACAAAAATAATGTGATGGAGACGTGATGGAGACGATCATGGGCACCTCTAATTTCTTTAACCATTTCTGTGGACTTTTTCTGTATTGTTCTCCAATTCATAGAAGGTTCTATACCGTATTGTATTTTATTTGTAAATATTAATATATTCACAGATTCTACAGATTGCGGGGCCTGGCCGCCATCCTCAAGTTTTTTTTCTTCTTTTCATACTGTGATCTTTTTCACAACAAACAAAGCTTTCTTACTATATCATTGAAGGGCGCTGGTAACCCTGACAACCATCTTTCTAACATATTTGTCAAAGGTGTGAGAGAAGTGATTGTATGTGCCAAGAAATAATGTGCAGCAGAGAGCAGCACTTGCTCGGCGTCGTCTCCACTCATACCCTTTCTTTCACATGATTTGTATGCCACAGTTAAAACCTAAGTCCTGCTAAAAAATGTTTTGAGACTTAAGTCTGTTTTAATATCACAATATGTCAATGCATGTGCACACATATCGTATTACAGGAAAACCGTATTGCATCCTATTATTTTTTTATCACAGTCCAGCTCTGTTTGAGACTCCCTGCCTCGTCCTCGTCTCTCTTTCTGCCCCATCGCTTTTCTCTCTTCTCTGTCTCTCTCCTTCCTGTCTCCACTCCCCTTCTGCCAAATGACCACCTAGTTTTGAGGCTTTTCTATTCTCTTTTATAGTTTTCTCCCCACTCTCGCCCTTTGCTGCCTTCTTGCACTTGGCTTTATCTCGATCTTCCGCTTTTACCACAATCATTCCTGCTTTTTGGCATTTCCAAGCGTCTCTTTCTAACCTCTCTCTCGCTCAGCGTTTGACATCTCTCGAGCATCTCAAATCACTTTTTTAGGGGTTTATGGATAATCACCTACTCGTCTCACTAAATCCTTACTCTCTTTTCTCTCTACTTATTGTTTCTTTGAACATTTGTCCTCTTCTGTTAGAAACGAGTTTTCTGGTTGATAGAGGTATGCACCATGTCCAAGAAGGAACCACAATATTACTGAGGGTAAGTCATAAACACGACCTTAATTAACCTGTACCCTGCCCTCCCCCCCTACTTTGTAGCTTGGCACAGAAGGGCCAGGCTTAACTTAAGAGGCAATGTCTTAGTATTTTTGCAACACTTTGAACACACCTGGTTATCAAAAATAGAGCTTATTTTAAAGAACAAAGCAAGACCAAAACAACAGAAATTCAATAAATATAACTTGAGACATACATTTTCAATAATGAACTGAACTGAAATGTAGTGCTTAAAAGCATAAAGCATCAACCTGGGCTATCTGGTCACACTGGACAAGATCAAATCTGAAAAGTCAGGCTGACCGCGAAGGAGTATGAATTAAATACAATGATGAGCCTTGGTCCACTAAATTCTCCTTGGTTGTGTTGCCATCTAAGAAGATAAGAGTATCAGGGGAGGCGATACACTGATGTTGATCCTTTGGATGAAGCTGATGTGTCGGTTCGAGCTGGGAAAAGTGGAAGATGAGTCAGAGCTGGAGGAGATGCCCTGCACCAGCACAATGCAATGTCCCCGATCCTTGCAGTAACTGTGATGCATCAATGCCGATAGAGATGTGCCAGTTCAGAGCAGTGCAATGGTATTGATGCATGGATTCTAGTACTTTATACCCACTTCCAAGGGCATAGGACTGTATTGACACCACTTGGCAGGGCAAGACTTACAGATGGCAGAGTCCAGGAGCTGTAGGTGAGTTGGAAGTCTTTCATGTCCCTGAGACTTCAGAAGAACAGCAGGCCAGTCAGCAACCCCTTGGAGTCACTCTGGTTCTGAGTTCAAGTGATGTAAATCAAGTCCTTTTCACCCATCAAGGAGTGCATCAGGCATCAGGTCAGCACAGCAAGAAAAGCAGTTCTTTCAGAGCAGCAGACCGGCAGAGTAGCAGTCCTTGTAACAGCACAGCAGTCCTACTTCCTGGTAGAGTAGCTACAGCTCCAGAAGTGTAATGAAGTGGTGGTGTCTGAGGTCCAGTATATTTACTTTGGTGCCTTGGTTCTGGAAGGCGGGAGAAGCTTCTAGACAGTGGCATTGAAGTGTAAGGATTCACTCTTCCTCCACTGTCCTGGGTCCAAGCTGGTTGGAGTGAGAATATATGGCCCTTAAGCATATTGTGATGAGACAGGGAATGGCCTATTCAGGTGCAAGTGGGGCTGTGCTTAGCTTTGCCCCCCCATCAAACCAATTAATGGTCCATCAGGCCCCATCAAGCCATACCTAAGCTCCCCGTCTAGAGGGAATTTACAAAGGCTAGCTGTCACCCCACCCTAGATGTGTATTGGAGACAGGCTGCAGGCACACAAGACTAAGTGCAGGAAAATGCCCACTTTCTAAAAGTGAAATTTTCAAAATTGTAACAATAAACCCAATTTTACCACTAAAGAGGAATTATCATTACAATTCCATAGGTACTAAACATGACAGACCTACCCTTTCCCAGTCAGGAATTACAGTGTGTTAAATCTAATAAGGAACCACTAATGATATCCTATGAGAGGGGTATGCTTCACAGAAGTGAAAAACAAATTTAGGAGGTTTTCACTTAGAGGACATATAAAACTTACACGTATACGTCCTGCCTTCAAATCGCTAAGCACTCTGCCCTATGGGCTTCCTCGGGTCTATCTGAGGGGTGATCTATATGTTATAAAAGAAGAGTTTATGAATTAGCAAGGGGTGTAAATGTCAAAATGACAAGGCAGTGTAACATTGCATTGAAGCTGCAATGGCAGACCTAGGTCATGTTATAATGTGCTACTTAAGGGGGTGGCGCAAACAGTGCTGTAGCCACATTAGTAGCATATAATTTATAAGCCCTGGGCACACATAGGGCACTTTACTAGGGACTAATAAGTAAATTAAATATGCCAATTGAGTATATGCCAACCAACCATGTTTTAGGGGGAGAGCACAAGCACCTTAGCAATGGTTAGCAGTGGTAAAGTGCACAGAGTTATAAGGCCAACAAAAACAAATTCAGCAAAAAGTGGAGGGGGGAAAAGGCTAAATATTTGGGAGTGACGATGCAGAGAGGGCCATTGCCAGCACCATCTTTGGTCTCTTAACCCCTCTCCCACTTACCGCACTTTTGTTCTCCTCTTCTCTCTCCTTTAATACCGACCACAGGCTAATCCCCGCCAATGGGCCATAAAGATCCTCCCATACTTCCATAATGGTGGCCAGAGCACAGAGACATCACTGGCTTGCAGAAGGCACATCAAATGCAAGCCTGTCAGAGTCCATCTATTCCCCAATTGCTCCCAGTGCTAGAACACTGGGTCCTCCTCCCACCTACCAACACTACTTTTCCACCTCCCTTGTGTGCTCAAATCCAGGCTGCTCCTTCCCACTTTGTGGCCAAGCCTCACTGTCCAGGACTGAAGGGCCCTTTTCAGGTGCCTCTTGACCCTCAAGCACGCTCTCATCCCCACTGCTCGCACCACACACAACACACCAAGCAGCAGACCACACTCACCCCTACCCCACCACTCCTGAACCTCACCCCTCCCTATCCTGTGTCCTTTTCAGCACTTACTTATTCAACAAACACACCAAGTAAATCTGTAACCTGCTTCATAACTGCATACCAGGCATGTTCTTTCTTATAGAAACCTGGTGGACTCCACTGTCAGCCCCCGACATTGCCACAGCGATGCCCCTTGATACCAGATAATTAGACAGTACAGGACTACCGGATCTGGAGGTAGAATCACCATCAAAATCACCCTGAGTGGCATTCTTGTCTACCAATCCCCATGACCCTGAGACAACTTTTAAATGGTGTATATTGTTGCATCACTGATTCTCAACTCAAGTACTTTCATTCTCTTCAGGGAATTCCCACCATCAAGAGAAATTCCAACCATCTAGAGGAAGGACCTGTCTCGCCTCAAATATATTCAGAGAGTAAAAGACTTCACCCAAAACCACCAGATTCCTTCTGGACCCCCTTTTTTCACCAGTTCAGGAATCTCACAGTGGACAAGCCCACATCCATCATCTGGTTCGACCGCTTCCTTGTCCCTCAATACAACAGGAATGGCAGGAAAATTATATATTTCTAAAACTGCTTATCCAGTAATATAAAATCTTACTTGATCATTACATTGTTTTTAATTTGTCATTAAATTGAGTTCTTGAAATATTTTTCTAGCTGCTTCCAAACTGAATTTAGCACTTATTAAATGGAATAGTATAATAATGGTATAATATTAGTATAAAGAGAGCCAGCCTTGTCACAGTGAAAAATTACTTTGAGGACTTTCACTGCCGGGACATGTAAAAAAAAGAAATATACAGGTCCTACTTTCATGTACCATGCACCCTGCTCTATGAGCTTTTAAGACCTGCTTTAGGGGTGACATAGGTAATAAAAAAGGAAAGTTTAAGAATGGCAAAAGGTTTATTTTGTCAGATCAAAATGGCAGTTTACATCTGAGCACCCAGAGTACAGCAGCTAACCAGGATTCATGTTTTCCAATGCTACTTTAGTGGGTGGCATGAGTGCTACAGTCCACCAGTAGCATTTCATTTGCAAGCCCTTGATGCAGGTGGTACAATATACTCAATACTTAAAAGCAGATTAAATTGTCAATGTGGTGTATACTCATTTTAACATGTTTGCAAGAGGGAGCACAAACACTTTACCCTTGGCTAGCGGAGTAAAGTGCAGGGAATCTTATAGTCAACAACAGTGAGTTCAGCTGTAAACATCTTGGTGAATACAGTACAAAAGATGGTCATTTCCAACACAGCTCATCGTCTCACTTTCTGACAAAACTTGAAAAAGCAAGATTAACATTCCCACATGCATGTCCAAAGTCGCTGGATGGATAAAGACCAACAACCTTAAACTTTGCGCAAACAAGACAGACGTAGTTGTCTTTAGCAAAGACATCTCGATATGGAACTCCATGTGGTGGCCTGCCAATCGTGGACTAACTAAGAATCTTACCAACCATGTAAACAACCTCAGAATAGTGCTACGACCAGCACTCAATAACAAGACAAGTGAAAGTAGTTGTTGCCTCATGCTTCAGTACCCTGGAGATGATAAAAACGTTTTTCAAGTGGATTTCCCTTAACACCCGCAGAAACATTATCCATGCCATCATCACCAGTAAGCTGGACTACAGGTTTACACTTTACATGGGAATCTTCGCATGATGGAACAGGAAACTTCCGACCATACAGAACACAACAACCAGACTCACACTGACTCCCATCCCACTCTGACATCACTCTACACCTTAAAAACCTCCATTGGCTCCTGTTCACAAATGAGCTTTTCACAACTACTCACCCAGACATAAAAATCCTTGCACAACATCGGTCTCATTCACCGCAGCAACTACATAAACTTCCACAAACTTACCATATACCTCTACTCTGCTGGACTGTGACTACTCACACACATATTTACAAATGCAAAATCAGATCAGCTCACCATGCCTTCTCCTGCCTCACTCCTAAAGCCTGGTACCACCTGTAGCACACAGCAGAGTCATCACCTCAGTTCTTGAAAGTTACGCCACGCCTGCTTCCAGTGCCAGGGTATCATACCAAGTGATTAGTGTGCTTTACAAATACACAGAAAACAACATAAAATAACTTATAGCACCATTATGTGCATACATTTTGTGTCTGTGCCTAACTGTTATTTCCAGGGAAGTGACCAATGACAAACAATGAAAATTAGGCTTTAATTTACAGAGAGATATCAGTTTGGGCATTCACACACCCGCAAGATTGTACTTACCAAGTTCATATGGACATATAGGCTTTGCCCAGATGGATCTGTTTTCAGAAGTGCCACTAACATGAGACATGCATCTCTGTTTAATATGCATGTGGGATATGGTGCCAGTTACACAAAATAGTGCAAACTTGTTGTTAGATTTCTGATTTAGTGGAAACTTTTGTAAAATCTCAGAAATGACAGAGTGTAAGTTTTCACACTTTATTGGTCCTGGGGCTGCTGTTAGAGTTGAAAATGTGTGTGAACAATAATTTATTCTAGAATACTCTCCTTTCCCCCACCATGAGTGACTTTTTAAAGCAAGGTGTGCCCTTTGTTTACTTTCCACGCACAATATCCCAAAGTGGATTTTGCAAAATATATGTGTCTGATTTTACAAAATGTGATGTGTTTTCTGCTGTGATCACAATTTCAACACTGGGGCACATGTACTGCACAGTTTGTATAAGTGTAATGTAGTACAAGAATAAATAATTATATGGATTGAATGCACAGAGGGCCATATTTATACTTTTTGACGCAACCTGTGCTAAACCAGTTTTGTGTCAAAACTTTTAGCGCTGGCTAGCATCATTTTTTAACACCACCTGTGCGTCAAATTTATACTTTGATGCTGGGTGGCGCCAAGAATACGTTAGAGTCATTTTTCCTGATGCCAACCATTGTGCCTTGTCATAAGGCAAAATAACGTTAACGCTGCAAAAATTACTCTAATCCGATTTGCGACCCGGAAAAACATCGCAAAACGGATATGTGCCATGTTTCACCGCAATAGCGTCAAAAAGAGACGCAAATGGAGCAAACAGTGCTAAGGAGCCCCAAAATGGATACCAGAAGCCAGGAAAGAGCCCAGGGAGACCCCACACAACCAGGAACCAGCCAGGAGGACACAGACAAGACCTAGGTGTCGCTTCAGCACAGAGGAGCATGACATTCTGGTGAATGTGGGTCCCTTGCTCACTGTGCCACTGGATTCAAGCTAGCCTGGCTGATGAAGGGTGATACCCTAAAACCACTCCTAGAATGCTTGTTTCTGGTCCAAGGAGGACCTGGCCTGGCAGTTCGGGCTGGACTGTTCCCATGTGGAACAGGGTCAAGACTGATTTGCATATGGCTGGGTCTGAGCTGGAATGGCATGGCAAGCAAAAAAACGGATGGATTAAACCCGGATCTGTGATGGGGGTGAATGTTTGATTTGTCCTGCATTCCGTCCATTTCCTGTTGTTTTTGTATTTGCCCCCGGCAGTGCTTTCTTAATAGCTTTGAGTCTCTGGGAATACTTGTCCATGTTCCTCTGTATAGTGTCAAGCTTTCTCAACACTTTTCTCATGTCCCTCTGCAGTTCGGAAATTGCGGACATGTCCAATTCAGCAGACGTGGTGATTTGTGTTGCCGAGGTTGTTGCTCCAGTGGTGGTTGGTGGTGCTGTTATTGAAGGTGCAGCGCCTGTGGTGGTTGTTGGTGCCGAGGTTGACTGTGCAGCAGGTGGGGCTGATGTGATGGTGGCTGACGTGGTACTGGCTGCAGTTGTGGTGGTGGCTCCAACCTTTGTGGCCAATGCCGGCCCCTCCTTGGCTGAAAGCCCACCATTCTCCTGTGGCTTACTCTCTCTGATAGCATCTTGCCATCCTTCGGTACCCAGACTCGACATCCAATATGTGCCTGTATCTCACTGCCCGCTTCTGGAAAGCCCTAATCTTGGCTACATCCATGTTGGCAGCTGTAATAATTAGACAGGCAACCATCAGTGTCATCATTGTGTGATGCATGTACAGATGATAATCTAACACTGTGCCTCAATTTGCACATGCAGTCCAAATCACAGTCCAGATGATATAATAACCCTGCCGAATGAAATGGCAACGCTCCCTACCCATCAAGTATTTAACAGATCAGCAAAGCACAACACGAGGTGGACAAAATAAAGTGATCTGTGCATTGATGTAGCACAATGTGTCACAAAGCAAAGACAGCAACTACTTCACATGGGCCAGGCCGACTAATCTTTATCATCTGAGTCAACCTCAAGGCAACCAAGGCCAGTGATTTGTAGATGTAATTGGCAGGATGGTATGCAGTTGCTAATCATAAGGGGTCTGTGTTGTTTGGGACACATGCATGCTTGAATGAGATGACTGTCATCTACACTGTGACCATCACATCTTCCTATGTTCTTCCCCTTCACCTGTGCCTCAGGGGGAATGGGCATGCAATACATCATCACAACTGTTGAGGACAACCATGAAGCCATGCCCACTTGTTGTGAGTGGAACACATGTGAGGAGGACTGCCACCTAGGAATGAGGTATCCATAGGTCATTCACATCTACATTCATGTGTCCAGTTGTGGACAACCATCAACACCTGCTCTGCCAACACAATTCCCAAAACACCCACATTGATGACAGCACACGTCTTGCCTTGACCTACATGCACGCCTATTACATACCACAAAAGTGTCACGTAAATGGTGTACAACATATGGGGCTAGTTGCTGGGGGACAGTTACCCATACAGTCTTACATGTACATTTCAATACAGGGATGCGCAATTTTGTGTGGAAAACTGATGCATCACTGTCTTGTGAAAATGAGGGTATGATTTGTATTTGGGTGACAATTTTAATGGCACTTCCCTGGTGCACTGCAATACAAGTGACTCAGCTATTGTCACTTGTGCATCAAGGGACACTGAGTTACTGTGTGATGGACATGTTGCTCTGTTTTCAATCTGCAATTATCATGCATTCAGTGGTCCATAACAGATGTGGCACAGTTGTATGTAGGTAACAAATGCCCCATTGGCAGTGTCCACTAAGCCGTATGTGCCCCCTTTGCCAACATAATGGCAGGGATCATGTGTGTGTAATGATGATAATGTAGCGCTAAACATGGATTGCCCACCTTGCTGTCCTTACACAGTGAAATGTGGTATGCTGACAGAGTCTTACCTCATCATCATTGACAGAATGCATGGGCACAGGTGTTGTCATTGCACCTGAAATGTGTTACTAAGGGCCACATGTACCAAGATCAGGTTTTGTGAGTCAAACAATGTGAGACTTAGGAACTCGCAATTTGCAAGTAGGATGATCTGAAGTACAACACTGTCAATTACACTGTTTGCAATTGTGGTAGCAAATGACCTACCTCATGATTTTTAATGAGGTTTGTCTCATTTTGCAAACCCCTTGGGAATGGCGGCACTCACAGGGATGCTGGCTTGCTGGGCTCAGCAGACCACCATGTCTGTGACTGCTTTCAAATAGAGATGTATATTTTCTTTTAAATGCAGCCTTATTTCATCAAGGGTAAACAGAAAGCATATCAAAAAGCAATATTATGACTTTAATAAAAAAATTTAAGCAGTCAGTGGTCCGTGGGACCACTTCCTGCTCTGAAACCAATTTTTGTGCATGCATTCACAAAGGGGAAGAAATACCATGGGCACCCCTCCCCTTTTGCAAATGGGTTAGCATCAACCTCAAACGGCTGGTAACTGCAATTGTTTAGTGCCAGCATTTGCGGTCACCAAACCATCAATCAGCGGACTGCGACTCGCTAATAGGAAAGGAACACCCCTTCCTAAATGCCACTAGCAAACCCTGTTTTGTGATTGGGCAATGTGATAGCAGAATGGCAAAATTGGGGGTGTGCACTGGAATAAACATTTTTTCCTGACGTAAACACACAAAATCTGAAAACGTAGCCTTTTGAGCCAATTAAAAATAGCTTGGTACATGTGGCCCTAAGTAATAGTCAGACATGACTCAACAAAGCTCAAGACTGCATTGGTAACATGTGTAGACATGAGGAATACATCTCAGTACTGGGACACTACTAGTTTTTTTACTTGCATTCAACATGGCCACAAACATTGCATGCAGTACGTCAAGATATCTGCTACTGGCACTCTGGAGCATTCTACTGTACACATTTGTCAATGTGATACTCACCAACAGCGCCACCAATCACCACACCGAGTTGGTCCAGCAGATCCTGTTCTCTGGCCACCAGTTCAACCCAGCAATGCTTCATTTGGTGTTCATTCCTTGTTGTGTGGAATACCTGTTTGAGGTGGTAGAGCACCTTGCCCCACAGCTGCCGCCTTACCTCGGTGTGATACCCCTGTATCACATGCCCACCCATCTCCAGTATCAATGCCAGAAAGTGGCACACCAGCCACACAAAGCCCCCAAGCTCCTCCTCCCCCATGCAGGTCAGCCTTGCCCTTCCCGACATGTACTTGCAAAACAATGCAAAACGGAAAAAGTGAAAAGGAAGGAAAACATTTAAAAAAAAGGAAACTTAAAGCCCAAACTATGAACCCCAACTAACCCAACTAATGTAAACCCCAAACAGACACCCGACACTACAAATACAATCCAAGAGACACTAAACTACACAAAAGCACATAAACAGGTACAATATACAAATAGAAAACACAAAAGACACAAGAGAGACACCACAAGATACAAGAAACACAATCCAGACACCAGCAACACAGAGACACAGGTACACAGTCAAGGAAAAGCACAGACTGTAAAGTGAAAGTGAAAGTACTCCCACTGTATCATGCCTGTACACAGGATTTCCTATTACATCACTTCTTGTCCCCTTTGTGGCCTGTTTTCCGCCTTGCGTGTATTTTTTTACGCATATTACATTTGTGTGAATATTTTCGATGCACAACCTATATGTGCAGCAAAATACCATGCATTACTGGTAAACTTCAATTTCAATGGATATCCGCATGCCTGTGGTGCACTGGTGGAATTAAGGCTAAGGGCCCATGTATGTTTAGTTAGTGTTCGTGGGATTTTTCGACACATTTGTGTAAAAAGTTTGGACTCAAACTGTTTGCGTGAATTTAAATTATTTAACATGCATGCACCCTGTATCAAGATAGAGATAGGATGGTATGGCCTGCAGTGTGTGGTATAGTAGTTGGCCACATGTGGTAGAGCATGCAACTGTGTGTTTTGTGTGTGAATGATCAGTAAAAACAATATGTGTGCTTCTGAAGGAACAGGCATGCAATAGATTGGACGTAAAATTCATGTAGAAATGTGGGACAAATGGGTATCTACATCAGATGGCAATCAGTGGTGTACAACAGTCATGATATGTGTTTGTAATATGTGTTGACTCATGTGATGTGTGTAGTTGTTTGACTTTGGGGATATTACATATGTGTGTGATGTTTGCTGTACAATCATAAGCATCACATGTGATGTTGCATCAGAAGTAGTCAGATTTGTCTCTGTAACGTGCTCCCTGAGGTAGTACTCACATTCCTAAAGAACATGTGATGGAGAAAGAAGAAACCAGAGCAGGATTGTGTGATCAAGTAAGGTGTTTAATTACATCTCCTAACACGGTGTGTAGAGTGACTATTGTTTTTTTTAACAATCAGCTGTCTGCGGCGCATTCCTGCAGCTGTGTTTTGATGTTCCCCCTAATTTTCCCTGGCACCATCCTCCTCCTCCTCAGGCACTTTTTGCTCAGGCTTATACAGGGGGATGTTCCTCTTCACACAAATGTTGTGCAGGATAGCACATGTAGGTATAATTTTGCAAACAGTTTGTGGCAGATATAGGAGGCTGCCTCCTGTGATGTCCAGACACCTGAATCTGGACTTCAGGATGCCAAAGGTCCTTTCTACAATGGTGCGTGTCCTCCGATGTGCCTCATTGTAGGCACGCTCTGCTGCTGTGCTTGGGTTGGGGAATGGGGTCATGATCCATGGCTGGGTCCCATAACCCTGATCAGCTGAAACAGAAAATATGAGTGAGTATTTTGTTAGTGCTTGCAACAGGAACCTTATGTAGCATGGCAGTTGATATTTTGTGTCGTCTGTAACATATTTGTGTTTGTGGTATTGTGTGAGATCTGGCGATCCGTGAGTTTTTTTCTGCAGTGGGTTGTTTGGGTTGACAACTCGTGTTTGGCTCACTGACCTGGGATCTATGATTTTGTTTCCAAACTGGTGGTCAGTATGTATGTACCATGAGTTGTGTAGTGACCAACATGTTTTAGTGTGCTTTCACAGAAGGGGACATGATGCTTCCACACACACAATAGATTTCGATGTGGTGGTAACATGGTTGCACTACATGTCCTGGACATCCCATCCAATTAGACATATGTCATTGCAGATGAAATAGAACAGTGAGGCCCTTTAATTTGGATTGGTGACAATGCAGAACACATCTCCATAAGCTGGTAACTCTTAGGTGTTCAGTATTGACAATGCACAATTGTGACCTGTGTTACTTGGTTCTAGGCAAACCTTTGTACTTCCCTCTGCCAGTGGCTCATGTGCAACCGTGCACCTACTCTACCAAACTTGCTCCAGGTAACCTGGTTAACTGCCTTGTGGAGGTGGGTGTATCTGTGCAAGAAGGGCCATCTCCCTGTACATATGGTATTTTGATGGACAATTGGCTCTTTCAGTGTGTGCAGCAGTGTGCATTTTGCATTAGTGGCACATCAATATGTGTTCATAGCACAGTCCTCTTCGTTATTGCAACTAGGCAACAGCACCCCAGGAGTGATGTATGAAGCTGGGACTGCCTCAGTATTTCCGTGTCACCTACGCCTCTTGGTGTTAGACCTGCAGTAACACATTGCACACCCCTTCCATGCTACATTTTGCTTAGGAGGTTGTCGGATTGACTACATGGCCTAATGTAATTGTAAATGGTTCAGCTTCCAAGTTGTAATTCCAGTGCAGGCCATGTCATTGTCACTGTGTGATTTGACATTGGTCCCTTGTAGCTATAGAGTGGCAGCTAATGTTTGTGGCAGTTGTCCATAGGTGTGTCCATTTTTCCATAGGTGTGTATCCCATTGTGTCAGGGTGTACAACATAACTCCCTGTGTCACACCCCAGTGTCTTCCTGCCCACGTGTCAATGTAGTGGTGTATGTATTGTGTGTCCTACAAGGTTGCCGTGCTGTGTGTATATTGCTAGGTTTATGAACTTACCAACAAGAGAGCCATTCCCATATTGTCCATCCTGGAAGTGCTGATTGATTGTACTGTGGCGGAAGATGAAGGAATCATGTACACTACCAGGATACGGGGCCAAGATATTGGTAAACAATCTCTGGTGGTCAACTATGGCCTGCACATTTATGGAGTGGGTGTGCTTTCTGTTCCGGAATAGATGCTCTGTTGCTGCAGGTGGTATGATCCGGACATGGGTGCAATCAATTGCACCAAGCACATGCGGGAAGCTATGTATTTGATAAAACCCCTGTTTGATCTCCTGCTGCTTCTGCTGTGTGTTGGGGAAGCTGATGTGGTGGGGTGTGAGGGAGATGATGGCATCTAGGATCTTGGGAAGAAAGGTGGAGAATGAAGGCTGTGATACCCCAGCGACCAGGGCACCCGTTGTTTGGAAGGAGCCACTTGCCAACATACGCAGGACAGCTAGCAGCTTCGTCACCGGTGGTATATTGTGTGGTGTCTGCAGGCTGGCTGTTATTTGTGGCTCAATTTGGTGCAGCAGCTGCTGTATGGATCCCCATTTGAGTCTATACCTCCGGATCATGTCATGTTCCCTGAGGCCATGGAGGGTTTTCCTGGTCCTGAAGACCCTCTCCTGCCTTCTGTGTTGCCTCTGGGGGCCAAGTTGGGGTGGTGATCGCTGCTGCTGTTGGTCTTGTGGTCTGCGTCACCTAGCATGCTGCATCAGTAGCACCTCCATGTTGTCCTGTTGGGCTACAATGTTGGTTGTGTGTGTTTTTCTTAAGTAGTGTTGTGTTTGCCTCATTTTAATGCCTGCCCTGATGCAGGCGTTAAGATTTGACGCAAATCGGGTTTAGCGTCATTTTTCGGGTCGCCTCCCACCAGTGCATCATTTTTGCCCTGTTGGATAACTATGGCGCTAAGGTGTTTGAGTCATTTTTGGGACGGGAACGGCTACCCTGTATCTCATTGCCGCAAGGCAGTTTCATGCATCCTTAAAATTACGTAAACTCCATATTTTTGACGTTAGGCAGGTCTAGCGTCAAAATATAAATATGGAGTTAAGTTTGCGCTGGATTTGCATAAAAAACAATGATTCACACCGGCGCAAACCGAGAGTAAATATGGGCCTAAATTTGCAAAAAGTAGCATACTAAACATCTTTCCGAAAAATCTATGCACTATGGCACAAAAGAAATCTCCTGCAGCACTTTCCTCTGCATTCTGCAGCACACATAGAAAGACGGAAAATGAGATGAAATACATATATTTCTTCTTGTTACGCTTCACCTGGGGAGACCCAGCAGCATTGGTGAATTTCCAGTTCTACCACTCATGGTAAATCTGAGAATTTGTCAAAATCCATGGGTGGTCACTCTGAACACCAATGCACCACCAATGGAACGCCTCTCTGGGGAGAGTAACATAACACTGCAATTTAGCCTTGTGTCACATGATAAATCAAATTTAAGGGATGTGTTGCTTTTTTGCCCCATCGAGTGTTCATGTGAGCAATGAGCTCACCTCTTATCATCGTCTTCGACGGATCCATTATCATAGCCCAGGCTATACCTTCCACTACATTTTCAGCTAGATAATTCATCAGAGTTTACAATATAATAGTTCAAGGAACCAGACTGTGGAATACAATCCTCAGCAAATTCTGCTTGCATCAGGATTACCATTGAATTTTCCCCCAGTGCATTTTGCCAGGCTAGGCCTGCTGAAATTTACTTGAGGAACATTTTTTAAAGGTGCAGTGCTTGATATATAAATCATAATAATTCCAGTCCATGCCAAAAGATTAGTTTTTTAGCCCAATTATAATCAAGTCCTTAGTGCCTTGTAGAGATCGTTCTCCAAGTTCCCTGGACAGACTCAGGATAAAAATGCTGAGGCATGTCTTCAGAACTCAACAAAAGATAGACTGTGTAAGGTGATCATTGTTTGTTAGTTTGGATCACTTTGCATAATCCACTCAAGTGAGATTTGGAGTATGCTTTATTCCTTCACCATGACAGGTGGCTTCACAGTCATTCCATGGGATATAGTTCTATGCCAAACCATGGACTGACTGGCTTGTTGTTGCCTTTATCCTAGAAGAAGGCCATCTTGAATATATAAACTCATTTAAAATAATTTGTTCTTGTGTAGGCAGGCAACATGCACACATGACAATTCTTTGATTTATGTTCCACAGTCACATTTAAACATGAAATATGTTGGTTCATTTGAACAATTATAGTCCTAGACATCTCAAAGGCCTATAGTAGAGCTTCCCTTAAAAGTAGGGGGCTTATTTACAAGTCCTGCTCACTGCCAGAACGTCACTTGTGTTGACAGTCTGGTGGTGCACACTGCAGAGCCATATCTACAAGGCCACCTAAAGCCACTGTTCGTGGCTTTTCATAGCTGTGTAGATATGGAGAGAGGCATCTCAGCTCAAGTTGCTGCATTGCCTCACACTGTGAGGTTCCCAGATTTAAAACATGCTGTAAACCTGGGAATATGTCAAAAGCCTATGCCTAGCCAGGGGAGGAGGAAGGGAGGTGCAATGAGGAGAAATAAAATTTCTTCTTATATTTTCCTCATACTATTCTGCAGTACACATAGTAAGAGGAAATCACCTCCATTGCTTGTTTTTGTGCAGAAAGGTGTCCCTGCAAAAACAATCATACCTACAATGAAGGCAACACAGTAGTTAGCGCATGGCAACCAATTGTGCACCAGAGCTGTGGAAGACGACAGCCATATCTTATAGATGCATTCCTGCCCTTTTCTTTTGGCCCGGCACCAAAAAATTGTAAATATTCCCATTGGTGCTTAAGGGAAATGGCTTGAAGCACTCCCTTGTCTAAAACATGACAATGAATTGTCTTTCAATTGCCATCCAATTCTAACCCTGCTCTAATAAGAGTGTGCTATTAAAACTACTAGCAGGCATAAGTGCTCCAAGATCTAACCAATAGTTTGAGCAATTCTTCCACTTTATAAATTCCTGCTTGAAGTTAGCAGTCTTAAGCACAGCAATGTATGTTGACAGTCTAAGCTAGGTTGCAAATCCATTTCCATTTAGGTTGGTTACATTTGTCTCATATTTTTCTTTAGAATTCCTGTAACAACAATCTACCAATCTGTGAAGAGAGGATTTATTTTACATCCGTCAATTGCTGAACCAGAGATCAAAGCAATCTGAATCAATCATCACGTATTAGCCTAAGCTGTCTGATTATCTCTACTTGTGAATTCCTGAAGAACTTTCTTGAGATGTATTAGGTAGCTTCCACTCTGACGCTGAATAACCCACATGTTAAAAAAAAAACACATAGAAAATTATATAATGAAAAGGAGACATCTTGAAAATAAATGTATTATTTTGTTTAACATTCTTAATTTTACATATTTTGTATTTCTATATTATTGAATTTGTTTTTATAAAAAGTCATATTACCATAATCATTCCACAAATACAGCAAATATTTATTAATGCAATTATACTATGTGGAGGATAAGCCCACTGTTCTATATCCTCTCCTCAGAAGATTTCCATTTAAGGCACTGAAATTACTGGCACAATTTCACTCTGAGCTTGGCAAAGCTGCAAAACAAATCACAGGGGATGTGTTCTGACCTCCCCAATTGGTGTATCTGACTTTGTAAATAGGTTCAAAGTATGGAGGTGCAGAAAGTGCACCAGTGGCATAAAAGTCATATATCCCGTGTGTTCTGGAGCAACCATACATATTACACTAGAAATATGACATTTGGGCTGCCTCTGCAACCTTGCCATTCTTTAGGCCAAAGTTGCAGCAATTTTATATTAAAACAATACTTTCTGACATGTTTAAGAGAAAACTTTTAACATTATTTAAGACACCTGTAAAAGATCTCTTGAAGCAAGGGAGCTTAGGTGCATTAAGTGCAAAAGTGAAACATGCCAAGTTTGGAGGTGACATGTCTCTGCAGTAACAAGATTCAAAAGTGCTATTTACTACAGAGGCAGAAGTATCTTTTGAATTTATATCAAGGCCTGCTTTGAGAATGAAGACCATATTTTCTTAACTTGGCTTTTGAAATGCCTTATTTACAAAATAATGACACAACTCAGCATTGTATTATACAATTGTTAGAAATGGGGTTTTTGGTTGGCAGTCAGGTTGCCCTCTGTCCAAGCAAGAACCCTCACTCTAGTCAGGGTAAGTCACACACAATCCAAAATCAGCCTGTGCTCACCCTCCGGTAGCTTGGCACGAGCAGTCAGGCTTAACTTAGAAGGCAATGTGTAAAGCATTTGTGCAATAAATCATTCAACACCATAGCATAACACCACAAAAATACACCACACAGTGTTTAGAAAAATATATAATATTTATCTGGGTATCTTCAGGTCAAAACGATCAAAGTTGCAATACGAATTTGTAAAGATATCACTGAAAAGTGATAGAGAGTGTCTTAAGTCTTTAGAAAGTAAACAAAGTCTCTTTCAAACACAAAGTACCTGGTTTCTGGTGGTAAATCTCCTCAGAGGGCCACAGAGGAAGAGGTGCGTGGAAAAAGGGTGTGTGCGTCGATTTCTCCCCAGCACACACGGACTTGTGTCGTTATTTTCCACGCGGGGAAGTCGGGCGTCGTTTTCCGGCGCGCGGACAGTCTCTTTCTGTGGATCGCGGGGATTACCAGATGTCCCGGGTCTGTGCGTGGATTTTCCTGCTTGTTCTCCGGCTGCGCGTCGGTCTGCGGGGCTGCGCGTCGAAATTACGATCTCACGGCAGGCGTCCCGTCGATTTCTCCTCTAGACTTCGATCTGCGGGGCTGCGCGTTGAAATTACGATCTCACGCCAGGCGTCGCGTCGATTTTTCCTCTAGAGGTCGGGCGGCATTGTCCTTGCGAGGCCGTGCGTCGGATCTTCGATCGTCCCAAGAGCGTCGCGTCAATCAGCGTCGGAGTGCGGCGTTTTTCTCACCGCGAAACAAGCTGTGCGTCAAAATGTTCGGCGCACGGAGCGTCCAAGTAAAAGAGAGAAGTCTTTTTGGTCCTGAGACTTCAAGGAACAGGAGGCAAGCTCTATCCAAGCCCTTGGAGAGCACTTTACAGCCAGACAAGAGTTCAGCAAGGCAGCAGGCCAACAGCAAGGCAGCAGGCCAACAGCAAGGCAGCAGTCCTTTTAGAAAAGCAGACAGGTGAGTCCTTTGAGCAGCCAGGCAGTTCAGAAAGACAGCAGGCCAACAGCAAGGCAGCAGTCCTTTGTAGAAAAGCAGACAGGTGAGTCCTTTGAGCAGCCAGGCAGTTCCTCTTGGCAGGATGTAGTTTCTGGTTCAGGTTTCTTCTCCAGCAAGTGTCTGATGAGGTAGGGCAGAGGCCCTGTTTTATACTAAGTTGTGCCTTTGAAGTGGGGGTGACTTCAAAGAGTCTCTAAGAAATGCACCAAGCCCCCTTTCAGTTCAATCCTGTCTGCCACAGTCCCAGTAGGGGGTGTGGCAGTCCTTTGTGTGAGGACAGGCCCTCCACCCTCCCAGCCCAGGAAGACCCATTCAAAATGCAGATGTATGCAAGTGAGGCTGAGTACCCTGTGTTTGGGGTGTGTCTGAGTGAATGCACAAGGAGCTGTCAACTAAACCTAGCCAGACGTGGATTGAAGGGCACAACAAGATTTTAGTGCAAAGAAATGCTCACTTTCTAAAAGTGGCATTTCTAGAATAGTAATATTAAATCCGACTTCACCAGTCAGCAGGATTTTGTATTACCATTCTGGCCATACTAAATATGACCTTCCTGCTCCTTTCAGATCAGCAGCTGCCACTTCAACAGTGTATGAGGGCAGCCCCAATGTTAGCCTATGAAAGGAGCAGGCCTCACAGTAGAGTAAAAACGAATTTAGGAGTTTTACACTACCAGGACATATAACTACACAGGTACATGTCCTGCCTTTTTCCTACACAGCACCCTGCTCTAGGGGTTACCTAGGGCACACATTAGGGATGACTTATATGTAGTAAAAGGGGAGTTCTAGGCTTAGCAAGTACTTTTAAATGCCAAGTCGAAATGGCAGTGAAACTGCACACACAGGCCTTGCAATGGCAGGCCTGAGACAGGGTTAAGGGGCTACTGAGGTGGGTGGCACAACCAGTGCTGCAGGCCCACTAGTAGCATTTAATCTACCTGCCCTAGGCACATGTAGTGCACTCTACCAGGGACTTACAAGTAAATTAAATAGTCAATCATGGATAAACCAATCAGTAGTACAATTTACCCAGAGAGCATATGCACTTTAGCACTGGTTAGCAGTGGTAAAGTGCCCAGAGGTCAAAAGCCAACAACAACAGGTCAGAAAAAATAGGAGGAAGGAGGCAAAAAGTTTGGGGATGTCCCTGTCAAAAAGCCAGGTCCAACAACAATGTTATGCTGTGTTACACACATTTTTTGCCTCACAGAGGCACCATATTTACAATCTGGTGTACTACGATGCAACCACAATGAAAAATCTCACTGACAGAAGTCATCCACGAGTGACACAAATGAGACATGCATTCTGCAGACACAAGAGACATCTGTGTTATTTTTTCCTTAGAAAAAGCGTTGCAAATCTCGCACAATGATTTTCCACTTAAACCGCTGCATGGCAAGAGGCCGCTACCTCTCAGGGAAGTTTTTGCCAAGAAGGAGGAGCTGTTCTAAAGGGTAGCAGAAAGTGAAAGAAGAATTTTACAGAAGAGGAAAGCAAGAAGTTGGTTTCAGAGGTGACAAAGCAAGATAAGAATCTCTTTTTCACCTCTAAATTACCATCTTCCAAGATGCACGCTTTATGAGGCGCAATAGTTCACACAATCAGTGCAGTAATAACCACACACAGCATTGTTGTAGAATGCATGAAAAGGTGGTAGGATTACCAGTGCAAGCCTAAGGAGAAACTGGCAAGAAATTTGAACACTGCAATGACAGAGGAATGCCAGACATCCATGGGGACTTGACAACAATGGAGGGGCAAGTGGAAGCATCCATTGAACCAGAGATGCTTGCATCGAGGGCACAGACACTGTCAATCTGGAGACCTTACGAATTACTCAGGGTGGGTGAAAAGCAAATAATTAATTCTTTTGAGATTTAGTAAAATACATATTCTTGTACTTATTGTCTGTCATCATAATGTAGATTATATGGAAAAATGATCTTAAGTATATTGAAAATATCTTAATTTGTTGTTTTTTTTGCATTCAAATATTTTTTACTACATCCGGTTACATTAAAAACACAAACACATTGTTGTCAGAGATGCTCATGTTATTGAAATACTATGTTTACAATGTGCTTATACTTACCCTAAAATTATGTTGGGTTACTAACGATGTGGCATTGTCTCCAACAGTCTTCCCAAACAACATATGCTGTGCTTATTCCTGTGTATGATAATGACCTTAATTGACCTGGCCCTCTCTGCAGGGTCACCGCCAAATATTTTGCCTTCACCCCTCCTGTTTTCTTAATTCACTTTTCTTGGCATTAGGACTCTGGCCACTTTACCATTGCCAAAAAGTGCAGAAGTGTTTGTGGCCTCTCCCTAAAACATGTCAAATTTGGTCTACATTTACTTGCCACTTTTAATTTACTTGAAAGTCCCTACAATATAGTACTACATGTACCCAGGGGCTGTACAATAAACGCTACTAGTGGTTGCAGCACTCATTGTGTCACCCAATAAAGTAGCGCTTTGAAACATGTCTCGGGCCTGCCATGGCAGCCTGTAGTGCAATTTTAAACTGTCATTTTGACCACACCTAAGGCTTTTTTTTAAGACGTATAAGTGATTCTTAAGTTAGGCTACACAGGCCCATTGGGCAGGGTGTAATGGAGTTAAAAGGTAGGACATGTGTTTTAGAATCACTGGTAGTGGAAAACTCCTGAATTCCTTTTTAACTACTGGAAGGCCTATCTCTCCCAGAGCATAATATTGGGTTACCTTAGGAAGAAAAGTAATGTTTAGCCTCAAATGAATTGCACTTTAAAACCATCTTTAATGGTAACATTGGATTTTGAGTCACAATTCTGAAAATACCACTTTCAGAAAGTTATTTTTCTGCCCCAATCATTTGTGCCTTTTGCCACTGTCCTGGGTGACATGACTGTAAAAAGGCTCCGGTGCTGAGCTTCATACATTCTTCCTTAAAAAGACAGTGAAACAAAAGGTGACTAGATGTTGGCACGTGGGACATCCTGTCATGATGGCTGGAACCTGAGCTGTTTCTTATCCCTCTTTTCTCCAGCACACACAAATGAACCGCAAACTAGTTTTTTGTCACCCCAGACTTCTTAGCACCTTGACAAGGTAAGAAACCGGTAGACTGACACTTTTAGGGGGCCTTGGCAATGATCCCCTCAGAACCCTAGGGGACTCCAAAAAAACAGCAGGCAACCTGCCAGGACATGCAATTGCAGAGTGCTCCATTGAGGGGGTGTGGCCTATCCCTGATGCCCTGCAAAGTGCCTCCAGCAACCCGCTGCATGGGACCCAGTAGACTGACACTTTTGGAACCCAGCAGGACCCCACAGGACATCAAAGACCTGCTGGCAACGCACCAGGAGATATGATTGTAGAGTGCTCCATTGATGGAGCGTGGTCTATCCACTGCCTGCACTACAAAATGCCTCCAGCAACCTGCTGCGCGGGGCCCAGTAAACTGACACTTTGGGGGGGACTTTGTCAGGGACCTTACCAGGACCAAAGAGGACTCCAAAGACCAGCAGGCAACATGCCAGGAGATGGGATTAAAGAGTGCTCCATTGTGGGGGTGTGGCCTAACCCTGATGCACTACAAAGCTCCTCCAGCAACCCACTGTGTGGGACCCAGTAGACTGACACTTTTGGGGGGACATTGTCAAGGAGCCCTCAGGAGCCCAGAGGACTCCAAAGACCAGCAGCCAATGCACCAGGAAATGCAATTGCAGAGTGCTCCATTAAGGGAGCATGGCCTGTCCCTGACACACTACAAAGTAGCTCTAGCAACCCGCTGCACAGGATGCATGCAGGCCGCACTCAGGTGAAGCATGTTCGGTAGGCAAGCCCCTCCTTGCACGTCAGAGCCTAAAAGAGGCCATCCCCCACTCTTTGTCCTGTCTCTGGTTGATCACAGATTGTAATTATTTTAGTTCACATCTTCTGTTAATAAATAGTTAGTGGCTTAAATTTTACATGTGATGTAGTGCACATAGGCATGCCTAACTCTAGGTGTTAATTGTAAGCTTTTATACTATAAGATAAATATGCAGAACAGATGGCTGGCTGCCTTTAGACTTCTTAGTCCTGGCTGGGATTTTAATATATATTATAAATTGTTTATGTATATGTTTGTTCTCATATCATTCTGCTATATTTACACATTGGGTATTTTAAGGAAATTTAATTGACCAAGTACTGCGTTTTATCACGTTTTATCCCTTTTTGTCCTGTTTCACAATGAGAAATGTAAAGCTTCTGTGCAGGGTCCAGCCACGTTGACTAAAGCTTCTATACACTTAAATAATTATATATTAAAAAATGTATTTATTAATTGAAGAAGTTGAATCAATTATAGGGGGTGATCCTGTGCCTGGAGTCACTTCATCAAATGTTAGTAAAAAGAAACTTGCAACCCTTGCTGATTATCTTAATAGTAATATGACTACGAAATAAAGATCTGTGACTTCCTGTGCACTTACCATTGCCGAGCCAGCCAGTGATTGTCAATTTGATTCTGTTCCACCTGTTAATCCCTTGTCTCCTATTATTACTATTCCCTGCAGGAATCATTTTTCTCTGCTGGCGGATTTGCAGGGAGAGCAAGTATCTTCTGTTAGGTCTAGTGGTAATATTGCTACTGCAGTTGTCGCTGAAATTCCCACTAATCAATTTGCTAAACTTACATCCCAAATTATTGACTTAAAGGCTGAACTGGCCTAGTTAACAAAATTGGTTATATCTTTGAACACCACATTGAATCAATTCATGTTGCAAAAAAAATGCAAATCCACATCAGAATCTCGTGGTTGTCAAGGCTCCTCCTAAATTGGCCAAGACACAGTAAATTTCAGCCCCACTTTATGTGGGATAATTTTCGGGCCCTGTGCAGTTGGATACTTGTTTACAAATGCAAGAACCATTGAGACCTCTAGCACTACCTCTGCATTCTAATCCCAATATTTTTCATGATGGCATGGCCAATCAAAGAAATCAGTGTCTTAAAGAGAAATGGTGTATATCTAGTAATCTGTCTACTACATAGCATCAAGGTAATCCAACATCAGAGACATGTTCTGTTTTCTTGGTTTAAGTACTGGAAACTCTCCCTTATGAATGAGTAGAAGATGAGGATACACTTAAAAATAAAGCAACCTACCGCTTTCGGAATACGAAAGGATGCCGTTTAGTTATTAGAAACGATATCCTTCAAGCAAAAAAGCATTTTTCTAGGAATCTTAAATTTGGTAGTATTGAATTACGTCCAGGCAATAGGGACCTGGTTAACAATCTGATTGCCCTTGACTTGAAATCTTCTACCTTGCATTCAACTCAAATTTGGTTAAAATATCATGGCCCTGCAGAGATCTTTTCACAGCTTTTTTCATGCCTTGCTTGTGAGACTCCTCTGTGAGAGGTGGACTGACAGTTGTTCTCCCATAGCCCAAATGGACTATTGCAGTTGACCCACACGCTAGAAGGATCAGGTCTATTTGAAATGCAATTTGTATTCTACTTACCGTTCAACCTCTTAGGGCCATATTTATATTTTTTGACGCACAACTGTGCCAACGCAGTTGTGCGTCAAAACTTTTAACGCCGGCTAACGCCATTCCAAAGCGCCATGCGGGCGCCTTATTTATGGAATGACGTTAGCCGGCGCAGCTGACTGGTGTGCGTCAAAAAAAATGACCCACACCAGGCTGCGCCGGCGTAGGGGAAAATGGAGCTTGGGCGTCAAAAACTGGGGCAAGTCAGGTCTGAGGCAAAATATTGGCCTCAACCCGATTTGCGCCATTTATTTTGACTCCCAACCCCCATTGAAATGACTCCTGTCTTAGAACAGACAGGAGTCATGCCCCCTTGCCCAATGGCCATGCCCAGGGGACTTCTGTCCCCTGGGCATGGTCATTGGGCATGTTGGCATGTAGGGGGGCACAAATCAGGCCCCCCTATGCCACAAAAAAAATAAAAATAATACTTACCTGAACTTACCTTAAGTTCCCTGGGATGGGTCCCTCCATCCTTGGGCATCCTCCTGGGGTGGGCAAAGGTGGCAGGGGGTGTTCCTGGGGGCATGAGAGGGCACCTCTGGGCTCCTTCCGAACCCACAGGTCCCTTACCGCCCGGCCCTGACCAGGAGTTAAAAAATGACGCAAAAGCGGCTGGACGTCATTTTTTTTTACCCGCCCACTCCCGTGCGTCATTTTTGCACGGGAGTTTAAATAAGGCGCACATGCCTTGGAGTCATTTTTTAGACGGGAACGCCTACCTTGCATATCATTAACGCAAGGTAGGTGTCCACACAAAAAAATGACGCAAACTCCAAGATCTTTGGCGCTAGACGGGTCTAACGCCAAAGTATAAATATGGAGTCAGATTTGCGTTAAAAAAAACGACGCAATTCCGGCGCAAACAGAGTATAAATATGCCCCTTAGTGTTTTGCATTCTGCAAAGACTGATGTAGTAAGCATTGCCTCCCTTCCTTTGGTTGATACATCTACTTCCCCTGGAAAAATAGTATTAGATACTACAGTGATAAAATCGTTTAATAGAATGGCAGGTCCTAGATTGAAATTGGCACTTCCAGATTGTAGTGCATACCTGGGAAAAATTTACATCTGTATGGTCCAGGAAACCTGATGCATAGAACCTGCCTTTAAGTCAGGATATCTAAATGTTTATGTTCCAGCAATTTCCAACTGTGTAGGGAGAACTTCTGAGGGATTAACAGTATGGGTAAAGATTGTTCTGAAATATAATATTTGCCAATTTAACATCAATGGCCTAGATTTATTGGGTATTAGTATTTCAGCAGAAGAAGCACCCAGGGTAGATGTTTTTAACATCTATGCTAGAGTTATAAAGGGAGGATAGGCTTCCAAAACTATTACAACTTTAGAAGAGTATTTAGCTACAAGTCCAGAACAAGTCTGTCTCATTATAACAGGAGACTTTAACCCAACTTTTGAGCCTCTGGACTAAAATGATGTTGGGATAACGGAAGAGACAGGGCTTTCTCCAAGTTGGACATAACTCCTATGAAGAAGTGAACTCAAGCTGTGTTGCAATTGAAGTCTGTTTCCATAGAATTAGGAGTTAGGGCAGCTAATGGACAGGTTCAATCTGATGTCAAGAGAGTGCACATTTTTAACAGACTAAACCGCACAAGCCACATAGATTATATTTTGGTGGATCTTAGGTTATGGTCCGTCAAGAAGAATATGGTTATTAAGGAACATCGAGAGGGTGATTATAATCCTCTTTGTTGTACTGTGACAGTATTTTGTAGAACATGTACTGATGATGTGCATATGCCTTCCTCTACTAGGGATTTTGTTGCTACTAATAACATGCATCATCTTAAGTGGAACCAGGTAGTTGTTAAAAGATTCAACTACATTTTGGTCTTTGGTTATGTAGGGTAATAATGGTGCACCTTTACCTCCTCAGAATCACATATCATCTTTAGATTAGTTTCTTTATTTCTCATTCTTCTACTCGTGTGACAATTAAGTGTCCCCAGTAATATTTCCCCTTGTTCAAGCATCTTTTGTAACAGAGAGTCCTCTCTATGATCTTCATGACACGCTAGCTGGTCTGGATGCTACCATCAGAGTAAGAGCCACAGGGCCTGACAAAATACCTGCAGATTTATTTCTTGCTGATAAATCAAGTTGGTTCAAATATATTGTTACTCTTGATAATTTTATTGTCAGGGGAGCGCTAATCCCTGATTCTTTGAAAGGTGCAACAGTCATCCCGATCATTAAAAAAGGTGACTGTGGCCACCTGTTAAATTATAGGCCAATCAGTTTGCCAGATTGTAATAAAAAAGTATGAATGCTGTTAAATGAAATTGAACTCTGGATTGGGAATGAGGACATTTTGAGGTCTTGCCAAGCGGAGTTTCACAAGAAGATTGCCATGATGGACCAGGTGTTTCGATTTATGTCCCTATAGTGGACAAGAGTATTGATTGGCAAAGGCAGCTTGTATGTTGCCTTTGTCAATCTTAAATCAGACTTCGCTATTTTTCCATGTAATAAGCCTGTGGAAGTTCTTGGTAAAATGCAGATGCCTACTATCCTTCTAACTTTGCTCATTTGGTTGCACAAGGCCAAATTTAGAAGAGTCAGATGGGGAACACAAAGCTAGATCACTGACAGAATCCCAGTAGTTAATAGAGTCCAGCAGGGTTGTGCCTTTGCCCAACCCTTTTTTCATTATATATAAATAACGTAGTTGATTTTCTTATGAGGACTCCCTCAGATGCTCCCACCCTTGCCGGAAATAAGATACCTATGTTACTCTTCACGAATGACACCTTCTTGTTTACCAAAACCCTAAGCGGACTACAGACGTTGTTAGATCACTTTGATGACTTCTGCCGTCTGCAGGGGCTGACGATATACGCAATGAAGACCAAATATATGTCTTTTAATGGGTATAGATATTACAGGGGAAGGCTGCTATTAGGTGGTATGTACCTAGAGATGGTAGATTCTTTTGATTGGGAGTGTGGGCGTCTTCTACTATGTCATGGAAGTAACATCTTGAAAAAATGACTAACAAACATAAACAGCTTGATGGTGTTGTTCAGAAGGAGCACAGGGCCTCTTACACCAAACCTGTTGCCCCAGCCTTGGATATCAATGAGGCTAAAACAGTAGGCGCTGTTTCGTATGACGCAGAATTATGGTGCTTCTCTAATTGTTTAAGCCTATGGAGGAATGAATATTTTTTTTTAAAGAGTATTGTTAATTTACCATCATCCACACCATCGCTTCCACTACTCTTTAATATGGGTAGAAAATATATTGAAAGTAAAGGTATATTGCACCCACTCTTATACTGGAGAAGACTATGGTTTACTCCAGATCTTTCACAGTATTGTTTAGCCTTGCCAGATGTCATTAATTCTGAAACCAATAATAAAGTTTCATGGCTTATGAATATAAAGAAAAAACAGCTCATCTTGTTGGGTTGGTTGAACCTTTGGACATCCCCTTCTACAGTTTTGTTTCCTACAAAGGATGAGTTAAAGAAACACTACTGGGCTTTGTTCTTCCAGGATATTGTCCGTGTAACTCATAGTTCTGCTCTGTCTGGTGAGTTTCTTGGTTTCAAATGTGAAAGTGCTTTTGATCCTTTTTGGGATACTATTACAATACAATAATTAGATAGAAAATTGTATTTCCAATATAGGATTGGTACCCGTCCTCTACATGCATTTTCAAGCAAATGGAGGAATACTGATTAAATGTTTGCCCAGCTTGTAAATGCATGAATGAGATTGTCCCGCATGTGTTGTTTGCTTGTCGAACAAATGCAAGATGAAAACAGAGCTGGAGGAAACCGCTGTGTCACCAATTGGGAATACAAAATTATCTAGCAGCCCTCAGAATCCTAAGAACTGATACATGCCCTTTTATTGCTGTTTCTGTTGCAAAATGTTTGAGGTATATGTGGATACAAAGGAATAGAGCAATCATGTACCAAATGTAATTTATTCGTCTAACGGGTATGAAGAGATGATGTATCCCTAAATTAATTGCTTACACCAATGTGTCAATTTGGATTTTATTATGTTTTAAATCAGTATTAGTATAGTTGTAGTATTGCATATTTTATCTTATTTGTTTTAATGCTTAATGTATTATTTATACTTTTATGGCACTGGCCAAAATAAAGTTATATGAACTTAACTGAATGTTTGACAATCCTCAGCTAACTTTGAAAGGAAAGTCTACAGCGCACAGCTGCACCTAGTGTAAGACGTCAAGAAGTGGTGGACTATCATGACAGAGTCTGACATCATCATCTAGGAACATTGCAAGCCAAAGACTGGTAAGGCAAGACACTTTTGCAATACTCATGGTCAATCAGAAAATGTGGCAACTAACAGAAATTATGAGAAGGTGCCTGGAAGCCATGTATATCATCACACAGCAAATACAGTGACTGTTTTATCTTGTTATGTTATTTTGGTCATTTATTGTACATAGCTCAAGTTTGTAAATATTCATAGCTATTTATTTTAAATTAGTTTAAAAGTAGGTGTTGACTATTTAGAACTAAACTCACTTGCTAGTTATTTAGGATAAAATTAGAGGTTTTAGCTGTGTGCATTGGAGGGAGAAGGGAAAATGTTTAAGGTTTATATTTGTAAACATACATTTCAGTAAAGGTATTGATTAGAATTTGATGTGTAGCTAGATTTTATGTGCTTTTTACATTTTAAAATATTTAATAAAGGGAAGCTGAGATTAATGAGATATGTGTATAGATTTAGAGCAGAGTATATATCGCAGAGTAGGATCTGATGTTAGAAATTTAGCGTATTTTCTTTTTTTAGATGTAGTTTTTTTTTTCATAGTAAAGATTTATTTTTTATTTTGATTGAACAATTGCTTTAATCATTAGATTTGAATATTTATATATGAATTTGAGCCTAAATCAATAGAATTATGATATTGTAGAGAAATGTTTACATTAATAATAAACTGACATACAAGCTTTTGGATTTAGGATATTATGTATACAAGGTGTTTGGTTTTACTAGAGAAGTGTGAGTACCCACATCAAGTAATAATTATAATTCTTATCGGGGCAAACCATTAAATTCAATAAAGAAAATGGATCTCCACCTCTTGAGAGCTATGGCACAGGGTAGACCGGCTTACCTTTCAGAACAGTTTAAACATCAAAATGCTTCTAACAAACATTATAAAATTGCCAACTGAAAGTGAGAAATTACTAATCATAAATAGAAAAAGAATCAAAATAACAAAGTAAATGACAACAATGCAGCACACAGAAAAAGAAGTGATCATTGATAAACAATTTTGGATGTATCAATTAATGAAGCAACAAAAAAAGTTTCAATGGAAAATACGGATCAAGTGGTTGTCGTAGACCAGGACCTCCTCCAAAATTGAAAAATACAATAATGTGTTGCAGGTGGCATAGTGAAAAATAAAACTTGAAACAAGTCAAAAGGTAGAACTTGAAACTTATTACAAACAATGGCTCTATGATGTCAGATTACTGCTGATCAATTTACCTGTTGTACATTTTTTTCTATGAAAGCTCTATTCATGACATTTGAATGTTGAGCTCAGCAGCTACACACCTTGCTTGGATTGCCTTGTTTTGTGCAGGTCTTCTGGAGGTGTGGGGAGACTAACATTTCCAAAGGTCAAAGCTATTCAAGGGTGCTCAGATGAGTAGACATTGACATAGGTAACAGCCCCAGAACCGTGCTCACTATAGTGAAGGTCAAAACTCACCACATTATACTCCACCAGCAAGGCCACTCCTGTTAGCAGAGGTCAGCTGGATAGTTAAAGGAAAGCCCTCTCGTAGCTTTTTACATACCTGCAACTAGAAGAAGAGATCAGGTTCAGGACCCTTCTAGTCACTTCTTTGTCCTGAGTACAAGACATAGAATGAACAGTCTTACCTGGCTTCTCTCTAATCACAGACACAAGGTACTGTTTTTTCATTTATTGCTGGGGTCTCACACGTGTTTTTATGAGGTTATTGGGATGGAACATTTATGTATGTCACTAGGCTATGGGCGATGGTGACACCTAGTACCAGCATAAACAATAGTGTAAAAGCACAAAGGGATAGCTATATAACGTTTAGCAGCACTCCCTGTGTGCCCTAGTGAAAAATGCACCACTGTCAAAAGTCTGGGTAAAAAAATTGTGAAGACCTTTCACCCTTGTGCTAAGGTTTTGTGTCCACCCCAGAGGTGGGCCATTGAAAATAAGCAGGCCATCCTCCAGTTTCAGTCAAAATCGGTTGCCACAGTACAGCTTATTACATATGCCATGCAATACTAGACAGAAATAATTTTTAAATTATGACTCTAACATTTGCATCATAATAAAACAGGGTAGAAGAGGGAATTTACAAATAGTTAGCAAGGGTAAATACCATTGACTTATACAAACAGAATATAGATATGCTACATGTCTGCATCTTCATGACTAAAAACATGGTCCATTATTCACATGGATCACACTTGGATCTATTATACAACATTACCATACATTTTCTCGAGGAAAACCTTCAACGAGATACAAGTATTTTTTTCAGATTTATTTTATTTCTCAATGCATAGCTAATAACGTAGAGGAAATCAAATAAGAACATAAGAGTAACTAAATGAGTTCTCCTCACAAGGCTCTCCTGGGAACTCTTTTGATTTTGTGATTAGCATAAAAAGTAATGCAACACTGACACTATGCTACGTTGAAAATATCACTTAATGATTTGCACAATCTTGCGTGGTGCCCAGACAATGAAAGACCTTTCAAATCTTGTCTCTAATCCAATGGTGACTTAAAATGTCTGCTGTAAATGTCACAAAGATACTTTTTATAGAAGGCTGACATTTCTGCCTTTTCTTCGAAAGTTCCTAATCCGCATTTGCTAGGACTCTACCCACTACAGTGAATGTAATTATGTTTCCTCAGTCAAGAGGGAAGGTGTCAATTACCTCAATTTTAGAATAACTAGTAATATAATGGTTGTTTGGGCAGTGATATTGCTGAATATTCTGGGCAGGTAAGTTAATTGTAAGACTGTTCACCCACAGCTATCTGAGGGGAGAGTTGACATCAAATGACCAGACACAGGGAAGGCTCGAACTCTGAAAGAAGCATGCTTATCCCAAAATGGGTCTGTAGTGTGAGTATGTCTCTGATTTTAGACTTCACCTACCAAAGCAGTGCTGTTGTGTGAACTTGCCTTTAATGATGGCCTCCTAATAACCAAGGGCCTGATTTAAATCCTGGAGAACGGTACTATCCGTCATAAACGTGACAGCTATGGATCGTAATATGGCAGATGGGATATCGGTCAGGTTTGCAACAAAGTATTCACCTCCTCCAGGATCTAAATCAGGCCCCAAGTTAGCTATGGTCAGCCTAGGAAGTGTCTTTCACTCGAAAATAATCTGGTTTGAATTTCCACTGGTGGAAAGAGAAAAGTTCCTAATATTTACAAACCTGTGCTAGTTTTAGACTGTAATAGCTTTAGCAGTATAAGTGACCTCTACCAACTTGAGAATCTCCAAGAATAGTATTTTCTGGGATAGTTGTAATCCTACTTCAGGGAACTGCTGTAACAGTGGGAAAGGGCCAGTATGGAAATTTAGAAAGGGTAGTTTCAGGTATCTAATCCAACCAATGATTATATATTTCTAAGTCCTCCCTCCACCAGTAAATACAAATAGAAATTGTCTTGAAAGAAAGAGTGGGCCCTCCTGCTTTCTACCTGAGAGGTGAATGAGGCCTTGAATCCAGTCTTCGATATACACAGTGTCATACAGTTGTTCATTAATTTGGAAAGGGGATACAATTACCAAGTTCTACAAAGTGCTATAAGTTTACAAGTTCCACATATGTCTAAGGAAAATTCTGCACAACCTCTATATAGATGCAGAACTAGCAGTAGGCAACTAACCAGAGAAAATGCAAGCAGGACTAACAATTGTAAAGGTAAGAAAAGACAATAAAATCACTCACAAAATATAGAAGTGAACAAAGTCAGATAATGTGAACCACAAATGTGCATTATTACAGTTTTCTTTTTTTCAAATGTGCCTATAAAATGTACAGAGCCAATGCAAAGTCCCTGGTAACTGGGACATAGGTGCAATTTCATCATCAAAATAGCTTTATTTCAATCGAAAAACAGATCACAAAAACACAATATAAACACAGATTCCATAGAAACAATCAGACCAAGGAGCCACCCAAGGACTATTCACAGTAATAAAAGTAATACTTGCATCTCTTGTTCCCACAGTATCTTATATTTTTGTAGAGAAGAAGGTGCAAATACTTATACTCATAATATATCTGTACAAATAAATTGAGAACAATAACAATTATGAAAAGAGCATAAGATTAAGCCTACATAGCATTGTATAAAAACAGCTTTTAAAACTTGCATTTAAATAAAGATCCAGAACAGGCAGAGACAACTTTATACATAGATAGTTATAGAGTTACTTAGATAAGTCAAGTAACATTACCTCACATTTTTGTTCAGCCTAGCAATCTATATCAACACAAGCACGGACACACTTAGAACTCTGGAACCATACAAATGGCTTGTAGGCATCTCACAACAGAAAAGACCACAAACCTTGTGGTATCAGACCTGAGCATCCTGAGGACATCCACATGTCTCCTCATACCCAATGACCTGCATAGTAGCAATAACCATTTTCTTTGCTGAGGGCCAATGCAGGACAAAAAACACAATAAATGGGCTACTGCTCGGCTTCTGATTCAACTGTACCCCTGCACACTGGGCATTTTGTGGCATTACATTTTCCATTTTCCTAATTCACACAGAGTGCCCTAGTAGGAAGAATCTGATATCTAAATTGTAGATAAAGTTTCAGATGACAGAACAGGTGTGATCTCAACATTTGACCTCTCATAGCTTGGAAACATTTTAAGATTTATAAAATCAAGAGTCATAGTGCCTATACTATTGCACACATTATCAACACCTACTTTCTGACAACATGCTGCTTTAATAGCAATTTTTGTGGTGGAAACTAAATTTCCCAGGTTGGCGCAGAGCTCTTCCTACCCTAGTTTTTAAGCATCATTTTTACATGTTTTAACCACTGTGGGTGCAGTTTCAGGCTGATACAAATGGCCTGGAAGTCAGCTACAACAAATAGGTTGCACCAGTCAAAGTTTGTATTTTGAGACGTAGTGTACCTTATGGAACTCAAAGTGTTCCACTGAGACCAAGTCAACAACTAAAGCTGGCAGGACACCCTCAAATTCATTTATACTGTCCTAATTATGTTGGTTTTGGAATCAAAGCATCCAATTGGGGTAAAACTAGATTCTGTAGCTGCAGAATTCACTTCACTGGGGGTGTATTTACAGCCTCATCCAGGTCCAAGGTTTTACCTTCCAACTTAGTCACTTTTTGGTTTCCAGTATGGCAATGCTGGAAGGGAATGTTCCCTAAAGTCAGCTACCTCTACCGCTAGGTACACCCGATTTAATATTCAACAAAGAAAAAATCTCTATGGAGGATGAACCTGGTTTTCTTGCCAGCTGGGGTTGCTTCTTCCAACTGCAAGCTGCAACACCTTGTTGCTTCATCCTTCATGGAAAAACATAGCTGAGTCTCATGTTTCTCCAATTGCTAGGAAGGTTCCTCTTGGTCATTCCTGCAACTATCAAGCCCTTAAGGCAGGCTCGTAGGCACCATGTCTCTCTTCAGGCTGGGCAACTGCAGGGTTCAGTTTTCAGTGGTCAGTTGGGCCTTCAGGGACTACTGCTTTTCATCTCATTGTAGCAGGTAACAGAAGCCAAATACTTAACCTCTGTAGTGTAATTCCTATCCCTGTGTGCAAAGCAGGCACCCTCGGTCTTCTGTTTGCACCTGTCAAAGACAGTCTTCTTTCTTCAAGATGTTTGCTTCTGATGTTGAGGAGTATTCTGATGAGGTGGATTGAGGTGTCACTCTTACACCCTACAATACCCAGTGATTACATTACTCCATACATTTATATCTAGATACTCTCTTGAGCAGTCACACATTCTTTTTCACATTCCCTCTTTTGGTTTTCTGCCAAATAATCAGCCTTAAAACAAGATTGCTCTCATCATCCTTCCCCTATAGGAGCAGTAGTCCTTCCACTGACTTCTCCATTAAGGGGTGAGAACTCCTACTGTCTGTCACTAGAATGCATTGTGGTAAAATAAAACAGCACCTTTTCTGTGTAGCCTTTTGTAGAGAGAGGTAAAGTATGCCTAAACCTAGTTAGTTAGAATTTTTCACTTTGAGAAGGTACTGACTGTCATTTGTAATGGACTTCTACTCATCTGCCAGGACTATGAAATATAAATCACAGCATCCATCCAGTTTACTGAACATTAGAGTATTGTCTCCTTGAACAAACATCTGCATAGCCTCACTACTGGCGGTGCCTTCATAATTGAGGGTCAATGAGGAGTTGATGACTGGCAATCTCTAAGGAATCTAGATTGAGTGGTGTTAAGGATATGCTTTTCATTCAGGTGAGTGGCTAGATATTTGTTGCTTGTTGGAAAGTGGATTAATTGTAAGGGCAGGTAGGTTCCTACACTTGGCAATAGGCCACAAAACTCCATTAGGTTCAGTCAAGGGGTCAGTTAATTAATCCTTGCTCAACCCTTGATAGCTTGGCCCACGAGCAGTAAGGCTTAACGTAGGAGACAGGCGTGTAAACCATATAATATCAACACAACAGTAAATAAGTGAAACACAACACACAATAAAAATCTGACACCAATTAATAAATATGGGAAATATGTTTATCTTTAAAATGACACCAAAATGACACAAATCAAATGTAGGGAGCCAGGGTTATTAATTTTTAAAGATTTAAAGTAATATACATATATATATATATATATATATTTTTTTTTTTTCAAAAAACAAGATTCTCTTTCTGTTTTAGCAAGAGAAAACCGCACTCTGTCGTTGTGCCAAAAATACCTTAACTTTTAATACATTAGTGAGATCATAAACAAACAAACAGGAATCCCCTGACGCGTTTCGGTCTCACCAGACCTTGTTCACAGGTGTTTCCTGTGTGCTAATTTCGGCGCTTAAAATAAAGTACTCCAAAGTAACAGAAAAAATACTCAAGTTACACCACTTATCAAGAGTTACTCCATAACATCACTAAATATATATACTTTAACAAAGAAAAATTAAATGTTTTTCTATATACATATTTACCAAATTGTAACAGTGTTTTGACTACAATCCAAGGTGTTTTTCACTGAGTTCCACATTGCATTCTGGTATATGTAGTTTATAGCATTTCATTAAATCAAATTATTTTTAAATATATGTCATAAAATCTTGTTTCAGCGACTAATGGAGACTTCAAAACAATTTCTGAGGTGTGTTAACAAAATATAGGGGTCCTCATTAGTTTTTAATTTATATTCACATTGGATTCATATTCATGTATTGCATGTTACCTACAATAGCACAATCCCCAAAGTTTCTTTTAAACAAGGCCCTCGCTAAATCCTGCACCTCTGATGCTAACGAGCTGACGAGCTCTGGTGAGGCACCTGTGCGCCAGTGAGTGGTACATAAACCTGAGAAGACTTTTGGCGGCATTTCAAGCAACCCCACAGACTTGGCTGCTCTCTGCTGATGACGGGCTAAACCTAGAAACACGTGTCCAGAGATACACAGCACTTGCTGCACCTACTTAGGTGAAAGACTTTTGATCACTTTTTCAACACAAAACGAAGTAACTGCATTTACCATGATGCATTGGGGTTAACTTTTTGCTGGAGTGTGAGGCAGTGTGCTCCCTTTTTTCTTTTTGTCCAATGACTGCTCCCTTGAGCTAACGAGCTGACGAGCTCTGGTGAGGCACCTGTGCGCCAGTGAGTGGTACATAAACCTGAGAAGACTTTTGGCGGCATTTCAAGCAACCCCACAGACTTGGCTGCTCTCTGCTGATGACGGGCTAAACCTAGAAACACGTGTCCAGAGATACACAGCACTTGCTGCACCTACTTAGGTGAAAGACTTTTGATCACTTTTTCAACACAAAACGAAGTAACTGCATTTACCATGATGCATTGGGGTTAACTTTTTGCTGGAGTGTGAGGCAGTGTGCTCCCTTTTTTCTTTTTGTCCAATGACTGCTCCCTTGAGCTAACGAGCTGACGAGCTCTGGTGAGGCACCTGTGCGCCAGTGAGTGGTACATAAACCTGAGAAGACTTTTGGCGGCATTTCAAGCAACCCCACAGACTTGGCTGCTCTCTGCTGATGATGGGCTAAACCTAGAAACACGTGTCCAGAGATACACAGCACTTGCTGCACCTACTTAGGTGAAAGACTTTTGATCACTTTTTCAACACAAAACGAAGTAACTGCATTTACCATGATGCATTGGGGTTAACTTTTTGCTGGAGTGTAAGGCAGTGTGCTCCCTTTTTTCTTTTTGTCCAATGACTGCTCCCTTGAGCTAACGAGCTGACGAGCTCTGGTGAGGCACCTGTGCGCCAGTGAGTGGTACATAAACCTGAGAAGACTTTTGGCGGCATTTCAAGCAACCCCACAGACTTGGCTGCTCTCTGCTGATGACGGGCTAAACCTAGAAACACGTGTCCAGAGATACACAGCACTTGCTGCACCTACTTAGGTGAAAGACTTTTGATCACTTTTTCAACACAAAACGAAGTAACTGCATTTACCATGATGCATTGGGGTTAACTTTTTGCTGGAGTGTGAGGCAGTGTGCTCCCTTTTTTCTTTTTGTCCAATGACTGCTCCCTTGAGCTAACGAGCTGACGAGCTCTGGTGAGGCACCTGTGCGCCAGTGAGTGGTACATAAACCTGAGAAGACTTTTGGCGGCATTTCAAGCAACCCCACAGACTTGGCTGCTCTCTGCTGATGACGGGCTAAACCTAGAAACACGTGTCCAGAGATACACAGCACTTGCTGCACCTACTTAGGTGAAAGACTTTTGATCACTTTTTCAACACAAAACGAAGTAACTGCATTTACCATGATGCATTGGGGTTAACTTTTTGCTGGAGTGTGAGGCAGTGTGCTCCCTTTTTTCTTTTTGTCCAATGACTGCTCCCTTGAGCTAACGAGCTGACGAGCTCTGGTGAGGCACCTGTGCGCCAGTGAGTGGTACATAAACCTGAGAAGACTTTTGGCGGCATTTCAAGCAACCCCACAGACTTGGCTGCTCTCTGCTGATGACGGGCTAAACCTAGAAACACGTGTCCAGAGATACACAGCACTTGCTGCACCTACTTAGGTGAAAGACTTTTGATCACTTTTTCAACACAAAACGAAGTAACTGCATTTACCATGATGCATTGGGGTTAACTTTTTGCTGGAGTGTGAGGCAGTGTGCTCCCTTTTTTCTTTTTGTCCAATGACTGCTCCCTTGAGCTAACGAGCTGACGAGCTCTGGTGAGGCACCTGTGCGCCAGTGAGTGGTACATAAACCTGAGAAGACTTTTGGCGGCATTTCAAGCAAGCCCACAGACTTGGCTGCTCTCTGCTGATGATGGGCTAAACCTAGAAACACGTGTCCAGAGATACACAGCACTTGCTGCACCTACTTAGGTGAAAGACTTTTGATCACTTTTTCAACACAAAACGAAGTAACTGCATTTACCATGATGCATTGGGGTTAACTTTTTGCTGGAGTGTGAGGCAGTGTGCTCCCTTTTTTCTTTTTGTCCAATGACTGCTCCCTTGAGCTAACGAGCTGACGAGCTCTGGTGAGGCAGCTGTGCGCCAGTGAGTGGTACATAAACCTGAGAAGACTTTTGGCGGCATTTCAAGCAACCCCACAGACTTGGCTGCTCTCTGCTGATGACGGGCTAAACCTAGAAACACGTGTCCAGAGATACACAGCACTTGCTGCACCTACTTAGGTGAAAGACTTTTGATCACTTTTTCAACACAAAACGAAGTAACTGCATTTACCATGATGCATTGGGGTTAACTTTTTGCTGGAGTGTGAGGCAGTGTGCTCCCTTTTTTCTTTTTGTCCAATGACTGCTCCCTTGAGCTAACGAGCTGACGAGCTCTGGTGAGGCAGCTGTGCGCCAGTGAGTGGTACATAAACCTGAGAAGACTTTTGGCGGCATTTCAAGCAACCCCACAGACTTGGCTGCTCTCTGCTGATGACGGGCTAAACCTAGAAACACGTGTCCAGAGATACACAGCACTTGCTGCACCTACTTAGGTGAAAGACTTTTGATCACTTTTTCAACACAAAACGAAGTAACTGCATTTACCATGATGCATTGGGGTTAACTTTTTGCTGGAGTGTGAGGCAGTGTGCTCCCTTTTTTCTTTTTGTCCAATGACTGCTCCCTTGAGCTAACGAGCTGACGAGCTCTGGTGAGGCACCTGTGCGCCAGTGAGTGGTACCTAAACCTGAGAAGACTTTTGGCGGCATTTCAAGCAACCCCACAGACTTGGCTGCTCTCTGCTGATGACGGGCTAAACCTAGAAACACGTGTCCAGAGATACACAGCACTTGCTGCACCTACTTAGGTGAAAGACTTTTGATCACTTTTTCAACACAAAACGAAGTAACTGCATTTACCATGATGCATTGGGGTTAACTTTTTGCTGGAGTGTGAGGCAGTGTGCTCCCTTTTTTCTTTTTGTCCAATGACTGCTCCCTTGAGCTAACGAGCTGACGAGCTCTGGTGAGGCACCTGTGCGCTAGTGAGTGGTACATAAACCTGAGAAGACTTTTGGCGGCATTTCAAGCAACCCCACAGACTTGGCTGCTCTCTGCTGATGACGGGCTAAACCTAGAAACACGTGTCCAGAGATACACAGCACTTGCTGCACCTACTTAGGTGAAAGACTTTTGATCACTTTTTCAACACAAAACGAAGTAACTGCATTTACCATGATGCATTGGGGTTAACTTTTTGCTGGAGTGTGAGGCAGTGTGCTCCCTTTTTTCTTTTTGTCCAATGACTGCTCCCTTGAGCTAACGAGCTGACGAGCTCTGGTGAGGCACCTGTGCGCCAGTGAGTGGTACATAAACCTGAGAAGACTTTTGGCGGCATTTCAAGCAACCCCACAGACTTGGCTGCTCTCTGCTGATGACGGGCTAAACCTAGAAACACGTGTCCAGAGATACACAGCACTTGCTGCACCTACTTAGGTGAAAGACTTTTGATCACTTTTTCAACACAAAACGAAGTAACTGCATTTACCATGATGCATTGGGGTTAACTTTTTGCTGGAGTGTGAGGCAGTGTGCTCCCTTTTTTCTTTTTGTCCAATGACTGCTCCCTTGAGCTAACGAGCTGACGAGCTCTGGTGAGGCACCTGTGCGCCAGTGAGTGGTACATAAACCTGAGAAGACTTTTGGCGGCATTTCAAGCAACCCCACAGACTTGGCTGCTCTCTGCTGATGACGGGCTAAACCTAGAAACACGTGTCCAGAGATACACAGCACTTGCTGCACCTACTTAGGTGAAAGACTTTTGATCACTATTTCAACACAAAACGAAGTAACTGCATTTACCATGATGCATTGGGGTTAACTTTTTGCTGGAGTGTGAGGCAGTGTGCTCCCTTTTTTCTTTTTGTCCAATGACTGCTCCCTTGAGCTAACGAGCTGACGAGCTCTGGTGAGGCACCTGTGCGCCAGTGAGTGGTACATAAACCTGAGAAGACTTTTGGCGGCATTTCAAGCAACCCCACAGACTTGGCTGCTCTCTGCTGATGACGGGCTAAACCTAGAAACACGTGTCCAGAGATACACAGCACTTGCTGCACCTACTTAGGTGAAAGACTTTTGATCACTTTTTCAACACAAAACGAAGTAACTGCATTTACCATGATGCATTGGGGTTAACTTTTTGCTGGAGTGTGAGGCAGTGTGCTCCCTTTTTTCTTTTTGTCCAATGACTGCTCCCTTGAGCTAACGAGCTGACGAGCTCTGGTGAGGCACCTGTGCGCCAGTGAGTGGTACATAAACCTGAGAAGACTTTTGGCGGCATTTCAAGCAACCCCACAGACTTGGCTGCTCTCTGCTGATGACGGGCTAAACCTAGAAACACGTGTCCAGAGATACACAGCACTTGCTGCACCTACTTAGGTGAAAGACTTTTGATCACTTTTTCAACACAAAACGAAGTAACTGCATTTACCATGATGCATTGGGGTTAACTTTTTGCTGGAGTGTGAGGCAGTGTGCTCCCTTTTTTCTTTTTGTCCAATGACTGCTCCCTTGAGCTAACGAGCTGACGAGCTCTGGTGAGGCACCTGTGCGCCAGTGAGTGGTACATAAACCTGAGAAGACTTTTGGCGGCATTTCAAGCAACCCCACAGACTTGGCTGCTCTCTGCTGATGACGGGCTAAACCTAGAAACACGTGTCCAGAGATACACAGCACTTGCTGCACCTACTTAGGTGAAAGACTTTTGATCACTTTTTCAACACAAAACGAAGTAACTGCATTTACCATGATGCATTGGGGTTAACTTTTTGCTGGAGTGTGAGGCAGTGTGCTCCCTTTTTTCTTTTTGTCCAATGACTGCTCCCTTGAGCTAACGAGCTGACGAGCTCTGGTGAGGCACCTGTGCGCCAGTGAGTGGTACATAAACCTGAGAAGACTTTTGGCGGCATTTCAAGCAACCCCTCAGACTTGGCTGCTCTCTGCTGATGACGGGCTAAACCTAGAAACACGTGTCCAGAGATACACAGCACTTGCTGCACCTACTTAGGTGAAAGACTTTTGATCACTATTTCAACACAAAACGAAGTAACTGCATTTACCATGATGCATTGGGGTTAACTTTTTGCTGGAGTGTGAGGCAGTGTGCTCCCTTTTTTCTTTTTGTCCAATGACTGCTCCCTTGAGCTAACGAGCTGACGAGCTCTGGTGAGGCACCTGTGCGCCAGTGAGTGGTACATAAACCTGAGAAGACTTTTGGCGGCATTTCAAGCAACCCCACAGACTTGGCTGCTCTCTGCTGATGACGGGCTAAACCTAGAAACACGTGTCCAGAGATACACAGCACTTGCTGCACCTACTTAGGTGAAAGACTTTTGATCACTTTTTCAACACAAAACGAAGTAACTGCATTTACCATGATGCATTGGGGTTAACTTTTTGCTGGAGTGTGAGGCAGTGTGCTCCCTTTTTTCTTTTTGTCCAATGACTGCTCCCTTGAGCTAACGAGCTGACGAGCTCTGGTGAGGCACCTGTGCGCCAGTGAGTGGTACATAAACCTGAGAAGACTTTTGGCGGCATTTCAAGCAACCCCACAGACTTGGCAGCTCTCTGCTGATGACGGGCTAAACCTAGAAACACGTGTCCAGAGATACACAGCACTTGCTGCACCTACTTAGGTGAAAGACTTTTGATCACTTTTTCAACACAAAACGAAGTAACTGCATTTACCATGATGCATTGGGGTTAACTTTTTGCTGGAGTGTGAGGCAGTGTGCTCCCTTTTTTCTTTTTGTCCAATGACTGCTCCCTTGAGCTAACGAGCTGACGAGCTCTGGTGAGGCACCTGTGCGCCAGTGAGTGGTACATAAACCTGAGAAGACTTTTGGCGGCATTTCAAGCAACCCCACAGACTTGGCTGCTCTCTGCTGATGACGGGCTAAACCTAGAAACACGTGTCCAGAGATACACAGCACTTGCTGCACCTACTTAGGTGAAAGACTTTTGATCACTTTTTCAACACAAAACGAAGTAACTGCATTTACCATGATGCATTGGGGTTAACTTTTTGCTGGAGTGTGAGGCAGTGTGCTCCCTTTTTTCTTTTTGTCCAATGACTGCTCCCTTGAGCTAACGAGCTGACGAGCTCTGGTGAGGCACCTGTGCGCCAGTGAGTGGTACATAAACCTGAGAAGACTTTTGGCGGTATTTCAAGCAACCCCACAGACTTGGCTGCTCTCTGCTGATGATGGGCTAAACCTAGAAACACGTGTCCAGAGATACACAGCACTTGCTGCACCTACTTAGGTGAAAGACTTTTGATCACTATTTCAACACAAAACGAAGTAACTGCATTTACCATGATGCATTGGGGTTAACTTTTTGCTGGAGTGTGAGGCAGTGTGCTCCCTTTTTTCTTTTTGTCCAATGACTGCTCCCTTGAGCTAACGAGCTGACGAGCTCTGGTGAGGCACCTGTGCGCCAGTGAGTGGTACATAAACCTGAGAAGACTTTTGGCGGCATTTCAAGCAACCCCACAGACTTGGCGGCTCTCTGCTGATGACGGGCTAAACCTAGAAACACGTGTCCAGAGATACACAGCACTTGCTGCACCTACTTAGGTGAAAGACTTTTGATCACTTTTTCAACACAAAACGAAGTAACTGCATTTACCATGATGCATTGGGGTTAACTTTTTGCTGGAGTGTGAGGCAGTGTGCTCCCTTTTTTCTTTTTGTCCAATGACTGCTCCCTTGAGCTAACGAGCTGACGAGCTCTGGTGAGGCACCTGTGCGCCAGTGAGTGGTACATAAACCTGAGAAGACTTTTGGCGGCATTTCAAGCAACCCCACAGACTTGGCTGCTCTCTGCTGATGACGGGCTAAACCTAGAAACACGTGTCCAGAGATACACAGCACTTGCTGCACCTACTTAGGTGAAAGACTTTTGATCACTTTTTCAACACAAAACGAAGTAACTGCATTTACCATGATGCATTGGGGTTAACTTTTTGCTGGAGTGTGAGGCAGTGTGCTCCCTTTTTTCTTTTTGTCCAATGACTGCTCCCTTGAGCTAACGAGCTGACGAGCTCTGGTGAGGCACCTGTGCGCCAGTGAGTGGTACATAAACCTGAGAAGACTTTTGGCGGCATTTCAAGCAACCCCACAGACTTGGCGGCTCTCTGCTGATGACGGGCTAAACATAGAAACACGTGTCCAGAGATACACAACACTTGCTGCACCTACTTAGGTGAAAGACTTTTGATCACTTTTTCAACACAAAACGAAGTAACTGCATTTACCATGATGCATTGGGGTTAACTTTTTGCTGGAGTGTGAGGCAGTGTGCTCCCTTTTTTATTTTTGTCCAATGACTGCTCCCTTGAGCTAACGAGCTGACGAGCTCTGGAGAGGCACCTGTGCGCCAGTGAGTGGTACATAAACCTGAGAAGACTTTTGGCGGCATTTCAAGCAACCCCACAGACTTGGCTGCTCTCTGCTGATGACGGGCTAAACCTAGAAACACGTGTCCAGAGATACACAGCACTTGCTGCACCTACTTAGGTGAAAGACTTTTGATCACTTTTTCAACACAAAACGAAGTAACTGCATTTACCATGATGCATTGGGGTTAACTTTTTGCTGGAGTGTGAGGCAGTGTGCTCCCTTTTTTCTTTTTGTCCAATGACTGCTCCCTTGAGCTAACGAGCTGACGAGCTCTGGTGAGGCACCTGTGCGCCAGTGAGTGGTACATAAACCTGAGAAGACTTTTGGCGGCATTTCAAGCAACCCCACAGACTTGGCTGCTCTCTGCTGATGACGGGCTAAACCTAGAAACACGTGTCCAGAGATACACAGCACTTGCTGCACCTACTTAGGTGAAAGACTTTTGATCACTTTTTCAACACAAAACGAAGTAACTGCATTTACCATGATGCATTGGGGTTAACTTTTTGCTGGAGTGTGAGGCAGTGTGCTCCCTTTTTTCTTTTTGTCCAATGACTGCTCCCTTGAGCTAACGAGCTGACGAGCTCTGGTGAGGCACCTGTGCGCCAGTGAGTGGTACATAAACCTGAGAAGACTTTTGGCGGCATTTCAAGCAACCCCACAGACTTGGGTGCTCTCTGCTGATGATGGGCTAAACCTAGAAACACGTGTCCAGAGATACACAGCACTTGCTGCACCTACTTAGGTGAAAGACTTTTGATCACTTTTTCAACACAAAACGAAGTAACTGCATTTACCATGATGCATTGGGGTTAACTTTTTGCTGGAGTGTGAGGCAGTGTGCTCCCTTTTTTCTTTTTGTCCAATGACTGCTCCCTTGAGCTAACGAGCTGACGAGCTCTGGTGAGGCAGCTGTGCGCCAGTGAGTGGTACATAAACCTGAGAAGACTTTTGGCGGCATTTCAAGCAACCCCACAGACTTGGCTGCTCTCTGCTGATGACGGGCTAAACCTAGAAACACGTGTCCAGAGATACACAGCACTTGCTGCACCTACTTAGGTGAAAGACTTTTGATCACTTTTTCAACACAAAACGAAGTAACTGCATTTACCATGATGCATTGGGGTTAACTTTTTGCTGGAGTGTGAGGCAGTGTGCTCCCTTTTTTCTTTTTGTCCAATGACTGCTCCCTTGAGCTAACGAGCTGACGAGCTCTGGTGAGGCACCTGTGCGCCAGTGAGTGGTACATAAACCTGAGAAGACTTTTGGCGGCATTTCAAGCAACCCCACAGACTTGGCTGCTCTCTGCTGATGACGGGCTAAACCTAGAAACACGTGTCCAGAGATACACAGCACTTGCTGCACCTACTTAGGTGAAAGACTTTTGATCACTTTTTCAACACAAAACGAAGTAACTGCATTTACCATGATGCATTGGGGTTAACTTTTTGCTGGAGTGTGAGGCAGTGTGCTCCCTTTTTTCTTTTTGTCCAATGACTGCTCCCTTGAGCTAACGAGCTGACGAGCTCTGGTGAGGCACCTGTGCGCCAGTGAGTGGTACATAAACCTGAGAACACTTTTGGCGGCATTTCAAGCAACCCCACAGACTTGGCTGCTCTCTGCTGATGACGGGCTAAACCTAGAAACACGTGTCCAGAGATACACAGCACTTGCTGCACCTACTTAGGTGAAAGACTTTTGATCACTTTTTCAACACAAAACGAAGTAACTGCATTTACCATGATGCATTGGGGTTAACTTTTTGCTGGAGTGTGAGGCAGTGTGCTCCCTTTTTTCTTTTTGTCCAATGACTGCTCCCTTGAGCTAACGAGCTGACGAGCTCTGGTGAGGCACCTGTGCGCCAGTGAGTGGTACATAAACCTGAGAAGACTTTTGGCGGCATTTCAAGCAACCCCACAGACTTGGCTGCTCTCTGCTGATGACGGGCTAAACCTAGAAACACGTGTCCAGAGATACACAGCACTTGCTGCACCTACTTAGGTGAAAGACTTTTGATCACTTTTTCAACACAAAACGAAGTAACTGCATTTACCATGATGCATTGGGGTTAACTTTTTGCTGGAGTGTGACGCAGTGTGCTCCCTTTTTTCTTTTTGTCCAATGACTGCTCCCTTGAGCTAACGAGCTGACGAGCTCTGGTGAGGCACCTGTGCGCCAGTGAGTGGTACATAAACCTGAGAAGACTTTTGGCGGCATTTCAAGCAACCCCACAGACTTGGCTGCTCTCTGCTGATGACGGGCTAAACCTAGAAACACGTGTCCAGAGATACACAGCACTTGCTGCACCTACTTAGGTGAAAGACTTTTGATCACTTTTTCAACACAAAACGAAGTAACTGCATTTACCATGATGCATTGGGGTTAACTTTTTGCTGGAGTGTGAGGCAGTGTGCTCCCTTTTTTCTTTTTGTCCAATGACTGCTCCCTTGAGCTAACGAGCTGACGAGCTCTGGTGAGGCACCTGTGCGCCAGTGAGTGGTACATAAACCTGAGAAGACTTTTGGCGGCATTTCAAGCAACCCCACAGACTTGGGTGCTCTCTGCTGATGATGGGCTAAACCTAGAAACACGTGTCCAGAGATACACAGCACTTGCTGCACCTACTTAGGTGAAAGACTTTTGATCACTTTTTCAACACAAAACGAAGTAACTGCATTTACCATGATGCATTGGGGTTAACTTTTTGCTGGAGTGTGAGGCAGTGTGCTCCCTTTTTTCTTTTTGTCCAATGACTGCTCCCTTGAGCTAACGAGCTGACGAGCTCTGGTGAGGCAGCTGTGCGCCAGTGAGTGGTACATAAACCTGAGAAGACTTTTGGCGGCATTTCAAGCAACCCCACAGACTTGGCTGCTCTCTGCTGATGACGGGCTAAACCTAGAAACACGTGTCCAGAGATACACAGCACTTGCTGCACCTACTTAGGTGAAAGACTTTTGATCACTTTTTCAACACAAAACGAAGTAACTGCATTTACCATGATGCATTGGGGTTAACTTTTTGCTGGAGTGTGAGGCAGTGTGCTCCCTTTTTTCTTTTTGTCCAATGACTGCTCCCTTGAGCTAACGAGCTGACGAGCTCTGGTGAGGCACCTGTGCGCCAGTGAGTGGTACATAAACCTGAGAAGACTTTTGGCGGCATTTCAAGCAACCCCACAGACTTGGCTGCTCTCTGCTGATGACGGGCTAAACCTAGAAACACGTGTCCAGAGATACACAGCACTTGCTGCACCTACTTAGGTGAAAGACTTTTGATCACTTTTTCAACACAAAACGAAGTAACTGCATTTACCATGATGCATTGGGGTTAACTTTTTGCTGGAGTGTGAGGCAGTGTGCTCCCTTTTTTCTTTTTGTCCAATGACTGCTCCCTTGAGCTAACGAGCTGACGAGCTCTGGTGAGGCACCTGTGCGCCAGTGAGTGGTACATAAACCTGAGAACACTTTTGGCGGCATTTCAAGCAACCCCACAGACTTGGCTGCTCTCTGCTGATGACGGGCTAAACCTAGAAACACGTGTCCAGAGATACACAGCACTTGCTGCACCTACTTAGGTGAAAGACTTTTGATCACTTTTTCAACACAAAACGAAGTAACTGCATTTACCATGATGCATTGGGGTTAACTTTTTGCTGGAGTGTGAGGCAGTGTGCTCCCTTTTTTCTTTTTGTCCAATGACTGCTCCCTTGAGCTAACGAGCTGACGAGCTCTGGTGAGGCACCTGTGCGCCAGTGAGTGGTACATAAACCTGAGAAGACTTTTGGCGGCATTTCAAGCAACCCCACAGACTTGGCTGCTCTCTGCTGATGACGGGCTAAACCTAGAAACACGTGTCCAGAGATACACAGCACTTGCTGCACCTACTTAGGTGAAAGACTTTTGATCACTTTTTCAACACAAAACGAAGTAACTGCATTTACCATGATGCATTGGGGTTAACTTTTTGCTGGAGTGTGACGCAGTGTGCTCCCTTTTTTCTTTTTGTCCAATGACTGCTCCCTTGAGCTAACGAGCTGACGAGCTCTGGTGAGGCACCTGTGCGCCAGTGAGTGGTACATAAACCTGAGAAGACTTTTGGCGGCATTTCAAGCAACCCCACAGACTTGGCTGCTCTCTGCTGATGACGGGCTAAACCTAGAAACACGTGTCCAGAGATACACAGCACTTGCTGCACCTACTTAGGTGAAAGACTTTTGATCACTTTTTCAACACAAAACGAAGTAACTGCATTTACCATGATGCATTGGGGTTAACTTTTTGCTGGAGTGTGAGGCAGTGTGCTCCCTTTTTTCTTTTTGTCCAACCATTACATCACACTGGACACCCCAGCAGTGCTCCTATGTGTGCAATGACTATAATGGGGTCCCTGAACTTAAATGCCCTCCCATATACCTGGGACTTAAAGTTAGGTTGTCAGAGCCAATTAAAGTTATGCCTAAATTGCATATGACATTTTAACTGAGCACTGGCCCTAGGACTGGTTAACGGTGCCCAGGGCACAGTCAGAGTCGGAAAACACCAGTAAAAATGGCAGAAAACAATGAGGGGGCTTGTGCAATCAGCCTACTTTGCCTTCATTGCTCAATTTTTCTGGAACATTCCCCTGTAGGGTAACAGGGAGATGGTTCAGTAGTTGATTAACATTGTTGGGTCTGCTGAGGGTTTCTTGAGACAGGGAGTGCTATGATGTATTTCCAGGCACTGAGTTATTTGGCTGTGGTGACAGAAGCATTCAGGAGAGGAGTGAGTGCTCCTCTGATGAAGACGTGGTGAGGGCAGGGCTCCTAGGCAGCTCAGGAATGGGTGGACTGCATGGTGATCTTTTTTTTTTTTCAGTGGTGCTGATCGACCTGTTGAGAAGTGTGGTTCTGTGGGAGTTGGTCAAAATGGGCAGGAGTGCTGAGAGGGCTGAGGGGTGTGGTTGGGGTTCAAAGTTATGATAGATACTGGTTATCTTGTTAGTAAAAAAGAGGGATAGTTTGGTGCAGAGGTTTCAAGAGGGGGTTGCTGAGGGAGCTTCCTGCTGTGGAGGTGAAATTTTTCACTGTGATGAAGATTTCTTTTATGCTTTTGGTGCTTCCTCCAATCTGGTCTGTGGGTCTGGGGAGTTTGATGGATAGGATATTCTGGTGCTAGAGTCTGAAGGCAGATTACAGGTGATCCTGTCCATGTTGACCTGGCTATGTCTCCATCTAAGCTCAGGTTGCTTGTAAGGTGCTTGGTCATTATGATTTCTTCCATGAACCAGCTGGCTTGTGATATGGTTCTCAAGATTTTTTGGGGTTTGACAGGGGCCAAAGGAGTCTGACCATGTGGTGAGCCGGGCATTGAAGATGGAGAAGGAGCCTCACTCAGCCTCATTCTAGCTGTTTTTCTGTCCGGCACACCTTCAATGAAGGACGTGGTGCAGACGCTCAGCCATTCTGACACTGCTTCGGCTGTGGAGAAGATGACTTGTTAAATGTGCAATTCTTAAGCCAGTTTTAAAGAAATCTAATCTAGATCCCACCATTCTAAGCAACTATAGGCCAATATCTCTGCTAGCTGGAGTCTCCAAGTTGCTAGAAAAATATGTCAATAAGCACCTTTCCACCTTCCTTGAATCAAATGTGCTCCTTCATCCCACTCAGATGGGCTTTCACTCTCCACATAGCACAGAAACAGTCCTTCTGGCAGTGGACGAGGAACTCAGGAGCCTCCTGGATCAAGGTAAATCGGCAACCATAATTTTGTTAGACCTCAGTGCTGCCTTGGATACTATAGACTATTCTACTCTCTTGCAGAGGATTTCCAAAGTCGGTATTTGGGGTCAAGCTCTGGATTGGCTCTCTTCCTTCTTGCAGAACCACTCTTTCCAGGTCCAGGATGAGCCCTTCACCACAGCAAGCCCTCCATCCTGTTGTGGAGTACCCCATGGCTCTTCCTTGAGTCCCACCTTATTCAACCTCTATCTATTCCCCTTATCTGCTTATCTGACATTGTTCAAGCTCACAGATTATCATTGGTTTCTTATACCAACAACACCCAGCTGGTCATGTCTATCTTCCCGGACTGTAATACTAGTTGCTTAACTTTGACCTTCTATCTCCATGAAGTAGCCAGTTGGATGGCGGATTGTAAATTGAAACTCATTAAAGACAAAACTGAGGTCATGTATCTAGGCAATAGTCTTAGTAACTCAGCTTTGAGCTGTTTTTCAGGCAGTCTCAGGGACCTACTCTGGCTTCCGGTGGAAGTGCAGTTCAAGTCTCTTTATATTATGCACAGGGCTATCCATAACAAGAACCCTTTTTTGGGGGATGGTATATGAGGGTGCCACTCAGCGCATAGTTGGTAGTGATGTGGAACTTGAAGGACAGGTGTTTCACTTTGCTGGGATCGCTTCCAAAGTGGTGGTTTAGCAGATGGCTGCTGGGTTTGTGTTGTCTGTCCTGTTTGGTGATCTTGAGGGTGGGTGGAGTGTTACCAGGCTGCAATCAAACCCTTTTTGCACCTTTTGTCCTGATGTTGACCTGACAAATTGTGGAGGGTCGAAATGCTGTCAACAGTTTTACGGCTTAAAAATGATATTTAGGGGCATATTTATACTCCGATTGCGCTGAATGTGCGTCAGAAAGTTTGACGCACATCCAGCGCAAACATTGCCCTGTATTTAAGCTTTGACGACCGAGCCCGCGGACAACAAAATTCCGCCGTGTGCATCATTTTTTGGATGCGGCAACCCGCCTTGCGTTAATGATATGCAAGGTAGGCGTTCCCGTCCAAAAAATGACTTAAACAGCTGTGCGTCGTACTTATGCTTTCGGGCAAAAATGACACACGGCCGGGAGGCGGAGCCAGAAAATGACGCACAGCCCGTTTTGCGCAATAAATTAACGTCTGGGTCAGGGCAGGCGTTAAAATGGGGCAAACACACCTGTATTTAATCAGAACACACAGAAGCAACAGCAGAGCAGCAGAGCAGCAAAAGGGAGACATGGAGGTGATTCTTATCGAGTGTGCACGCAGACGCAGACGCAGAGCCCAGCAGCAACAACAGCAGCTACAATAACACCAGCAGGGACCCCAAAGGCAGCGCAGAAGGCAGGAGAGAATATTCTGCCCCAGGACAACCCTTCGTGGCCTGAGGGAACACGACATCATCTAGAGGTACAGGTTGAACTGGCAGGCCATTCAGCAGCTGCTGCGAAACATTGAACCGCAGTTGGCACCCACTTTGCTGACACCCCGCACCATCCCAACAGAAACCAAGCTGCTTGCCGTACTTCACATGCTGGAAAGTGGCTCGTTTCAAACAACTGGTGCCCTGGTTGCCGGAATTTCACAACCATCATTCTCTGCCTTTTTGCCCAAAGTACTGGATGCCATCATTGGACTTACACCCTGCCACATCTGCTTCCCTAACACACTGCAGAAGCAGCAGGAAACAAAACAGGTGTTCTACCTCATTAGTGGCTTCCCACATGTCTGTGGTGCAATCGACTGCACACATGTACGCCTTGTGCCACCTGCTGCAACTGAACACCTCTACCGCAATAGGAAGCACACACATTCCATCAATGTGCAGGCCATTGTCGATCACCAGGGATTGATCACCAACATTGTGGCTAAATATCCTGGGAGTGTCCATGACTCATTCATCTTCCGTCACTGCACCATCAATGAACATTTCCAGGATGGACGGTATGGCAATGGACTACTTGTTGGTAAGTACAAAAACCTACTTATATATACACTGCACAGCAACCCTCTAGCACACACAACACAGACACCAAAACAGCAACATGTGAACAGGAACACACTGAGGTCGTGACATCGCTAGCCATGTTTCTTAGGTCTGCAGTGAACCTGTCACACATCTGAAATGAGTGTACAGTCTAATGTTAAGAGGTCAATGATCACAACGTGTGGAGTGGGTTGCTTAAATGTCACCTTGCAAAATATAAGTGTCCCAATGACGTTTACATTAATCCATTGCATAAGTCTAAAGGTGTGGGATGTCCAGGGTACATTTATATGAACGTGTTAACAACACTGTCAATTTTAACCTGTGTATGGAGCTATCATCTCACCCCCAGTGAAGACACAGGGACACCTGTATCACAAGTCACAATGCTAGGGAGGGCACACTGTACTGCAAATCCCAAAACATACTGCTGACAAACGGTCAGCAGACAAACACTCGTTCAGCCAAGGAAACAACACAATGCAGATGGTACATCCTACAAGCCTAGAATGCGACATTATAACACAAAAGAGTCACAGACAACACAAGACAACTACTGTCATGAAAGGTAATTTCAATAGGGCCAGCTACATCAACATGATCCCATTCATTTTCTCTTGCAGCTGATCAGGGGTATGGCATCCAGCCATGGATAATGACACCTATTGGCAACCCGAGTACTGCAGCAGAGCGTGCCTACAATGACGCACATAGGAGGACACGCAGCATAGTCGAGAGGACCTTCGGCATCCTCAAGACAAGGTTCCGGTGCCTCGACATCACTGGTGGTAGCCTCCTATATTCCCCAGAGATGGTCTGTAAGATCATCCTAACATGTGCAATATTGCACAACATTTGCATCAAAAGGAACATTCCCCTCCTGTAACCAGAGCCACACATGCCTGAAGAGGAGAAAGAGGAGGATGGTGGCCTGCAACATGAGGGGGAACTACAGAACACGGCCGCTGGTATACACAGGCGGCAACATATCATCAACAATATCTTTTAAATATAATCACCATCACCACTTTAATGAACTAATTTAAATAAACACCTATAATAATCACCATATCATGGTCTGGCTAATCATTTTTGCACACCTTCATCTCTACTTATCAGAGAAAGAGTGTTGCCTCATGGAGCATTGCTGATATACTGATTAGGACACTGAAAATCCAAGAGCTAATGTGATGCGTAACATACAATGGTCACATACACACACACACTGTAAATGACATATATCATGTACATTTCTCCTTTTAAGGCCAATAGCAGAGGACCACACCTATTTCACACATACATGTTGAAATCAAGGTCCAACGCAGCATATGGCACACAACTAAGACACCATCACTCAATAAGGGGAAAACAAGCCTCATACATGAGGCAGTCAATGTGCTTTTGCATCAGTAACAGGAATGTCTGACCAGACCCTTGACAGCAGTAAGTCCAACTGCATCCAATATTTGCAAGGACTATCTGGGACTAGAGTTCCATAGAAGCAGAACATAGACAGCACAAGTGCCACTCATATGAACAGCATTGCACACATGACATTCCATGTACATGTCAGCCCATTTCCTAACTCCTGACACACCCATGCACCTGATCACAACCCACCTGTCTAAAGAGGTCCCTGGAATACTAAGATGTGTACCCTGATATTCCATCCTCTACACCCACAGACTAACAATAGCAATTCAGTGTGCTACACCCTTTCCTATGGTATGCCATTGTCATAGAACATCTGACTGCATGGACGTCAGGTCAATTTATACACTGTCTTCTAGTTTCTAAGCCCTGTTAGCACCTGTAGATTGCTTCCCGTGTGAAAAAGTATGTTAGCCCTTAGAATGCAAATCTCACCTACAGGACTTGTGAGAAACAGATGCAGCCCACACCTGTGATCACCTCCAAGCACACCACCCATTTCAACAAGCACTGCCCCTGCTGATGCCTGGAACAGCATAGGAGTTGCCATTATGTCAAATACACCGTTAAGCATTGATACTAAATAAGCCGTGTAACACAGCCCTTGGGTTCATTTGTCACCTTCAAAAACACAGGACATACACAGTTTGACATGTCAACTGTCTAGTTCGTCCTCCAAACAGTCTGAGTCAGACCACTGATTATGTCATTTGTAAAATTGCTGGATCCTGAATCACCCTGCATTCTGTCAGCCTGACTGGCATCTGTCTGCGCATCACACTAAAGTATCCCTTTGTCTACATATGTACCACACTTGCGTTAGCAAACCTCTCATTCATCAGGGGGTATTGGGCATGGGCTTCTTCAATGCATACCCAAATACATTGTATAGCATCATCTGCCTTTTAACTGTACCATTTGAGTTAAATCCTCTATGAAAAGCAAAATTCATGGCCCATCCCTTGTCTGTGTCTCATTTATGCATGAATGACAAAATGTGACAGTGTAACAGGGCCGTATGCAGGGATTGGGTACAGGGCCTTCAGCAGAACCAGCAACCTCTGATAATGTCCATGAAAAATCCACACATTTCAGGACCCTGACAGTTCACACACAGAATCACAGTGCTCACAACTTATTGATGGGCCGTGTGTGGTTAATAGCTGCGAAAATAATCAGCACAGAGGCTATGATGTTCCCAGATGCAGTGGGAATTGCAGAGGCTTACCTGTGTACAAATGTTGTAATGACACCTGCCGGAACATGACACCTGAGACATTATCTCACTCAGCACACCAAGGTTGCCCTGTTGACTGTCTCATTACACGTCTTTAGTGACAGGGTGGGACCATCCCAATGTAGGTTCTCATGTCCTCATCCACTTTACTCACATTGATCAACCAAGGATACTCAGTAGATACAGGAATAGCTGCCACTGACTCATGATGAGTCCTGGACCGAACTGTGACAAATTACATCCCAAACAATATACAGGAACATCACTGGACCACACACATGAACAAGACACCTATGTGCAATTGATCACTGGAAATATGTGGACACGTGCTGCCTCGTCTGCTGGTCCACCACAGCCAATTGAGAGTTGTGGCTCACTTCTATGACCTCAACTGGGGTGTCATCATACATTTGTGGTTCACCCTTGTCTGTCTGGGCAAACAACATGGTACCCACTTCCTCAATGCATGTGAATGACTCACTGTGGGATTCACCAACTAGTGCCTAGGAAGCTGTTACCAAAACTCTAGGACATAGGATGTTGAAAATGTGGACCATTGACATGAACAAGCGTCTGCCATCTATCTGGTGCATGCTTTGTCACATGTGGTGTCTACGTTACCCTAAATCTTGGAAGTCCACGTTACGGATGTTGCTACATGTATGACTAACACATGCCCTCTCTCAGTTCCACAATGACTTGCATCTAAGGATTGGACACATGGACGTCACATTCATATAAGCATATGTGCAATAATGCTTCATGTGATACACACACACTTGGTCAACAAATACATTAGTTGCCAAAGCACACACTTTGAGCCAAAGGCATTTAGGTATTGTACATCTGTGCGTCACATTGTTATCCTCTCCTTATGCCAAACATGCCCAATTTGTGCAACACATATATGTAGGCCACACTTATGACCATCTATTGCGTCAGCCAACCGTAAAAATACTGTGAAGGGAGTAGTGGATCATGGTCCGCTGCAATATGATGTCACACATGTGAACATACACCATCAACACCATAGAGGGTGCAATCAGCCTATCTCTGATGTGTCCCAAATGTAACATAACAGAAAAACAGAAAAAATGCCCATAACCAGTTCATGCACAGAAATGTTGACGTTCCTAGCGTTATGCATCATTTTTTGCCCATCAATACTGTATTTGTGTCATTTTTTTGGACGCACAGGAGTGAACATTAGGCTGCATCCAGGTATTTGTACAGGCCATGTACTATTATTTGGATGCAGGCTAATTTTCACTCCTGTGCGTCAAAAAAAATGACGCAAATACAGTATTGGTGGACAAAAAATGACGCGAAACGTGAAAAAGGGTGGACATTTCATACAGGAAGTGATGTAATAGGATATCCTGTTTACAGATCATGTACAGTGGGTGTATTTTCACTTTCACTTTGCAGTCTATGATTCTTCTAAACTGTGTGGCTGTGTAGAGAGTGGTGTCCTAAGAATTTGTGCTTTTTTGTCCTGCGTGCTGTCTCTATTGTCAATTTGTGAACTAAATATTGTTGGTGTATACTGTCCTACTGTGTTTTATGTACATTTGTCCATTTACCTAGTGTTTTTGTTGTTTGTGGGAGTCTGTTGTGGGTAGTGGTAGTTTGGGGATAGTTGGGCTCTTTTAGTGGTTAAGTTTACTTTTCTTCTGTATTTGTACCCCTACTTCCCCCCTTTCCCCTTTCTATTTCTTTACCCCTATTTCCTTTCACATTTCTAATATGTCTGGTAGGCCACGTCTTGGCAGGATGGGTGAAGAGTAGTTGGGGGGCTTCATCTGGCTTGTGTGCCATTTCTTGCCACTGATGATCGAGGCAGGGGGCAGAGTGATACAGGGGTATCACACAGAGGCATGCAGAATCCGGTGGGGAAAGGTGCTGCATCACCTGCAGCATGTGTATGCCAGCCAGAGGAGTGACCACCAGCTGAAGCACCGGTGGGCTGACCTCATCACCAGGGAGCAGGATCTCTTGGACCACCTGGGAATCGTGATTGGTGGCCCTGTTGGTGAGTACTAATCATGTAAATGTGCATGATTAAATGCTCTGTAGTGACATCAGATGATTTGTGCTATGTCTGCAAGCTAACTTGCTGACTGTGTGTAATGCTGGGGAAACATACAGGGATAATTGATGCACTATGGTAAGGATCACAACTGCTAGCTGTCAGGTAGCACGTGCTCAGCAAACGTACAGGATACTTTTCCATGAAGTAAATTGGTACGGCCTTTGTGTCAGACAACCAAACAAAATAGGAGCCAATCATGTCTATATAGGGCCCTTTTGCCAGAGAAGTAAAGATGTACCAACATATTGGCTAACTTTGTTGACGCTATAGCTAGACTGACTTTAGAATCACTACATGATACAGAAAATGAGTGCTGGATTCACGTCAATTGATTATAGCAAAGTGGCTCAGACATATGTCTCATGTGAGTCTGGTGAGTGTGGCAGGAAAGCGTTCACGGAAGTACTATGAATGTTTGGGATTATTGTGGTCCTTTATCTTTTTGGACACATGTCAGATCTGGATTTGAAAACATTGTGAAAAGGTGTAAGGTGCCCTCAGCTAACATCTTAGAATGTTTGTTGGAGTTAGTTGTGCCACATTCCAAATATGGATGGCAGTCCAAAGGTATGCACATGGGTTCACATCTCCATGGTTGGTGCAAATCACCATAGCTGGGCTACATCAATTGAATAAAATGTAACAACAGGAGGGCTAACAAAAGTCCCTGCCCCTCCCTCTGTACATTGTACCCATGTGTCATAAATGTGTCATGGCCACAAGGCATGTTTGACTGGTAATGCAGTCCTCAAGTAACCAGGCTTTGGATGTCTCTCTTGGATGCACATGATGAGACGATTACACTCCATATTTTTTTCTGGTCACCAATGACGGGGCATGTTTGCCACCACATGATAGTTAGGGCCAATGTATGTGTGCAGATATGTGTGTAACTGTCACAGGAAACCCATGCTATGTACAAGTTGGCCGTGATATATCAGATGCAGTATCATCATGTCTGAATGGCTGCCATTTCCTTATTCAGCCTACACATTGTATATGTTTATGAAATTGTTGCTCTGTGCACAGATTTTGAGCACATTTCTTCCTTCCATGCCTTACAGGTGGACCGGCACCCTACACTGTGGGAGAGGTGGGGACATTTGAGGACCCCGACCACTCCAGTAAGTGTTGATATGTCTGTTATGTGTTGTGTTTGCTGGTTATGGACTCGTGTGTGTTGAACGCATAGCAAGGTGTGATGCGTTGGGCAATCATTTCTCTTGTTCTATGAGTGGGATTTCAGTTTCTCAAATGTTTTGAGTTGGCCAATGCGTATCCAATGGTAATATCTAGGGATTGTAGGCCATTCCTGTAGGCCCCACTGGGGTGAGTCATGTGGATGACACTTGTATCAACAAGAGTCGCACTGGAAGTCAGCTCCGATTTAGTCAGCCTGTCAGACCCACATTCTCCAAGATTGGTACAGCAAATTGCTTTCCAATAGACTTCTGCTTCCCTATTTACCAAGGTACTTATGAAACTGTAGGTAGAACCTCCTAACAGCATGTACTTCCACATGTAGTGACACAAGTATGTGGAACTTGAGTGCAATGGCCTAGGTGTGCATGCTAATCATGATCATGGGTGTTCTCGCAACTCTGTGTCTGATGTAAGTCAGGCCTTACTGGAACTATATGTTGTGTACCAAGTTCTGCATTTCCTGACATGTGTGGCCCTATGATTGGTCTAGGGTTTGCTGACTCCTCATTGTTGATAGACCTTACCTGTGGTGTGTGTGTAGAGCCAAACATGTGTGGAGTTTTCTATACACTCCTCGGTGTACATGTTGATGGAAATTGATAGTTGTTTATCCACCCCCCACCCTCAAACACAGGCATGGGTTTGTGAATGGGGTTCCTAGTACTGATGCTACCAGTATGTTACACATACATGTGAATAAGTGGCTGTTTGGTAGGAACCTAGTATACACACTCAGGTTTGGTACTTGGTACTATACTGGCAAGTCCAGTTACAACTTGCAGACCATGTGTTGGACCTGGCTTTTTGACAGGGTCATCCCCAAACTTTTTTGCCTCCTTCCTCCTATTTTTTCTGACCTGTTGTTGTTGGCTTTTGACCTCTGGGCACTTTACCACTGCTAACCAGTGCTAAAGTGCATATGCTCTCTGTGTAAATGGTACTATTGATTGGTTTATCCATGATTGGCTATTTAATTTACTTATAATTCCCTAGTAGAGTGCACTATATGTGCCTAGGGCCTGTAGATTAAATGCTGCTAGTGGGCCTGCAGCACTGGTTGTGCCACCCACTTCAGTAGCCCCTTAACCCTGTCTCAGGCCTGCCATTGCAAGGCCTGTGTGTGCAGTTTCACTGCCACTTCGAGTTGGCATTTAAAAGTACTTGACAAGCCTAGAACTCCCCTTTTTCTACATATAAGTCATCCCTAATGTGTGCCCTAGGTAACCCCTAGAGCAGGGTGCTGTGTAGGTAAAAGGCAGGACATGTACCTGTGTAGTTATATGTCCTGGTAGTGTAAAACTCCTAAATTTGTTTTTACACTACTGTGAGGCCTGCTCCCTTCATAGGCTAACATTGGGGCTGCCCTCATACACTGTTGAAGTGGCAGCTGCTGATCTGAAAGGAGCAGGAAGGTCATATTTAGTATGGCCAGAATGGTAATATAAAGTCCTGCTGACTGGTGAAGTCGGATTTAATATTACTATTCTAGAAATGCCACTTTTAGAAAGTGAGCATTTCTTTGCACTAAAATCTTGTTGTGCCCTTCAATCCACGTCTGGCTAGGTTTAGTTGACAGCTCCTTGTGCATTCACTCAGACACACCCCAAACACAGGGTACTCAGCCTCACTTGCATACATCTGCATTTTGAATGGGTCTTCCTGGGCTGGGAGGGTGGAGGGCCTGCCCTCACACAAAGGACTGCCACACCCCCTACTGGGACTCTGGCAGACAGGATTGAACTGAAAGGGGGCTTGGTGCATTTCTTAGACACTCTTTGAAGTCACCCCCACTTCAAAGGCACAACTTAGTATAAAACAGGGCCTCTGCCCTACATCATCAGACACTTGCTGGAGAAGAAACCTGAACCAGAAACTACATCCTGCCAAGAAGAACTGCCTGGCTGCTCAAAGGACTCACCTGTCTGCTTTTCTACAAAGGACTGCTGCCTTGCTGTTGGCCTGCTGCCTTGCTGAACTCTTGTCTGGCTGTAAGAGTGCTCTCCAAGGGCTTGGATAAAGCTTGCCTCCTGTTCCCTGAAGTCTCAGGACCAAAAAGACTTCTCTCTTCCACTTGGACGCTCCGTGCGCCGAAATTTTCGACGCACAGCTTGTTCCGCGGCAAGAAAAACGCAGCACACCGACGCTGATCGACGCGACGCCTTCGGGACGACCAAAACTTTGACGCACGGCCTCGCAAGGACAACGCCGCCCAACTCCCCAGGAGAAATCGACGCAACGCCTGCCGTGAGATCAAAACTTTGACGCACGGCCTCGCAAGGACAACGCCGCCCGACTCCCCAGGAGAAATCGATGCAACGCCTGCCGTGGGATCGAAACTTCGACGCGCAGCCCCGCAGAACGATGCGCAGCCGGAAAACAAGCAGGAAAATCCACGCACAGACCCGGGACATCTGGTACTCCCCGCGAACCACAGAAAGAGACGGTCCGCGTGCCGGAAAACGACGCATGACTCCCCGCGTGGAAAATAACGACGCAAGTCCGTGTGTGCTGAGAAGAGATCGACGCACACACCAGTTTTCCACGTACCTCTTCTCCTGTGGCCCTCTGAGGAGATTTTCCACCAAAAAACAGGTACTTTGTGTTTGAAAGAGACTTTGTTTACTTTCTAAAGACTTAAGACACTTTATATCACTTTTCAGTGATATCTTTACAAATTCATATTGCAACTTTGATCATTTTGACCTGAAGATACCCAGATAAATATTATATATTTTTCCAAACACTGCGTGGTGTATTTTTGTGGTGTTATGCTATGGTGTTGTATGATTTATTGCACAAATGCTTTACACATTGCCTTCTAAGTTAAGCCTGACTGCTCGTGCCAAGCTACCGGAGGGTGAGCACAGGCTGATTTTGGATTGTGTGTGACTTACCCTGACTAGAGTGAGGGTTCTTGCTTGGACAGAGGGCAACCTGACTGCCAACCAAAAACCCCATTTCTAACATTGGTGATCAGCGGTGAGGATAGGACTTGTGTTTGTGCAGTGACATACAGTAGCTAAGTATTTCACTACCTACCCACAGTTGAAGGTCAACTTGATTTTTCATATTTTTTGGCTTTTGATTCTCTGATGTCCTCCTGGATATACTATTGATATTTTGGACTTTGGATTTTGGTTTTTGCTGGTAAGATCTTATCAGAATGGGATTGCTTACCTACTCATTCTTTGTTCGTACTGACCACCTCACTAAGGCTGACCTAAGGAAGCTTTGCAGAAAATGGGGCCTTCCTGTAGCGAGGAGATCTACTAAGGCGGAGATGCTACATAACTACATAGTCTGGGGGAAGGAAAGATGGGCAGAGAGAGAGGCAGCAAGAAACCAAATGACTAAGTACCCCTCAGATGAGGAGGAGGACTACACACATGAGGAGGAAGACTGCTCACATGAGGAGGATGACTACTCAGATGAGGAAAGAGACCCAGAGATAGATGAATGGCTCCGAGGTCAAAGGCGAGAGGAGCAACAATTAGAGGAGTATCTTGCAAGGGTTGAGGCAAAAAGACTCTTAGCCCTGGAAGAAGAAAAGATTGAAGCTCAAGAGCTGAGCTGTAAAGAGCTAAAACGAGGCCGGAAGGGCTGAGTCCAGTTCAGATGGTGGCAGCAAAAATCTTGCATCCGGTACTGCTGAAGAAGGGCACAAGCCCAGAGATGTGGTGCCCAACTTGAAGAAGGGAGTTGACACACCCCAGGTGGTTCAAGAGTATGAGGTAGTTCCTGTTATGCACAGGGTCCCTGAGAAGAATTGGGGAACTGGCACAGGGAGTCATATTCCTACTGGGGGAGGGACACTTTACTGACTCTAGCAGAGAGTGTCAGAGAAAAGGGTTCCCCCCTGGTGGACGTCCTGGATATAGAGTGTAGAGACATCCCAGAAGAGTATGGGTTGAGTGTCAGAGACAGGCAGATTCTGTCTCACCAGTCTCAGGAGGGTGATGTAGAGTGCTTTTCCAAGGCTGAGTTACTGGATGGTTGGGAGAAGGGTACTGTGGTTAATACATGTGAAGGGCAGAGTGATGTAATTGCTGGAGAGCATATGTCTGGTCCTTATTTTCCAGAGCTACGCCAACACCAGGTGGAGTGTGAGTTCTCTGACCCCAGGGAACTTACAATGGAGGCAGACTTCTGGGTGAGTACCAGAGAGTCTGAAGAGGCATTTGGGGATGCTCCTGAAGGGAGTGGTCTAGGTGGTTCCCAACCGAGTGAGGTGGGAAAGGATTGTAGTGTCCCAGGTAGGTCCCAGGTCCTAGAGGGTTCCATGAGGGAACACCTGGAGGGAAGCCTAGCCTGTACCGTAGGGCCACCTTTTGAAGGAAGCCCCGCAGTGTCAGAAGAACTTGGGGGTGACTGTAGCCAGCATCCCAACAGTTCTGGTGTCTGGCAGTACCCCTCCTAGTGAGGGGGTGCAAAAGTCCAGACATAGGGTTGAGAGGGGGTTGCAGACCCCAGTGGAGGACCTTGAGATTCAGGGGTCAGCTCTGAGAGCAGAGCCCCCCAGGAATGACCCAGGTGAAACCGTTTCTGGTTTGGGGGAAACCCAGACTCTGCCGGATGGGCAGAGGTCAGGAGACCTGCGCCAACCAGACTCTTGTGTGGCCCTTGGGGACGGTGTGTCCCTTGTGGGGGGTGAGAGTGCCCCCCAGGAAGTCCTGGCATGCCAGGCAAAGATTCAACCTCAGGGTGGTGACACTGGGTTGGATGGCCAGGTTCAGAGGTTAAACTCTGACCTGGTGGGAGGTAGGTGTGCCTCCCAGAAAGTCCTGGTGTGCCAGGCAATTGCCCAACCTCAGGGTGGTGACCCTGGGTTGGAGAACCAGGCTCAGAGGTTAAACTCTGACCTGGTGGGAGGTAGGTGTGCCTCCCTGGAAGTCCTGGCCTGCCAGGCAATGGTTCAACCTCAGGGTGGTGACTCTGGGTTGGCTAACCAGGTTCAGAGGATAAACTCTGACCTGTTGGGGGGTAGGTGTGCCCCCCAGAAAGTCCTGGTATGCCGGGCAATGGTTCAACCTCAGGGTGGTGACTCTGGGTTGGATACCCAGGTTCAGAGGTTAAACTCTGACCTGGTGGGGGGTAGGTGTGCCCCCCAGAAAGTCCTGGCGTGCCAGGCAATTGTTCAACCTCAGGGTGGTGACCCTGGGTTGGAGAACCAGGTTCAGAGGTTAACCTCTGACCTGGTGGGAGGTAGGTGTGCCTCCCAGAAAGTCCTGGTGTGCCAGGCAGTTGCCCAACCTCAGGGTGGTGACCCTAGGTTGGAGAACCAGGTTCAGAGGTTAAACTCTGACCTGGTGGAGGGTCAGTGTGCCATCCAGGAAGTCCTGGCGTGCCAGGCAATTGTTCAACTTCAGGGTGGTGACTCTGAGTTGAATGGTCAGGTGCAGAGGTTAAACTCTGACCTGGTGGGGGGTAGGTGTTCCTCCCAGAAAGTCCTGGTTTGCCAGGCAGTGATCCAGTCTGAGGGTACAGACCCTGGGCTGGAAGACCAGGTTCAGGGTGTCCCCCCGGACCTGGAGGGAGGGGCTACTGATAACAGTGCCCCTACCATGTTGTCTTCTGAGGAGGCCACTCCTAGTTGGAGGGTGCTGGACCCCAGAAGGGAGGGCAGGGGGAGGGAGGCCTCACCCCGGGTCCTAGTCCAACCTGAAGGTACAGACCCCAGGTTGGAGGGCCAGTTGCAGGTTAACAGCCCTGCACTGGTGTACTGGTGGAGGAATGGTACAGGGCGACTTCTGTAAGCACCCTGACCATGTTGGACTCTGGGGGTACCGCTCCAGGAGGGAGGGTACAGAGCCCCAGAGGGGAGGACCAGGTTCAGGCTGTCATCCCTGACCTGGTGGGTGGGAGAGTGGTTAAAGGGTGCCCAGCACCTGGGGCTACGGCCCCCCACTCTCCACAGCCACAGTGGTGGGAGAGCTTTGAGAGGCCTGGGGCCTGGCTCTCATCCCTGGCAGCTGTCAGTATCCACTGTGGCTTGCTGTCCGGGTGGACAGAGTTATCCCTTGGGAGGGGACAAGTGTCACACCCCGGGGGTAGAGTGGGCAACACCACTGTGTTGGTCTTGGTGGTACTATCCTGCTCCTGGGATACATCTGTGAGCAAAGTAAGGTTAGGTGCTGCACAGATGGGATCTGCAGGTAAGGAGAAAGGGTCCCCATGGGTTGGCTTAGTGGACCCTGAGAGTATGGACAGAGGGATCCAACTGGAGTCAGGAAGGCGAAGAACAGGAACATGCCCCTGCTGTTGTGGGCCTGGGTCCTTGTTCTGTCGCCTCAAACAGGGAAGTACATCAGGATAGTGATTGTTCTCCCCTGGCTTTAGGCTGGTAGGGGGTCATGTTGGACCTGGCTTTTTGACAGGGTCATCCCCAAACTTTTTGCCTCCTTCCTCCTATTTTTTCTGACCTGTTGTTGTTGGCTTTTGACCTCTGGGCACTTTACCACTGCTAACCAGTGCTAAAGTGCATATGCTCTCTGTGTAAATAGTACTATTGATTGGTTTATCCATGATTGGCTATTTAATTTACTTATAAGTCCCTAGTAGAGTGCACTATATGTGCCTAGGGCCTGTAGATTAAATGCTGCTAGTGGGCCTGCAGCACTGGTTGTGCCACCCACTTCAGTAGCCCCTTAACCCTGTCTCAGGCCTGCCATTGCAAGGCCTGTGTGTGCAGTTTCACTGCCACTTCGACTTGGCATTTAAAAGTACTTGCCAAGCCTAGAACTCCCCTTTATCTACATATAAGTCATCTCTAATGTGTGCCCTAGGTAACCCCTAGAGCAGGGTGCTGTGTAGGTAAAAGGCAGGACATGTACCTGTGTAGTTATATGTCCTGGTAGTGTAAAACTCCTAAATTCGTTTTTACACTACTGTGAGGCCTGCTCCCTTCATAGGCTAACATTGGGGCTGCCCTCATACACTGTTGAAGTGGCAGCTGCTGATCTGAAAGGAGCAGGAAGGTCATATTTAATATGGCCAGAATGGTAATATAAAGTCCTGCTGACTGGTGAATTCGGATTTAATATTACTATTCTAGAAATGCCACTTTTAGAAAGTGAGCATTTCTTTGCACTAAAATCTTGTTGTGCCCTTCAATCCACGTCTGGCTAGGTTTAGTTGACAGCTCCTTGTGCATTCACTCAGACACACCCCAAACACAGGGTACTCAGCCTCACTTGCATACATCTGCATTTTGAATGGGTCTTCCTGGGCTGGGAGGGTGGAGGGCCTGCCCTCACACAAAGGACTGCCACACCCCCTACTGGGACTCTGGCAGACAGGATTGAACTGAAAGGGGGCTTGGTGCATTTCTTAGACATTCTTTGAAGTCACCCCCACTTCAAAGGCACAACTTAGTATAAAAAATGGCCTCTGCCCTACCTCATCAGACACTTGCTGGAGAAGAAACCTGAACCAGAAACTACATCCTGCCAAGAAGAACTGCCTGGCTGCTCAAAGGACTCACCTGTCTGCTTTTCTACAAAGGACTGCTGCCTTGCTGTTGGCCTGCTGCCTTGCTGAACTGCCTGGCTGCTCAAAGGACTCACCTGTCTGCTTTTCTACAAAGGACTGCTGCCTTGCTGAACTCTTGTCTGGCTGTAAAAGTGCTCTCCAAGGGCTTGGATAGAGCTTGCCTCCTGTTCCCTGAAGTCTCAGGACCAAAAAGACTTCTCTCTTCCACTTGGACGCTCCGTGTGCCGAACTTTTCGACGCACAGCTTGTTCCGCGGCAAGAAAAATGCCGCACACCAACGCTGATCGATGCGACGCCTTCGGGACGACCGAAACTTTGATGCACGGCCTCGCAAGGACAACGCCACCCGACTTCCCGGGAGAAATCGACGTGACGCCTGCCGTGAGATTGAAACTTTGACGCACGGCCTAGCAAGGACAACGCCGCCCGACTTCCCAGGAGAAATCAACGCGCCGCCTGCCGTGAGATCAAAACTTTGACGCACGGCCTCGAAAGGACAACGCCGCCCGACTCCCCAGGAGAAATCGACGCAACGCCTGCCGTGAGATCGAAACTTCGACGCGCAGCCCCGCAGAACGACGCGCAGCCGGAAAAAAAGCAGGAAAATCCAGGCACAGACCCGGGACATCTGGTACTCCCCGCGAACTACAGAAAGAGACGGTCCGCGCGCCGGAAAACGACGCACGACTCACCACGTGGAAAATAACGACGCAAGTCTGTGTGTGCTGAGGAGAGATCGACGCACACACCAGTTTTCCACGTACCTCTTCTCCTGTGGCCCTCTGAGGAGATTTTCCACCAGAAACCAGGTACTTTGTGTTTGAAAAAGACTTTGTTTACTTTCTAAAGACTTAAGACACTTTATATCACTTTTCAGTGATATCTTTACAAATTCATATTGCAACTTTGATCATTTTGACCTGAAGATACCCAGATAAATATTATATATTTTTCTAAACACTGTGTGGTGTATTTTTGTGGTGTTATGCTATGGTGTTGTATGATTTATTGCACAAATGATTTACACATTGCCTTCTAAGTTAAGCCTGACTGCTCGTGCCAAGCTACCGGAGGGTGAGCACAGGCTGATTTTGGATTGTGTGTGACTTACCCTGACTAGAGTGAGGGTTCTTGCTTGGACAGAGGGCAACCTGACTGCCAACCAAAAACCCCATTTCTAACACCATGTGGCTTTAGTTTTGCATTCCGTACACTGACATTTGTAGCCCAGGTCTTGGCGGAGGATATGCAGCATGATTGTTAGCTGATAACTGGCAGCACTAAGATGGCAAGTAAAGCCAGTTGTTACCCATCTTGTAGGGTATGGATGTGCTATGTGTGATGTAACCTTTGTAGGCTGGCCTGCCATGTACTTCCTCAGGGACATTCAATGATCTGCATTGTGATATGAGCTGTTACAAGTACAGTAGATGTATTGTCTGATTAACTTCTTGTGCCATTTCACACAATGCAGTTACTAATTTAGAATATTTGTATTTGTCTTCATAGCTGCAAACATGACTCCAGACCAGGTCCATGAATTCCAGCGCCGGGCCATGAGATACCAGCACATCCTGCTGGTGGAGTCGGGGTTCAGGAGGATGGCCCGTCGATATCGCCATGAACGGGCCTCCGGGGCATGGAGGGCCTTCCCACAGGGTGGCCCTACTTTGCCCACCACAGCCACCACCAGCACAACCACCACTTCAAGCCAGGTGGCCCCACCCACAGCTGGGACTGTTATCCCTACATATGCTGGACTTCCAGGCCCCAGCATTGGTACAGGTGAAGGACAGCCCACTGGCCTTGGCTCCACACACACACAGACCTCCTCCACCGGTACCCAGACTGCCCAGCTCCATCTGTTGACTCTGCAGCCTTCCACAACATGGAACGGAAGATGGACTGTGTGCTGCACAAGTTATGCCACCTGAGCCGGTATGTGCGCCACATTAACCGGCGTGTGAAGTCAATCAAGAGGGCCCTCCGCAGGGCCAACCTCTTGACTGCTTTTTATATGGACACGATTCCCTCCCCTCCCTCCTCTTTCCTTGTTCTTATAGTTAGTGGGCTTAGGGGGCTTAGTGTTAGGTTAGTATAGGCTGTTAGTTTAGTTAGTGTTAGTGGGTGGGGGGTCCTCATTCTTTCTAGTTGTACTTATTAAGTGTGTGGGTGGGTGGGTGGGGGGCTATGTTGGGGTTCTTATGTGTTTAATAAAAAAAAAAAAAAAAAAAAAAAGATTTACAAAAAAAAAAATTACTAAAAAATATATATTTGTTTAGGATAGTATAGTATGTGTTTAGGTTAGTATGTGTTGTCCTCCATGTGTCCCGTCTCATAAGGGGGATGGATGTTTTGAACGTTTTGTTACATGTGATAAGTAAGTGTAGCTTAGGTTAGTTAGGGACAGTTGTGGGTAATGAGTAGTCAGGGTAGATTAGAGTAGGTAAGATTTTTCCCTCAGTTTCCTCTTCTGTGATTAGCATTTAATAAATATTTGGTTAACCCCTAACAGTATGTGTTAAATGGTACTTGATCCTGGGTTTGGAATCAGTGTACATGAATTTTGTACTATTACATTTGTGTCCTATGCTACAAACAAATCCCAACTGAGCTGTACGATTGGCAGTTAGCCCAGAGCTACCTTGCAAAGTGTCCACCCTTCGTTGCAATCACCAATCACTGTTTCTGTTGATAATTGTGTTTTCAAAGTCACAAACAGTGCTTCCAGACTTGGTATTGGGGGAACAGTTTTAGGTCTGACTGCAGTGTGATGATCAAGGACACCCTTATAAGATGAGTTCTCGTAGGCACTCTTGTATTCTTGTCTTCTTGACTCTCATACGTCATTTGTGACACAGTTCAGCATGATTACCTATTTGGATGTAAACTCAGACACCTTCATTTATGCAGTTTTTGTACTGTCTGCTTAGATTAGTGTGCACTGTTATATGTGTTAGTATTGCATGGTGACAACATTTTGCGGCCACTATTTGATGACTTAGATATCCCTTGAGGAAGCATTCTTCTGTCCAACACAGCATGATGGTGTATGGTTTCTCACTTCATCAGATATGCCCCTCAGGATGGGCAGAGTATGATGCAATCATGGGCACTGTGCAGATTTATCTGACTACATTATATCAGGACAGTTGTATTGACAAGCTAACTAATTTGAAAGTAGGCACATTTCCGTTATCTACTACACAGTTGATATGTCACATTACACAGAGACAGATTTGTTGTGTAAGTGCTATTTATTGAAAAGTGCTGTAGTTCTATCTGTACATTATCCATGATTGTGAGTCCATTATAGTGACATCTTACATTGTGATCGTACACAAGGGGTTACGGAAATGCTTTTGACATGCTGGGGTTGATGTTTCAGACAGTGCAGAGTGACAGGATTTGCCAATGAGTAGGAGAGAGACAATCACTGGGCAGGCTGACAAGATATACAGTGTTAAACAGAACAGTCATTAAGTAGAGTTGTTGCAAGACTGGCATGTTACAAAGCGCAGGACCTTGGTAATAGTTGACCATGTGGCAGGGACTAGTGCTTCCGGGTACTTTTCCTTGTGAATGTGATCTGTTCCACGTCTTCTTCTTCTGATGTGTGTGTTGCCTCCTCTGTTCTTGGTGGTGGTGGTTGTGAAGGGGCAACACACACCTCAGTGTTAGAAGACGTGGAGTCAGACATCCCGGTCGCTGCTACCTGTGAAGGTCTTAAGGGCAGTACTGCAACAAGGAGGATCTGCTGGTTTTTGAGAATGGCAGCCACATCACGATGGTAGGCAGCAAGGTCGGCCCTGAGGGGTTCAATGTTGCATTCGTGCATGCGTTGACAGGATTGCTGTTGTAGGTGTTGGGTCAACTGTATTACAGCTGTGCTGATTTCCTTCTGGGTTTTTTGCTGTTCCTGCAAGATAGATGTTAGGGCTTGCATAGCTGCTGCCTGATCTGCAGATGACATCATGCACGAACGCACCCCCTCAAGGCTGGCTGCCATAGTTTGCATCCCCACCCGCACCTCCTTGGCCAGCTCCCGCTGTACTCCAACTACAGTTCTCTCAAAGCTGGTGCCAGTGTTGTCTGAGTCCTCAGCTGTATTGGAGCTGGCAGGTCTTACAATTGGGGTGGTGGGTGGATCCTCTGCGATGGCTGCTTGTCCGGTGCTCCTCTTTGTGACTGAAGGTGGGGTCTGGAGGGTTTCAACGACCTTTTGGATAGTCTCCTGGGGAATGTTTATCGGCTCGTCATCCATGTCATCAGGGTAATCTGGGACAAGCATATCCGCAGGAGATCCATCTTCCTCTGCAATGAAACAGGGTACAATTAGTATGTCTGTGTTGTGGCATGAGTGATGTGACATGCCTGCCTTGTGATGAATTCACATTGTGTTCTTGTTTCGTGTTCATTGCTCCAGTCCTTCAGATGGGCATTCTCCCAGGCCTATGGCCCACCTGCATGTCACATGTATGTTATTGAGTTATTAGACTTGTCGGCATCATCTCTTCTAGGTGTTGGTTTTGGCCAAATAGAGAATTGCCACCTTCTTGTCCTACTCAAGCCTCCGTCTACATCCATTCTCATGGTGAGACCTTTCACTGGCTGTGTGTCCTCTGATGGCACTGGCAGCACACTTAACAATCTGGAACTGCCCCAATCTCTGATCTTTCACATCCACTTAAATGTATTTGACATATGGCATATCCTATGCATAGCAATGTTATGACACGATATGGATGTTGGCATTGGTAATGTGTACTGCTGATGTTGGGGAATGTGTGGTACATTGGACTGACCTGATTGTCGTATCAGTGTCCTATTTCCTCCTCTGACTGTGCAGGTGTATTTCAGTGTCCAGTTACATGTGCCCCCCCCTCAATGCTGTTGTCTGAGCAGTATGACATTTGGGATGTTACATTGTGACCCAGGCACAGGATGGACCCTGACATATGCAGCATGGGTATGTCCTTAGTGCTGTGTAGCTCCTATTGTTGTTGAAATTGGCTGATGTTTGCAACAACTATGAGCATTGACATACGACAGGGACTGGTGCCTTTGTCTTGTTTCAGGGGATTGTTGAAGTTGTCATCCTCAACCCCCTAATTTAGGTGTGTATGATCCATGGGGAGGTTACTGCCATTGGCTACTTCAGCTGCACACAGAGCGGAAGTGCTAGTGGCAACTGTTGTCGCAGTTACATTACAGTTGTCAGTATGGCTAGAGGTTGTTAATAGGGCCCTAGTTACTGTAGGGGGTATGGTGGTTTACGTGTGCCGGGATGTCAGATTGACGTTGTGGCCTTCCCTCCTGGTGTGGATTTCCCTTTGCTCCATCATTGGCATGGCAGCATGCCCCCATGGGACTGTTGTTGGTGTAGTGTAATGGTGTGCTCCAGCTTCTGTTTGTGCAGGCCATGCCCCCATGCCATACCCCTTTACCCATGCCACTCCATGTATATGATGACTTCCATGCATTTTGTAGTCGGTATCCCCCCCCCCCAGTTTTAGATGACATTATTGCATTTTAATTCCCCATGCGACTTACCCTGCATGTGCGTTGTCTCCTGGTAGTCTGCACTGTCCTGTCCTTGAATCCCTGTGACGATCTCCTCAGGGATGACGGCTGCGACCATCTCCTCCCTGTGGTCCAGGGCCTCCTGATGTGCTGGACTCCCACCTCCAGTCTGCAGTGCTGCCTTCCTGTTCCTTGCCATCTTTTCCTTGGTCCTGCACTTGCAGTCATTCCAACGTTTCTTGCACTCGATGACTGTTCTGCGTACTTCTGCCACACTGTTAATCTTGTCAACAATTTGTTGCATATAGCCTCTCTCCTACTGATTGGCAACTTTGAGGTGACAAACAGTTGGTGCTGGTGTTCCGTCACCTCTTTCACCAGAATTTCATGCTCCTCTGCACTGAAGCGACACTTTCTTTTCTTCTTATAAGTGTCCTGGTTCTTGTGTGGGTCTTCCTGGCTGGTTCCTGGTCTGTTGTCATCTTCCTGGGGTCTGTAGTGGCATCTGGGATCCATTTTGGCTCTCCTGTGGTGAAAAGGCAGTGTTCACGGGGTTTAAACGGCGCATATCCGGTTTGCGTGGTCATAAATCGACCCACAGTTATTTCCGCCACGTTAACGTCGTTTTGCTTTACGACTTGACGCTGCGGTGTGCATCAAAAATAATGACTTCCCCCTGTGGTTTGCGCCGCCTTGCGTCAAAGTAAAAATTTGACCCCCACACGGCTCACCAAAATGGCGTTAGCCGGCGGTAATATTTTTGACGCAAAACTGCACCGGCGCAGTTTTGCGTCAAAAAGTATAAATATGGCCCTTATTGTGCAATGACACATACATTAACATTTGTCCTTTACTTTTACTCATGCAAAGTATTAGACTATCATTACTTTTCGCCGTTGCTATATTTTATGTGTGTCAAGTGATTATTTTCATACTGATGCTTTTTGGGACATTATTGTAAAATACGAAAAGAGCAATAATGGCACAATAGAGACACAGAAACAGCAAGTTTAGCAGAAGATAATATTTAGAACAAGAGGCAAATCAGTAATCCACAGCAAAACAGGTAACAAGATGGGTGTGAGAGAGAGCTGCAAGAGTGAGACATTGAGGTACAGGGAGAGAGAGAGAGAGATACGAAAAGAAACAGCAGGAGATGGAGGCAGGAAGCCTTGGAATGTATAGATTCGGAGCCAACAAGGGCCGGGCCTGGCTGGAGGACCAGTCACAGGTGAATCCATGTAGGTGCCAGGCAGGTCCAACTTAATGGCAGATCCACGTTGCATCTGTCATTAAGTAGGATCGGAAGTGGGGAGTATAGACGGAAGCAGTAGGCAGGGATGGGTCAGAAGAGCGCAGCAGCGGTGGAAAGTGGTAAGGAGCGCAAGGGAGACAAAAGAGTGAAATGAGCACAGAAAAAAAGTGGAGAAAGAGTGAAATGAGCAGAGCTGAACAAAAGGGTGAACAGAAAAACAGAAATGAGTACAGTAAAGCAGTGGAAAAAGAGCGAAATTAATACAAAAAAGGGTGGAGAAAGAGTGGATTGAGCACATAATGAGGTTCCAAAAAGAGCGAAATTAACTCATCAAAAGGATGGAAAAAAGAGAGAAGTGCCCACAGAACAGAGTGAGAAAGAGTTAAGCACAGACCGAGTGTGGAAACGAGAGAAATGAGTATAGAAAAGAGTGGCAAGAGAATAATAGTGGCAAAATACATAAACAGTCAAATCAGTGAGGTCATGAAACTATAACACTCAGAACAAGAGGCAAATCAGCAAAGCATAAGCAAAAACAGAGGCATATAGGAGTAAGAGACAGTGGAGCAAGAGTCAGAGGTAGAGAGAGAGTGTGACAGCGCACAGAAGTGGCAGCAGTAGTCGGCAGGAAGCCTCAGAACGCACAGGAGCGGTTTTATCAAGGGTCGGGCCCAGTCAAGATCCAGGTACAGTTCAGGTAGGGTCCAATCTGCTCCTCTTAAACCGCTTTATCTGTGTGTTCATATTTATAGAAGAAGGCCCTTCATTTACCATTATATCAGGTATCATCTTCATTTTATAGTGTATTGTGTTCATATAACATATTTGATCGTCATTCGTACTGTAAAATATTCATATATTTTAAGATTATGATTAAAATGTTCTGAATTTACAAAAAAGCACAACACTGGGTGAAGATTCACAACTATATTGCAATTGTGCTAATATTGTTTTACTGTACTCCGAAACAACCCATCACTATCTCATTAGAGGTAGGTCTTAGTTATTCATCAACATCAATTCAGAAAATCAATTAAAAGATAACTTTCTATCACTGTTAAATGCCCAGTATCTTGGCAGAAGGGAGCACCTGCACTCTGAACTATGATAGCGCTTGGACTAGGAAAAAAAACATGACACCACTATGAAAAGTGTTCGTACTTGTAGAACAACCAGAGCTCATTATATTTCCCGTGTTAACACTGTGATAATACCGCGCTAACATTCTAATACCACAATTATCTGGTGCAGGGTTGCCGAACTATTATGAGATTAGGCCCTTGGAATGAGGAGCAACCATTAAATCAGTTTTTGAGCACTGATTTCCAACATCTATCCATCATTTCCTGAACATTTCTCCTTTCGGTGGGACAAATTGAAAGGTGCAGGTTTCCATGTCAAACTGGTAGTCTTGATTGGCCGTTTAGCCCTTTTAGTTACTCAAGATCTACGAGAAAATAGTGATGAGGACTACAGTGGTTGAGGTAGCTATTTTATTATTGAGAAAGTAAAACCCAGACAACAATCGACGCGAAGTATGCAGGGGTAGTCTGTGGTTAAAATGTGGCGTGTAAAGTCTTACCACAATGTAATATGATACAATGATACAGTGCTTTATAGATTTTTAATGTTATTACAATCCCAACAGCTAGAATATCATTTGCATTCACCCTCAAAGATTCCTTTATAAACAACGTCTGAAACATCTTTCAGAATTAGCGATTGCTTCCTCTGTTAGCACAAACGCTTATCATATGCACAGAAATATTGAAATAGATGACCTCATGCGAACAACGTCTGATCTGACTTCCAAGCCTGCTTTTTCATTAGTGGACAGATTGCAATAGATTTAAGTATGTAATAATGAAAGTCATTCAGCCATGACACCTTCATTCTGTGATTGCAACGAATGAAACATCACCCCATTAACCTTTAATTCTGATGAGAACGAACCTTAGGGCACTGAACTCAAAAGCTTGTTCTTCCCTATTTCCAAGTGCGCGTTAAGGTCAATATCACCACCGCCAGATGGGTTATTAAAGGACAGTGTCTGTGATACTTTTAATGGGTTATGGACTTTTAACTTCTTCCTGATTTCCTAAAAGCATCTTGAATAATAAATTAGTTCTTAATGCAGAATATGATTACTTATGCGCTTGTGTTGCAAGGTAAACGTCCTCTCATTCCTTTATATTTACTAAAGCCATATGTAACTCTTTATTACCCTGCAAGTAAGTGCAACACAGAGTAAAGCAATATCCTCAAGTATAGCGCGCCCAAATCCATCAGTTGTGCAAGGCACATTGTTAGAAATGGGGTTTTTGGTTGGCAGTTAGGTTGCCCTCTGTCCAAGCAAGAACCCTCACTCTAGTCAGGGTAAGTCACACACAATCCAAAATCAGCCTGTGCTCACCCTCCGGTAGCTTGGCACGAGCAGTCAGGCTTAACTTAGAAGGCAATGTGTAAAGCATTTGTGCAATAAATCATACAACACCATAGTATAACACCACCAAAAATACACCACACAGTGTTTAGAAAAATATAGAATATTTATCGGGGTAATTGTAGGTCAAAACGATCAAAGTTGCAATACGAATTTGTAAAGATATCACTGAAAAGTGATATTAAGTGTCTTTAAGTCTTTAAGAAGCAATAAAGTGTCTTTCAAGCACAGAGTACCTGGTTTCTGGTGGGAAATCTCCTCAGAGGGCCACAGGAGAAGAGATGCGTGGAAAAAGGGGTGTGTGCGTCGATTTCTCCTCAGCACACACAGACTTGCGTCGTTCTTTTCCACGCGGGGAAGTCGGGCGTCGTTTTCCGGCGCGCAGACAGTCTCTTTTTGTGGATCGCGGGGATTACCAGATGTCCCGGGTCTGTGCGTGGATTCTCCTGCCTATTTTCCGGCTGCGCGTCGTTCTGCGGGGCTGCGCGTCGAAGTGTCGATCTCACGGTAGGCGTCGCGTCGATTTCTCCTTGGAAGTCGGGCGGCGTTGTCCTTGCGAGGCCGTGCGTCGAAATTTTGGTCTCACGGCAGGCGTCGCGTCGATTTCTCCTTGGAAGTCGGGCGGCGTTGTCCTTGCGAGGCCGTGCGTCAAAGTTTCGCACTCACGGTAGGCGTCGCGTCGATTTCTCCTTGGAAGTCGGGCGGCTTTGTCCTTGCGAGGTTGTGCGTCGAAGTCTCGATCGTCCCGAGGGCGTCGCGTTGATCAGCGTCGGTGTGCGGCGTTTTTCTCGCCGCGAAACAAGCTGTGCGTCAAAATTTTCGGCGCACGGAGCGTCCACGTGAAAGGCAGAAGTCTTTTTGGTCCTGAGACTTCAAGGAACAGGAGGCAAGCTCTATCCAAGCCCTTGGAGAGCACTTTCACAGCCAGACAAGAGTTCAGCAAGGCAGCAGGGCAACAGCAAGACAGCAGTCCTTTGGAGAAAGCAGACAGGTGAGTCCTTTGAGCAGCCAGGCAGTTCTTCTTGGCAGGATGTAGTTTCTGGTTCCGGTTTCTTCTCCAGCAAGTGTCTGATGAGGTAGGGCAGAGGCCCTGTTTTATACTAAGTTGTGCCTTTGAAGTGGGGGTGATTTCAAAGAGTCTCTAAGAAATGCACCAAGTTCCCTTTCAGCTCAATCCAGTCTGCCAGAGTCCCAGTAGGGGGTGTGGCAGTCCTTTGTGTGAGGACAGGCCCTCCACCCTCCCAGCCCAGGAAGACCCATTCAAAATGCAGATGTATGCAAGTGAGGCTGAGTACCCTGTGTTTGGGGTGTGTCTGAGTGAATGCACAAGGAGCTGTCAACTGAACCTAGCCAGACGTGGATTGAAGGGCACAACAAGATTTTAGTGCAAAGAAATGCTCACTTTCTAAAAGTGGCATTTCTAGAATAGTAATATTAAATCCGACTTCACCAGTCAGCAGGGTTTTGTATTACCATTCTGGCCATACTAAATATGACCTTCCTGCTCCTTTCAGATCAGCAGCTGCCACTTCAACAGTGTATGAGGGCAGCCCCAATGTTAGCCTATGAAGGGAGCAGGCCTCACAGTAGTGTAAAAACGAATTTAGGAGTTTTACACTACCAGGACATATAACTACACAGGTACATGTCCTGCCTTTTTACCTACACAGCACCCTGCTCTAGGGGTTACCTAGGGCACACATTAGGGATGACTTATATGTAGAAAAAGGGGAGTTCTAGGCTTGGCAAGTACTTTTAAATGCCAAGTCGAAGTGGCAGTGAAACTGCACACACAGGCCTTGCAATGGCAGGCCTGAGACAAGGTTAAGGGGCTACTGAGGTGGGTGGCACAACCAGTGCTGCAGGCCCACTAGTAGCATTTAATCTACATGCCCTAGGCACATGTAGTGCACTCTACTAGGGACTTACAGGTAAATTAAATAGTCAATCATGGATAAACCAATCAATAGTACAATTTACACAGGGAGCATATGCACTTTAGCACTGGTTAGCAGTGGTAAAGTGCTCAGAGGTCAAAAGCCAACAACAACAGGTCAGAAAAAAATAGGAGGAAGGAGGCAAAAAGTTTGGGGATGTCCCTGTCAAAAAGCCAGGTCCAACACACATCATTTTTTAATTTCGAAAAGTATGAGGTAAATTCCAATATCTCTCAGAATAAACTATATATTCATTCATCTTTGTACTGCCTATGTCTGGAACAGAATTGTTATGTAACAAAAAGTCTGTGGAGTATAACATGGTGCTGTCAGGCCATGCAATTATCCTTTAGCAGTGGCTTTTCTACATGCAAACGATGCATCCATCTATTAAAGTAAATGTAAAGTTAGGTATTGTAATAAAATCTTACCTTGAGTTAAAAAGAATTAAAAAAATTCGCTAAAACATTAAATGAAAAAACAAATGTCAAAGTGAAGTTATAGGTAAGCATGGTAGTAAGATCTTTACTTACGTTTAAAAAAAAACAGAACATCACTGAAAAAAACAAAGGTTAAAGTGATGTGAAAATTAGGTATAGAAATAAGACTTTAGCTTCTGTTAAAAACACTCTAGATGTTCCCTGAAAAAAACAAAGTTTAAAGTGAGATCATGGTTAGGTGTTGAAATAGCATAAAAACTAATGTTTAAAAGCAAAAAAACGGACATTTACCAGTTATAATTAGTAAGCTAACTAGATCCTGTGCCTTCGCCATGGACCGCTTATGACCTCACATATCCATGACATGGTAAATGGTATTATTTATGTCAAGGCCAGGTATTGCTGTCAAGACCATATGGGAAGCTAAACCTCTGCCATTAATGGTGTGTGGAGTAAAGTTGGCTGCAAGGCCTGACCTGTAGTTAGGCTATGTGCCCAACTTAGGAGCTAAGGTGGACCAGATGATGAATCATTTCACTACTAGAGTGGGTGAGGGTCACTAAAAAAGAAATAATCATTTTCTTTTCAGAAAGGGAATCACATTGTGATGAGTGGTCAGTTGTATGACCATTAAGTGGGTTTAGCGTTACTTTCCTGTGACAGGATATTGAGTTGGGAGGGTGTGGCTGCAAATACAAAATGTGAAAACATTGTGCAACATCAAACATCAAAAAAGGTTTCACCTCTGTTCACAATCAAAAAACAATTAGACCAAACCCCCACACTGACACAAGCAAGGTGAAAGGTATGCTCAAGGACATAGTGGAGTAAGAAACACAAAAGGGTCATCTGTTAAAGGCCAACTCATGTATGACAAACCTGCAGGTATTTATGACATTAGCACACGAGTCCCTGGCACACTCTCCGTGCCTACAAACCGATCGCAGACTGGTTAGATACTGGGCACATAATTGAATTTGCCCAAAGCACACGTGCTCAATTTACAATGGGCATAGGAAAGAAACAAAATTCCAAATGCTCAGGAATCTCGGACCCACAATGTCATCAGCACAAACTTCAAATAAATAAGATTTACAAAAGTGCATGTACACATTCATAGGTCAAAGAATGCTCACCCATAAACCTTTGTCGAATGTATATTAAAGAGTGCATAGGCCCTCATGATGACCATGGCAGTGGGTGATAAAGTGGCGGTAATACCTCCAACAGGCCGGCGTTAACTACTGCCAAATTATCACCATGGAGGTGTAGCTCCGAAAGACAGCCAATGTACCACACCGACCGCTCTGGGCAGAAACAACAGTCACCACGGCAGTAGCCGCCTACAGCCAGGTGGACGACAAAGTTCTGCCCACCATATTAAGACACACAAATCTGCCAACTTTTCTGGGGCAGTACCAACGCCATCAAAAGCCTGGTAGAAACATAGAACAAAAGTGAAAGGACACACCATTGGAGAGACAGGGAAGAACCATGCCGCCATGGAACCCGAACTGCAAGTTTTCCAGATGATCTTCTACGTTATGCTCCACCTGGAACACCAACGCCGACGAAGACATCGACGGTGAGTACAGCTGCCTAGCACACAAGGGAGGGTGGGAGGAAAAGGAGAGGGTCACACACACGCACAACACACACCCAACACACACAAACCATGCCCACAACCAGCTGCATTACAAAAACAATTTGACCCTGAAAATTGGCAGAATAATGCAAGGACAACAGGAACTGACGAAAGTGATTGTAATCAGTTCAACATCAAAATTAATAATCTGATTTGTACATTAAAAAAGATATGTACACTTGTATAAAAAAGGGACAATGCCCAGTCCATACTTAAAAGGGCCCACATGGCCACAGGGCACAGTTCAAGGCCCAACTCGAATCCTGCAACAATCCGGGGAGAGAACACTGCAGGAGCATCCGTTGTCAAATAGGCTGGCACCTCAGGGGGAGGGTGGCACCTCAGCCGGATGCGGGAACAAGCCCACTGGTTCTGGAGGGGGCAACATGCCCTGTGCTTTGTCCTGGGGAGTGCAAGGGCACAGTCTCTCGAGTGGGTGTCTTGCCCACTGGTTCTCGAGGGGGCAACATGACCATATCATTGTCCTGGGGAGTGCAAGGCCACGGTCTCTCTAGTGGGTGTCTTGCCCACTGGTTCTGGAGGGGGCAACTTGCCCATATCACTGTCCTGGGGAGTGCAAGGACACAGTCTCTCGAGTGGGTGTCTAGCCCACTGGTTCTGGAGGGGGCAACATGCCCTGTGCTTTGTCCTGGAGAGTGCAAGGCCACAGTCTCTGGAATGGGTGTCTTTCCCACTGGTTCTGGAGGGGAAAACATGCCCATTTCACTGTCCTGGGGAGTGCAAGGCCACAATTCCTGGAGTAGGTGTCTTGCCCACTGGTTCTGGATGGGGCAACATGCCCTGTGCTTTGTCCTGGGGAGTGCAAGGCCACAGTCTCTCGAGAGGGTGTCTTGCCCACTGGTTCTGGGGATGGCAGCCCGCACAGTAGCCTCTGGAGGGTTGTCTACATGGCGTCTGCCGGTGGTGATAGCTGCATGCTGGTGGAGGTTGGGGGAGGCTCCTGGATAACCCCTGCACTCTGTGATGGCTGCATGCTGGTGGTGGTTGGGGGAGGCTCCTGGGCAGCCCCTGCACTCTGTGAAGGCTGCATACTGGTGGTGGTTGGGGGAGGCTCCTGGGCAGAACCTTCACTCTGAGAGGGCAGCACATCCACGGCTGGTGGTGGGAGCCCTTTGACAGCTGGTGGTGGTGGCGGTGTTTGGCTGACAGCTTCCGCTGGCGTAGAGTGCTTCTTCTCCTCCTGGTCATAGGTTGGGAATCCCTTACCCTTCCTGGCAGGGGTGGATGGGCTCTTCCCCCCTCTGCCTGGTGGTGCAGGCTCCTTCCCCTTCTTCCCAGCTGGTGCAGGCTCCTTCCCCTTTTTCACAACTGGTGTAGTCTCCTTCCCCTTCTTCACAGCTGGTGCAGGCTCCTTCCCCTTCCTCACAGCTGGTGCCGGACTCTTCCATTTCATCCCAGGTTGTGCTGCCTCCTTCCCCTTCAGTGTTGTTGTTCTGGTATCCCTACCACCATGAGTAGGTGGTACTACCACTGTCCCTGTGGACTGTTTTGCTGAGATGCTTGGCTGTGTCCTTGCTACCCTGCCGATGCATGCAGGACAGGGGGAGGGGTAGGCAAGAGGTCAAGTTGGGCAAGGAAAAGCTTTTTAGGGACGTTGGGGTGGGAGGAGTAATGGGATCGGAGGATGAGGGAATGGTCGTCGGAGGTGCATGTCTGCTGGATTTGGGTGCAGGTGCATGAGCTGTATGCTATTGTGAGGTGGATGGCTGTTGTGTGTCTGAGTGCTTGCGTTTGTGTCCTTTAGGAGGAGGGGGGACAGACACAGTGGGAGAGGACACAGGGGACGAGTGCATGGATGTTGTGGCGGTGTCTGCCAGTGAGGTGTTTGTTCTGCTTTGTGTGGTGATGATGCTGATAGTTGATATTGATGTAGTGCATGCAGGTGTGAGTGTGGACGTAACTGGGTGGGAAGGAGAGGAGGAGGGAGAGACAGTGGAGACAGTGGATGTTGTCGTGAGTGCAACTGAATGGTGTTTGTGTGAGTGCCTGTGGGATGAAGTGAGGTGTTTGTGTTTGCCTGTGTCACTCTTGAGTGTTGTCTTATGTGCATGCTCATCTGTCTGTATGCTTGGGATGTGTGGGGGTTCAGGAGAATAGGACTGGAAAGTGGAAGTTGGAGGGGGAACGGTAGAAACAGGGACAAAGGCTGCCATCAGAGAGGAGGCCAGAGCCTGAATCGATCTCTGTTGGGCTGCCATTCCACTGTGAATCCCCTCCAGGAATGCATTGCATTGCTGCATCTGGGATGCCCCTTGATGGCATTCACAATGGTTGACTACCCTACAGAGATGGATCTCAGGAGGTCAATAGCCTCCTCACTCAGGGCAGCAGGGCTCACTGGGGCAGGGCCTGAGGTGCCTGGGCGAAGAAGATGCCCACCCTCCTGGGTGAGCGGGCATGGGCAACTCGCTGAGGGGCTACTGGGAGGGCAGTGCTGGTATGGGGGTGGCAGCTGTACCTGCAGCTGGGGTGGTCACAGAAGTGTCCACCACCACCAGGGAGCTCCCATCGGAGGAGGTATCAGAGTCTGTGTTGTCCCCTCCAGTCTCCTCCATGGTGCTCCCCTCGCCCTCCGTCCCACTGGTTCCCCCAGCGTTGGTGGACTCTGACTCCAGGGTCCTGTGGGATGCAGCTCCCTCTGTGGCCGGTGCCACTTGGTTCCCTCAGCGTTGGTGGACTCTGCCTCTAGGGTCCTGTGGGATGCAGCTCCATCTGTGGCCGGTGCCTCTGCTCCTCCGCCAGATGATGCTAATGCACATAAGGACAAGATGATAAAACAAGAAAGGGGGGAGAGAGACAAAGAATACACTGGGTCAATGACTTCACCAACACCACCATTGGTATACACAGCACCCTCACACACAGTGAACAGGCCAATGCACTATGCATTGCACTACCAGTGAAATGTCTAGTCACTAAGGAATGAGGAGGGGCACACATCACCAACTGCAGCACACCTGGGACCCACGCAGCCCTGCCCAGAAGTTAATACTAACAAGCTAGTTAAGCAGTATTTTACATCCAAACCCTTACCATAGCCCTCACACGGGCTATGGTAGGTTCCAGACACAGGCCACAGCAGCACATGCAGTGTAGGTCCTCTCCTATGGAAGATCAGGAAACAAGTGATTATTGAGATAGAAAATG